>NC_139990.1:40604683-40647183 GCF_964263955.1 Coregonus lavaretus
CCCCTACCTCTACCCCACCCCATCTAGATGGACCCCCTCCCTCTACCCCCACCCCATCTAGACAGACCCCCTCCCAAACCACCCACCCCATCTAGACGGACCCCCTCCGTCTACCCCCACCCCATCTAGACGGACCCCCTCCCTCTACCCCCACCCCATCTAGACGGACCCCCTCCCTCTCCCCCACCCCATCTAGAAGGACCCCCTCCCTCTACCCCCACCCCATCTAGACGGACCCCCTCCCTGTGTCAATCTTCAGGAATCACTGGATAATAAGAACTAGGGCAGTACCTCTACACACACGCACACACACGTCCACCAGTTATTTGGCTCAGTTTAGTGTTTTGATCCTCAGTGAATGCGCCCCAGAGTTATTTATTTCGTCTAAATCAGGAGTGTAAGTAGTGCAAATGAGAGCAGCACTGCCTGCTAGCCCTTTGGACTGACTGATAAAACCCCACAGGGTCGGCTGGAGGAATCAGCTTTCCTAATCAGGGAGATTGAGCCAGTCTCTACTCTCTCTGGTTTCTGATCACAGTGTGTCGAAATGGACAGCTTTGGTAAGTGGTAAATCATTCCATTTAATCTGCAGAAATACTCTACTTATTGCTTTTAAGGGGGGGGGGGGGGGGGGGGGGGGGGGGGGGGGGGGGGGGGGGGGGGGGGGCAGGCAGAGTCAACGAAGAGCGAGTGATGCAGAAAGAGAAAGGGTGGAGATAACCAATATGATTAAGGTTGACCACTATGATTAAGAGAAAGGGAGAGATAATCACTAGGATTAAGAGAAAGGGATAGATAACCAATATGATTGAGAGAAAGGGTGAGAACCAATATGATTAAGAGAAAGGGAGAGATAACCACTATGATTAAGAGAAAGGGAGAGATAACCACTATGATTAAGTGTGAAGAACTAATGTTCTGTTGCTTTATAGACCTAATTGACAGAGTGGATATATGTATCACTGTGTCCCAAATGCACCCTATACCCTATCAAATTATCTGAAAAGCACAGTTAACATATTTAAACGCCATCAAAGGAAAGTGAGTATATAAAGCTGATTGATAAATTCATATAAGATTTTTTTATTTTTCTGTAAACTTTGCAGAATGTGGAATGGATTGGAATAAGCAAGGGCAGTTTCATTTTTATTCAGATAAAGGAATCGGAGAGGATTTTATTGGGTCAGACACGGTACATGATTGAGTTGTCATGCCTAGTTTGTCTGATCGGTATGACTGAATATAGAAATGCCTCGAGTTTCTAGTGAGCTGACTGGCATACATGAAACTCCTATGGATCGCAAGCTCTGTCACATTTCACCTGACGTTTCGCCCTGTGTACTTACACC
The DNA here is from genome assembly GCF_964263955.1 of Coregonus lavaretus. NCBI lineage: Eukaryota > Metazoa > Chordata > Actinopteri > Salmoniformes > Salmonidae > Coregonus > Coregonus lavaretus. The sequence continues at coordinate 40,606,033 of NC_139990.1, forward strand.
TATCTCTATATAATATCGTAATACATCTCTCCCGAGTGGCGCAGTGGTCTAAGGCACTGCATCGCAGTGCTAGCTGTGCCACTAGAGATCCTGGTTCGAATCCAGGCTCTGTCGTAGCTGGCCGTGACCGAGAGACCCATGGGGCGGCGTACAATTGGCCCAGCGTCGTCCAGGGTAGGGGAGGGAATGGCCAGCAGGGATGTAGCTCAGTTGGTAGTGCATGGCGTTTGCAACGCCAGGGTTGTGGGTTCGATTCCCACGGGGGGCCAGTATGGAGAAAAATTAAATTAAAAATTAAAAATTAAAAATGTATGCACTCAGGATAAGAGCGTCTGCTAAATGACTAAAATGTAAAAAAAATAATTAGTGAGATCTGTATGACCGAATGACTGCCTCAAGGCTGCCACATACATGACAAGGGAGTGATGAAACTGCTGCTCTAATTGTACTACATGGTGGTGTCCTATTGGAATATTTCCAGACCATTTTCCCCAATAATATTATGAGGCCTAGATCACCTGTTGTTATTAACCTGTTATTGGACCAGTATACTGTACCTGTTATTGGACCAGTATACTGAACCTGTTATTGGACCAGTATACTGTACCTGTTATTGGACTAGTATACTGAACCTGTTATTGGACCAGTATACTGTACCTGTTATTGGACCAGTATACTGTACCTGTTATTGGACCAGTATACTGTACCTGTTATTGGACCAGTATACTGTACCTGTTAATGGACCAGTATACTGTACCTGTTATTGGACCAGTATACTGTACCTGTTATTGGACCAGTATACTGTACCTGTTATTGGACCAGTATACTGTACATGTTATTGGACCAGTATACTGTACCTGTTATTGGACCAGTATACTGTACCTGTTATTGGACCAGTATACTGTACCTGTTATTTGACTAGTATACGGCACCTGTTATTGGACCAGTGTACTGTACCTGTTATTGGACCAGTATACTGTATCTGTTATTGGACCAGTAAACTGTACCTGTTATTGGACCAGTATACTGTATCTGTTATTGGACCAGTATACGGCACCTGTTATTGGACCAGTATACTGTACCTGTTATTTGACTAGTATACGGCACCTGTTATTGGACCAGTGTACTGTACCTGTTATTGGACCAGTATACTGTATCTGTTATTGGACCAGTAAACTGTACCTGTTATTGGACCAGTATACTGTATCTGTTATTGGACCAGTATACGGCACCTGTTATTGGACCAGTATACTGTATATGTTATTGGACCAGTATACTGCACCTGTTATTGGACCAGTATACTGCACCTGTTATTGGACTAGTATAATATACCTGTTATTGGACCAGTATACTGTACCTGTTATTGAACTAGTATAATATACCTGTTATTGGACCAGTATAAGGCACCTGTTATTGGACTAGTATACTGTACATGTTATTGGACCAGTATAATGTACCTGTTATTGGACTAGTAAAATATACCTGTTATTGGACCAGTATATTATACCTGTTATTGGACCAGTATACTGTACCTGTTATTGGACCAGTATACTGTATCTGTTATTGGACCAGTATACGGCACCTGTTATTGGACCAGTATACTGTATATGTTATTGGACCAGTATACTGCACCTGTTATTGGACCAGTATACTGCACCTGTTATTGGACTAGTATAATATACCTGTTATTGGACCAGTATACTGTACCTGTTATTGAACTAGTATAATATACCTGTTATTGGACCAGTATACGGCACCTGCTATTGGACTAGTATACTGTACCTGTTATTGGACCAGTATAATGTACCTGTTATTGGACTAGTAAAATATACCTGTTATTGGACCAGTATATTATACCTGTTATTGGACCAGTATACTGTACCTGTTATTGGACCAGTATGCTGTACCTGTTATTGGACTAGTATAATATACCTGTTATTGGACCAGTATATTATACCTGTTATTGGACCAGTATAATGTACCTGTTATTGGACCAGTATACTGTACCTGTTATTGGACCAGTATACTGTATCTGTTATTGGACCAGTATACTGCACCTGTTATTGGACCAGTATACTGCACCTGTTATTGGACCAGTATACTGCACCTGTTATTGGACCAGTATACTGCACCTACTATCTGGTATCAGCTCATCCATCCTCTCATCCTCCTATCATCCATCCTCTCATCCCTCCTATCATCCATCCTCTCATCCCTCCTCTCATCCATCCTCTCATCCCTCCTCTCATCCATCTTAACATCCCTCCTCTCATCCCTTCTCTCATCCCTCCTCTCATCCCTTCTCTCATCCATCCTCTCATCCCTCCTCTCATCCATCCTCACATCCCTTCTCCCTCTAGTCCAGACAGACATCTTCATCCTGGTCAGAGACAGTCAAAGCGCCAATGCTATTAACATGCCACTGCATGCTGTTAGGCACTATTTCTTCACCCAGGACACATCCTCAGTCCTCCTCCTGTGTCTGACTCCTAGCTTCCCCCAGCCCTCATCTATTGTTCCCGGACTCCCTGCTCTTTGACTCCTAGCTTCCCCCAGCCCTCATCTATTGTTCCCTGACTCCTAGCTTCCCCCAGCCCTCATCTATTGTTCCCTGACTCCCTGCTCCCTGACTCCTAGCTTCCCCCAGCCCTCATCTATTGTTCCCTGACTCCCTGCTCCCTGACTCCTAGCTTCCCCCAGCCCTCATCTATTGCTCTCTCCCTGACTCCCAGCTTCCCCCAGCCCTCATCTATTGCTCTCTCCCTGACTCCCAGCTTCCCCCAGCCCTCATCTATTGCTCTCTCCCTGACTCCCAGCTTCCCCCAGCCCTCATCTATTGCTGTCTCTCTTGCTTCCTAACTCCCTGACTCTCAGCTCCACAGGCAAATGATAAATAATCTCCTAAGTGTGTCGGTGAAGGTTTTATGGAATTAAAATAAAGCGGGGTGGGATACTCCATTTTCCGCCTGGCTAGCCAGCCCAGTTACTCTATCTTTGGTGTGGTAGGGAGGATGGAGGGTTAGTGATGGTGGGGGGTGGAGGAGGAAGACGTGAGGCCCAATTTAAAAGTAGTTGGGGGGGGGGGATGCTGCAGTGCTTACTGTGTCTTCACACACAGAGCCTTTTGGAGGCACGGTGGTAATTTAAAGTGTATATTACAATACAATCCTCTCGGTCCTCCCGCGCCGCACGCGCGTGCCATGTAGCGTTCATTCAGCGCCCAGAACCATTATCTTTCGTTAATGAAGCGTGTGTCGAGACGAGGTGCTCCGCTCTGCTCCGGGGTTTTCATTTTCATTAAATGATCAACTTCACTGATTACTCTCACCGTTTAATTATTGAGCTGGCTATAAACTGACCCCCGTTTGAGAGATCAAGTGGTGGTCTGGAAGGTTCAGTGGAGGTCTCAGTACTGTTACACAGCTCTATAGTATATCCTCCCCTCTATGATCAGCTTGGCTGTCAGACGTTACAAATATAGCAAGTATGTGTCATACAGTACGACATATTGGGAATACGAGGGTTTGTGCTTTTTTTTTTTTGTGGTATGATTATTGTATTGTCCGTTTAACGTTGCCATAGTTCTGGAATGGATGTGTTTGTATTGATTGAGCTGACCTAAAGCAGAGGCAGTGGATGTTTCCTAGAGGAATTGTAGCAAGGCCCCCTGGATATACTGTATGTTCTGTATCTGAAAGGTAAACTGTGTTCCTCTCTTTAAAGATGCAATATGCTGAAATCACTCAACCATTTCCTGGTTGCTAAAATTGGAACAGTTTGCCTAATTTCAGTTTTTTGTGTCAAAACAAGTAATTTATAGTGCAGAGAACAGTGGCGGTCAGTGCCGTTTAAGGGAGGACACTTTTTTATTTCATGAGCTTGGCCTTATTTCTAATACAGCATATTGGATGACTGTCATTCATATTCCATTCACCCAGCTCAATGTAACATCGATAGGTTTAGGCTACTACATCATACTCTAATGTTCCCTATACCCATCATGAGGTTGCTACAACCTAGCCTATGATTGAAAGTTTACAACGTAGGTGCACACAGGCAGAGAGAAAATGTTTAGGTGACAGACAGTGACACATGGACAGACAGCGACACACATTCAATACCACACACTCTTGCCTGCATCTAGCTTATCTAGGGTGTAATCATTAGTCCAACAGTTGAAAAATAGAGTTTCTATTGGACAAATTCAGGTATGTTTATCCCCGTTTGGTTCCGTTTAAGAAACGTTTTTCAATAGAATTGGTGGAATGAATACACCCCTCCTCCTTCCATCTATGTGCCCCCCTCCTCTCACCTTTTCCCTTTGTTTGTGGACTTCAATGCACAACACATCAGCTGTATGTGACCAAGCGAAACCATATTTCCTAGCCAAATCATATCATAACTGCTACACACAGCCTACATCGTTGTCAACATATTAGCTAAAGTAATAGTCAACATAGCTAATAGAACTAACACGTTAGTAAACCCGCTTGTCAAGGGGTGCTGAAGGTGGGTGTGGTGCATGAATCAAGCGCAGGACGCAGAAGCTCAGTCCAAAAGACTTTAGTGCAATATTCACGTAGAAAATAAGCACAATAAGCCCGAAGGCGAAATAACGGCGCACACAGGCGTCAAACAAACGGCGCACTAACATGTGCGAAAAACCTCTCCAAAACACTGGAGGGAAGTACGTAGCTCCAACACAAAACAGAAGAGCAATCACACACAAAGACAAACACACACAACGAGAACTAAATAGGACACTAACGAGGACTAACAAGACACAGGTGTACAACATCAAGACAAAACCAAACGAACATGAAACATAGATCGGTGGCAGCTAGTACTCCGGGGACGACGACCGCCGAAGCCTGCCCGAACCAGGAGGAGGAGCAGCCTCGGCCGAAACCGTGACAGTACCCCCCCCTTGACGCGCGGCTCCAGCCGTGCGCCGACCCCGGCCTCGGGGACGACCAGGAGGACGCGGAGCAGGGCGCGCGGGATGGTCCCGGTGGAACTCCGACAGGAGAGATGGGTCTAGGATGTCCCTCCGCGGCACCCAGCACCGCTCCTCCGGGCCGTACCCCTCCCACTCCACGAGATACTGGAGACCCCCCATCCGGCTTCTTGAGTCCAAGATGGACCGAACGGTGTACGCCGGAGCCCCCTCGATGTCCAGTGGGGGCGGAGGAGTCTCCCCTATCTCATTGTCCTGGAGTGGACCAGCTACCACCGGCCTGAGAAGAGACACATGGAACGAGGGGTTAATATTCTTATACTCAACAGGTAGATGTAACCTATAACACACCTCGTTCAATCTTCTCAGGACTTTAAAGGGCCCCACAAACCGCCGACCCAGCTTCCGGCAGGGCAGGCGGAGGGGTAGGTTTCTGGTAGAGAGCCAGACTCAATCTCCAGGTGCGTACACCGGCCCCTCACTACGGTGGAGATCGGCGCTCGCCTTGTGACGAAGGACGGCCCGCTGTAGGTGGACGTGGGCAGCGTTCCACGTCTCTTCCGAGCGCCTCATCCAATCATCCACCGCAGGGGCCTCGATCTGGCTCTGCTGCCAAGGTGCCAGAACCGGCTGGTAACCTAACACACATTGGAAGGGGGTTAGGTTGGTAGAGGAGTGGCGGAGAGAGTTCTGGGCCATCTCGGCCCAGGGAATGTACCGTGCCCACTCCTCCGGCCGGCCCTGGCAATACGACCTCAGAAACCTACCCACATCCTGGTTGACACGTTCTACCTGCCCGTTACTCTCCGGGTGGTACCCTGAGGTAAGGCTAACCGAGACCCCCAAACGCTCCATGAACGCTCTCCAAACACGGGAGGTAAACTGGGGGCCTCGATCAGACACTATATCCTCAGGTACCCCGTAATGCCGGAAGACGTGGGTAAATAGGGCCTCAGCGGTCTGTAGGGCAGTAGGAAGACCCGACATAGGGAGAAGACGACAGGCCTTAGAGAACCGGTCCACAACGACCAGGATGGTGGTATTCCCCTGAGAGAGGGGAAGGTCTGTCACAAAATCCACCGAGAGGTGGGACCATGGTCGTTTTGGAACGGGCAGGGGTTGTAACTTACCCCTGGGCAGATGTCGGGGCGCCTTACACTGGGCGCACACCGAGCAGGAGGAGACATAAACCCTCACATCCCTAGCCAAAGTGGGCCACCAGTATTTAGTGCTAAGGCAATGCACTGTCCGGCCAATACCCGAATGTCCAGAGGAGGGTGACGTGTGAGCCCAGTAAATGAGTCGATCCCGAATCTCGAGCGGAACGTACTTCCGACCCTCAGGACACTGTGGAGGGCTGGGGTCGGTACGCAACGCTCGCTCGATTTCGGCATCGACCTCCCACACCACCGGTGCCACAAGGCAAGACTCCGGTAGTATGGGAGTAGGCTCAACGGACCTCTCCTCCGTGTCATACCGCCGGGACAGCGCATCTGCCTTACCATTCTGGGACCCAGGGATGTACGTGATTTTAAATACGAACCTGGTGAGAAACATACTCCATCGAGCCTGGCGAGGGTTCAGTCTCCTCGCTGCCCGGATGTACTCCAGGTTCCGATGGTCAGTCAAAATGAGGAAAGGGTGTTGAGCCCCCTCAAGCCAATGCCTCCACACCTTAAGGGCTTGAACTACAGCTAACAGCTCCCTGTCCCCAACGTTATAGTTACGCTCCGCCGGGCTGAGCTTTTTTGAGTAAAAAGCACAGGGGCGGAGTTTAGGTGGCGTGCCGGACCGTTGAGAGAGAACGGCCCCTATACCAGCCTCAGACGCGTCTACCTCAACCTGAAAGGGTAATGCGGGATCCGGATGCGCCAGCACCGGAGCCGACGTAAACAGGTCCTTCAGTCTCCTAAAGGCCCTGTCCGCATCAGCTGACCACTGCAGGCGCACCGGACCCCCTTTCAGAAGGGACGTGATGGGAGCTGCCACCTGTCCAAAACCCCGGATAAACCTCCGGTAGTAATTCGCAAAGCCCAAGAACTGCTGCACCTCTTTTACAGTGGTTGGAGTTTGCCAATTACGCACAGCGGACACACGATCCACCTCCATTCTCACCCCTGACACGGACAACCGATAACCCAAAAAGGAGACCGACTCCTGGAAAAACAGACATTTCTCTGCCTTGACATATAGGTCGTGCTCCAACAGCCTCCTCAATACACGACGCACCAGGGTTATATGCTCGGCTCGGGTAGACGAGTACACCAGAATGTCATCAATGTACACGACCACCCCTTGTCCCTGCATATCCCGGAAAATGTCATCTACGAAGGATTGGAAGACTGATGGAGCATTCATCAACCCATATGGCATGACGAGATATTCGAAATGACCTGACGTGGTACTAAACGCAGTCTTCCATTCGTCGCCCTCCCTAATGCGCACCAAGTTATACGCGCTCCTGAGATCCAATTTTGTGAAAAACCGCGCTCCATGCAATGACTCTGTCATGGTCGCAATCAGAGGGAGTGGATAACTGTATTTCACAGTAATCTGATTGAGACCACGGTAATCAATGCACGGGCGCAACCCTCCATCTTTCTTCTTCACAAAAAATAAGCTCGAGGAGGCGGGAGAAGTGGAGGGCCGAATGTATCCCTGTCTCAAAGATTCGGCTATGTAAGTCTCCATAGCTTTTCTCTCCTCTTGAGACAAAGGATACACGTGGCTCCGTGGGAGCGCTGCTCCTGCCTGGAGATCAATCGCACAATCCCCCTGTCTATGAGGAGGCAACTGCGTCGCCCTAGTTTTACTAAACACGAGAGCTAAATCCCCATATTCAGGCGGAATGTGCAGTGTGGGCACTTGGTTTGGACTTTCCACCGAAGTCGTCCCCACGGAAACACCCAGACATCGCCCCTCGCACTGAGCAGACCACCCATCGAGAGCCCTCTGTTGCCACGAAATAGCAGGGTTATGGGTGCTTAACCAGGGAATTCCCAGCACCACTGGGTACACAGGAGAGTCGATCAGATACAGCTGTATAGTCTCTTCGTGACCCCCCTGCGCACACATCCTAAGTGGTGCTGTGATCTCCCTAATCAACCCCGACCCCAACGGGCGGCTATCTAAGGCATGAACGGGAAAAGGTTTGTCAACAGGTAGGAGAGGGATCCCTAAATCTAAACAAAACTTCCGATCAACAAAATTCCCAGCTGCGCCTGAATCTACTAGCGCCTTATGCTGGGAATGAGGTGCAACCTGTGGAAAACACACAGGTATACAAAAGTGCGCAACAGAAAGCTCTGGGTAAGTGGGACGTCTACTCACCTGGGAGGCCCCCCCAGTGCGTGGCCTGTCGTCTTCTCCCCCGGAGAACCCTCCCCAGCACCTGGCCGCAGTGTGCCCTCCACGACCGCACTTGGTGCAGGAGACAGGCCCCCTCGGGCTCCTCCTCCTCCTTTCTCTAGCGCCGGCACCCCCGAGCTCCATAGGGCTCGGCTCGGAGGTGCCGGAGGGCGGAATGGACGAACCCCCCTCGGGACGTCCACGGGTGGCCAGCAGGGTGTCCAGACGGATGGACATATCGACCAACTGGTCGAAGGTGAGATGGGTATCCCTGCAGGCCAACTCACGTTGAACGTCCTCCCGTAGGCTACATCGAAAATGGTCGATGAGGGCCCGTTCATTCCACCCTGCGTCCGCCGCTAGAGTCCGGAACTCTAGAGCAAACGCCTGTGCGCTCCTCCTCCCCTGTCTAAGGTGGACTAGACGCTCCCCCGCCGCTTTGCCCTCAGGTGGATGGTCGAACACGGCCTTGAAGCGGCGGGAGAACTCGGCGTAGGAGATGGTGTTGGCGTCCATCTTCCTCCACTCGGCGTTAGCCCACTCCAACGCCTTGCCCGTGAGACAGGAGATGAGGGCGGAAACGCTCTCGTGTCCCGAGGGCACCGGGTGTACAGTGGCCAGGTAGAGCTCCACCTGCAGGAGGAACCCCTGACACCCGGCAGCTGTTCCGTCATACGCCCTCGGGAGCGAGAGCCGAATCCCCCTGGGTTCCGGACCTGGGACTGGTGGACCGGCCGATGGGGTTGGCAGGGTAGGTGGAGGTGTGGGTACCCCGCTGGCCTCCCATCGGTGCAGGGTGTTGATGACGTCCTGTAGAGCGGTCCCCAGTTGTCATATCTGGTCATCTTGGCCGCGAACATGCTCCTCGAGCGACTCAGGCGTAACTGCAGATCCTGCTGATTCCATTCTGGTGTGTGATTCTGTCAAGGGGTGCTGAAGGTGGGTGTGGTGCATGAATCAAGCGCAGGACTCAGAAGCTCAGTCCAAAAGACTTTAGTGCAATATTCACTTAGAAAATAAGCACAATAAGCCCGAAGGCGAAATAACGGCGCACACAGGCGTCAAACAAACGGTGCACTAACATGTGCGAAAAACCTCTCCAAAACACTGGAGGGAAGTACGTAGCTCCAACACAAAACAGAAGAGCAATCACACACAAAGACAAACACACACAACGAGAACTAAATAGGACACTAACGAGGACTAACAAGACACAGGTGTACAACATCAAGACAAAACCAAACGAACGTGAAACATAGATCGGTGGCAGCTAGTACTCCGGGGACGACGACCGCCGAAGCCTGCCCGAACCAGGAGGAGGTGCAGCCTCGGCCGAAACCGTGACACCGCTACAATCATGCAGTAACTTTATGGTGTATGGTCAGTTAGCAGTTTAGCAGTTACACCGGCAGGCCCGGTGGCAATACATTAGTAAAACCAAAAGCTTACCTTGACTTGGAAGAGTTCCAGTGTTGTGTTGGATAGTCATAGCCAGCTAGCTAACATAGCATCCCTCTGTTTGAGCAGGGTGTTTCAGTAGGCTAGACTAGCTAGCTGCATTTGCTAGCTAAGTAAGTGAAACTAAAAGTGAAAAAAATTAATAATAATCTCTCTCTTGCTTTTCTTTCATTTTGGAATAAATTAATTTGTTCAAAACTGTTCAATTATTGTCTCTCTCTCTTTAAGTTAACTACTCATTGCATTTTATGCACTGCGGTGCTAGCTAGCTGTAGCTTATGCTTTCAGTACTAGAGTCATTCTCTGATCCTTTGATTGGGTGGACAACATGTCAGTTCATGCTGCAAGAGCTCTGATATGTTGGAGGACGTCCTCCGGAAGTTGTCATAATTGCTATGTAAGTCTATGGTAGGGGGGTGAGAACCATGAGCCTCCTAGGTTTTGTATTGAAGTCAATGTACCCAGAGGAGGATGGAAGCTAGCTGTCCTCCGGCTACACCATGGTGCTACCCTACAGAGTCCTGTTGAGGCTACTGTAGACCTTAATTGCAAAACAGTGTGTTTTAATCAATTATTTGGTGACGTGAATATATTTAGTATGGTTTTATATAAAAAGGATAACTTTGTGAAAATGTTTTATAATTTAAATGTTTATGAAATTCGCTGAGGAGGATGGTCCTCCCCTTCATCCTCTGAGGAGCCTCCACTAGTAGAGAGTCATTGTACCATACATTTTTTCATTAACCAGAAATATTGTATTTTCAAGTGTTTTGAAGCTGGTGTACAAAACCGAAAGTAAAAGATGCAAAAACAAAACGTAAGAACGGGAAGCATAGAAATAACGCACATAGAACAGATCTACAGCTTCTTAGACTTGCTTTCAATGAGAATGACACATCTGTAACTCACATTTGTTTGTGAATTTGGTCAGGTCGCCCTTAAAGTTACATATTGCAGCTTTAACAACATGCTCAATCCCAATTATTCAGACTTCTGTGGCTGACTGTCTCCCCGTACACGCACACACACTTCAACCCCCCCCCCCCCCACACACACACACACGGAGAAGACACAACGTAACACAAAAGACCCAGATCAGAATAATCTGAATCACAGATAGAATAGAATGATCCGACCAAACACCAAAACATTCTGCTGACTTCCAAAAGAATGTCAGGAATGTCATCAGCATCACCATGACTCAACGGAACATTCCGTTATTATTTGGGTCATTCCTATTTAGATAAAGCGGGAACAGCACATTTTGTCTGAAAACGTACATAGCATTGATTCTTTCCTCCAGTGTTGTTTTCATTCATCTTCAAAGTAAAGCTTTTCCCCATACGGTCATAGCCTGACTCAGAGGTTATGTTTGACTCATGTTTGACTCTTGCATCTTTGAACAGCTACAGCTGGTGTTTCTCAACACCCAAATAAGTATTAAAGTGTCCAACTGATATTCTCAAAGGTTAATTTAATGGTTAAACAAACACTAATTTTCTTATCAGCGGCGAGGCTTACAGAGTGTCCATCATCAGGGGCTGTGGTTGGGTGAGAACGTGAATTCCTAGACAGACAGAATGATGCGCACAAACGTACACACACAAAGGGCTCCCGAGTGGCGCAGCGGTCTAAGGCACTGCATCTCAGTGCTTGAGGCGTCACTACAGACCCCCTGGTTCGATTCCAGGCTGTATCACAACCGGCCGTAATTGGGAGTCCCATAGGGCACAATTGGCCCAGCGTCGTCCGGGTTTGGCCAGTGTAGACCGTCATTGTAAATAAGAATTTGTTCTTAACTGACTTGCCTAGTTAAATAAAGGTTAAATAAAATAAATAAAACAAATAAATTGGTCCTCTCCTCTCAGGACATAGTGTCCAGGAACACACAGCAGCTCTATGGTCGGTCCTCTCCTCTCCTCTCAGGACATAGTGTCCAGGAACACACAGCAGCTCTATGGTCGGTCCTCTCCTCTCCTCTCAGGACATAGTGTCCAGGAACACACAGCAGCTCTATGGTCGGTCCTCTCCTCTCCTCTCATGACATAGTGTCCAGGAACACACAGCAGCTCTATGGTCGGTCCTCTCCTCTCCTCTCAGGACATAGTGTCCAGGAACACACAGCAGCTCTACGGTCGGTCCTCTCCTCTCCTCTCAGGACATAGTGTCCAGGAACACACAGCAGCTCTATGGTCGGTCCTCTCCTCTCCTCTCAGGACATAGTGTCCAGGAACACACAGCAGCTCTATCAGATCAACACTGTCCACTTCAGATCCCCCTCCCTCCCTCCCTCCCTCCCTCTCTCTCTCTCTGGCGGAGCGGCTGAATTGGTGCTAGTCTGCTGTGTGTGTGTGTGTGTGTCTGACTGTGTGTGTGTATATGTATGTGTTAGTGCCAGCCCTGATTGATCTCTAGGTGATTGAGTGCCCTGTCTGTCTCTCTCTGTCCGCCCATCTGTCTGTCTTGGGCTACGACCTCAATGTGTTGGCATGTCACTTAGCACTCCTGCATACATTTACTGCTCCCAAATGGCATTGTATACCCTATAGAGTGCACTACTTTTGACGAGGGTGCATAGGACCCTGGTCAAAAGTAGTGCACTATGTAGGGAATATGATGCCATTTGGGATGCACCCTCTCTTTCCCTTGCCTGGTCCTGCTACTCAAGAGGTGATTTGGGTATGAATGGTACTAGTGCCCCTCAGACAGGCTGCTACTTAAAAGCTTCAGATCGCTGGGATCGCTGGGGTGAAGCTGTCTTCTCTCCCAGACCTGGATAAGAGAAGAGAGGGGCTGGGGTGAAGCTGTCTTCTCTCCCAGACCTGGAGAAGAGAAGAGAGGGGCTGGGGTGAAGCTGCCCTCTCCCAGACCTGGAGAAGAGGGGGGCTGGGGGGAAGCTGTCCTCTCCCAGACCTGGAGAAGAGAAGAGAGGGGCTGGGGTGAAGCTGCCCTCTCCCAGACCTGGAGAAGAGAAGAGGGGGGCTGGGGGGAAGCTGTCCTCTCCCAGACCTGTGGTCCGCTGTAGCTCAGCTGGTAGAGCACGGCGCTTGTAACGCCAAGGTAGTGGGTTCGATCCCCGGGACCACCCATACACAAAAATGTATGCACGCATGACTGTAAGTCGCTTTGGATAAAAGCGTCTGCTAAATGGCATATTATATTATATATAAGAGAAGAGGGGGGCTGGGGAGAAGCTGTCCTCTCCCAGACCTGGAGAAGAGAAGAGGGGGGCTGGGGGGAAGCTGTCCTCTCCCAGACCTAGTGAAGAGAAGAGGGGGGCTGGGGGGAAGCTGTCCTCTCCCAGACCTAGTGAAGAGAAGAGGGGGGCTGGGGGGAAGCTGTCCTCTCCCAGACCTAGTGAAGAGAAGAGGGGGGCTGGGGGGAAGCTGTCCTCTCCCAGACCTGGAGAAGAGAAGAGGGGGGCTGGGGGGAAGCTGTCCTCTCCCAGACCTAGTGAAGAGAAGAGGGGGGCTGGGGGGAAGCTGTCCTCTCCCAGACCTAGTGAAGAGAAGAGGGGGGCTGGGGGGAAGCTGTCCTCTCCCAGACCTAGTGAAGAGAAGAGGGGGGCTGGGGGGAAGCTGTCCTCTCCCAGACCTGGAGAAGAGAGGGGCTGGGGGGAAGCTGTTGAATCATAATATTCCTCACTCTCGCTCTCTCTCTCTACTGCAACAGGATGTCATTCACTACAGCTAGCTACTGTTATTATTCAGTAATGACAGCTACCTAGTGAGCTACCTCCATTTCCACCTGTAATTCCCTTCTTGGCAGAAAGTTATTTCCATCTTTATGTACAGAATAATGTGTTTAAGTATGGAGGGAGGATACAGTGGAGGAAAAGCATGTAGCCTTGACTTGTCTGTTAATGTAGTATGTTGTTATGTCCTTAACTGGCCTCCTTTCAACATAGTCTTTCATTCATTCATGTATGATTATGTGTACACTACATTAGTGGAGGAAAGACTATGTACACACTACTTTAGTGGAGGAAAGACTATGTACACACTACATTAGTGGAGGAAAGACTATGTACACACTACATTAGTGGAGGAAAGACTATGTACACACTACATTAGTGGAGGAAAGACTATGTACACACTACTTTAGTGGCTTACTGCAGCCTGCGCCACACAGGCTGTAGAGAGAACACACAGAAAGCCTGGCTGAGAGCTCCCACAGCCTCTCTTTACTGCAGCCCCTCACTGCCCCATATACTGTAAATCAGCCATGCTGTCTCTGCCTTTACTTTGATCCAGAGCATTTGTTAACCTGCCTGCAGTTTTGGGGAGGTGGAGTGGAGGTAGAGGGGTGGAGTGGAGGTAGAGGGGTGGAGGGGAGGTGGAGGGGTGTAGGTAGATGGGTGGAGGGGAGGGGAGCAAAGGAGAGAGAGAGAGCTGAGGGTTGGGTTGGGGAGGAGAGAGAGCTGAGGGGAGGTTTGGGGAGAGAAGGAGAGCATCTGTTTTCAGGACCTCTTCGGCACGGACAGTTCCTCAGAGCAAACAGCAGCCTGCCCACCAGCTCTAAACCCCACACATCCTGATGATCAATGCTAACTTTATTTACAGACCTTTCAGAGACCAGGCCCCAATCCTCTGAAGTGTTTCTCCCTCTTCTCTCCTTAGCTTCTCTCTCTCTCTCTCTCCCACTCTCTCTCTGCTCCCCGCTGCTTCTCTCACTCCACCTTTCTTTCCCCTCTCTCTCTCTCTCTCTCTCCCTCCCATCCCAGCCCCTCTATTCCCTCCCTCTCTGTACATTGAAAGTCCACACACGCCTGCCCACAGCAGTGTATGCACGCGGGCAGAAAGAGATGTAATTTCAACACATCTGTTCCAATATGCATTTCAGATCAAGTCGCTGCCGGTTCCCTGGTATAACAGCGGAGTGTTTGACAGGTATTATATCCCTAAAGTACACAACAGATGGTATTTATTAGGGACCCAATGGACATTTTGGAGCTTTTAAGCTTATTCTTTTGGTGTTCTGTTTTTTCTTGCCCTATTTTTTAATTGGATAAATCTAGCGGTAGAACAATATGAATAAGTTGACAATTAAGGACATTCGTCTCTCATAAAACTTTATACAGGCCAACAAACTTCAAGAATGGTGCCGGTCAAGTGCCCTCAACATCAGTTTGGACAAGACAAAGGAGCTGATCATCAATGTCAACAACCTGCCAATGTCCCAACCACTGTCTCTGAACGACCAACCAGTGGAGGTGGTTGAGTGTTTCAAATACCTAGGGACACACATTGATGACAAGCTGAGCTTTACAGAGAATGCAGACTGTATTGTTTTTAATCAGGAAATTGAAGGGGTTTGGGGTCAGCCAGGATGTTCTGGAGAGGGTGTACAGCAGCTTGGTGGAGACAGTCTGGTATGGTAATCTGACCTGGAGGAGACCATCCTCACGTTCAATATGACAGTCTGTTGCGTTTATATTTTTGTTCAGTATATATATACTCTTATCTTTTGAACAGTGCAGTTGGGGCAGCGGTCAGCTGGGAGGAAATGTATCAATGTTTTCTATGTTAGTCAGTATGATGGACTGAGTGGTTTAAATGGTGTGTTAGTCAGTATGATGGACTGACTGGTTTAAATGGTGTGTTAGTCAGTATGATGGACTGACTGTTTTAAATGGTGTGTTAGTCAGTATGATGGACTGACTGTTTTAAATGGTGTGTTAGTCAGTATGATGGACTGACTGGTTTAAATGGTGTGTTAGTCAGTATGATGGACTGACTGGTTTAAATGGTGTGACAATGTATGGGGATGTGATCCTTTTAATGGAAGGATGTCCATCCTGGATGGACAATAAAGTTTTATAATATTGTATTTATTACTCTGCGGTGTATTACTGTGCAGTGTGGTGTGTGTTTCTTGGCAAATTGGAGAGTTCATTGTCCAGTCAGTAAGCGTGTGTGTATACGTGAGTGCGTGTGTGTGTGTGTGTTCCGAGAGAGTGAGAGTTGAACAGATTGCGTGGCTGTGAACTCATCGTCACTCCTGTGGCTCACTGCACCTAATGGACCAGCCTGATGCGCTGTGTAACCCACTGTACCTAATGGACCAGCCTGCTGCGCTGTGTAACCCACTACTCCTAATGGACCAGCCTGCTGCGCTGTGTAACCCACTGCACCTAATGGACCAGCCTGCTGCGCTGTGTAACCCACTGCACCTAATGGACCAGCCTGCTGCGCTGTGTAACCAACTGTACCTAATGGACCAGCCTGCTGCGCTGTGTAACCCACTGCACCTAATGGACCAGCCTGCTGCGCTGTGTAACCCACTGCACCTAATGGACCAGCCTGCTGTGCTGTGAACCCACTGCACCTAATGGACCAGCCTGCTGTGCTGTGTAACCCACTGCACCTAATGGACCAGCCTGCTGCGCTGTGTAACCCACTGCACCTAATGAACCAGCCTGCTGCACTGTGTAACCAACTGCACCTAATGGACCAGCCTGCTGCGCTGTGTAACCCACTGCACCTAATGGACCAGCCTGCTGCGCTGTGTAACCCACTGCACCTAATGGACCAGCCTGCTGCGCTGTGTAACCCACTGCACCTAATGGACCAGCCTGCTGCGCTGTGTAACCCACTGCACCTAATGGACCAGCCTGCTGCGCTGTGTAACCCACTGCACCTAATGGACCAGCCTGCTGCGCTGTGTAACCCACTGCACCTAATGGACCAGCCTGCTGCGCTGTGTAACCAACTGCACCTAATGGACCAGCCTGCTGCGCTGTGTAACCCACTGCACCTAATGGACCAGCCTGCTGCGCTATGTAACCCACTGCACCTAATGGACCAGCCTGCTGCGCTGTGTAACCCACTGCACCTAATGGACCAGCCTGCTGCGCTATGTAACCCACTGCACCTAATGGACCAGCCTGCTGCGCTGTGTAACCCACTGCACCTAATGCCGACAGCGGTGTGTGTGTGTGTGTGTGTGTGAGTTAGCTCCTGCCCCTCTGGGTGCCACCTGAGCTTCAGAACATCAGTTCTCATCTTCTCTCACCAGCCACACACCTGTTCTCTATACTACCCCTGCGCGTGCACACACACACACTCTCTCGTACCGCTACATGGGTTTGTGTAAGACTCACTGAGTGTGGTGAAGGGGTTGTGTTTGTGTGGTCGGGTGGTGAGTTGTTCCCCTTGTGTAGGGCTTTCTGCTGGCCTGGTCGAGTGGTGAGTTGTTCCCCTGGTGTAGGGCTTTCTGCTGGCCTGTTCGGGTGGTGAGTTGTTCCCCTGGTGTAGGGCTTTCTGCTGGCCTGGTCGAGTGGTGAGTTGTTCCCCTTGTGTAGGGCTTTCTGCTGGCCTGGTCGGGTGGTGAGTTGTTCCCCTGGTGTAGGGCTTTCTGCTGGCCTGGTCGAGTGGTGAGTTGTTCCCATGGTGTAGGGCTTTCTGCTGGCCTGGTCGGGTGGTGAGTTGTTCCCCTTGTGTAGGGCTTTCTGCTGGCCTGGTCGAGTGGTGAGTTGTTCCCCTGGTGTAGGGCTTTCTGCTGGCCTGGTCGGGTGGTGAGTTGTTCCCCTGGTGTAGGGCTTTCTGCTGGCCTGGTCGGGTGGTGAGTTGTTCACCTGGTGTAGGGCTTTCTGCTGGCCTGGTCGGGTGGTGAGTTGTTCCCCTGGTGTAGGGCTTTCTGCTGGCCTGGTCGGGTGGTGAGTTGTTCACCTGGTGTAGGGCTTTCTGCTGGCCTGGTCGGGTGGTGAGTTGTTCCCCTCGTGTAGGGCTTTCTGCTGGCTGGGTATCTCAAGGTTAGCCAGGGATTACACTTTATATGGGCTTTCACAACAGTTAACTTTCAATGTCCAACTCATGGCAGCAGGAATTCAAGGCCACAGTAAAGTTGATTTCTGCACAGGATAAGGACATATATATCTGTCTGGTCCTGTATGTCTCAGTTGGTAGAGCATGGCTCTTGCAACGTCAGGATTGGGGGTTCAATTCCCGGGAACACCCATACGTGAAGTGTATGCACACATGACTGTGTGGCTTTAGATAAATGGCATATTCTATATTATATTTACCAAGATGTAAGTTATACGGTCTTAAATACCACAGCTGTCAGCCAATGTGTGTGTGTGTGTGTGTGTGAGAGGAGAGCTAGAGAGAGAGTGAAGAGGGAGGAATGGCCACTATTGACTGCTCTGTAGGCTGTGGTTTATGCTGTATAGCAACAGTCTGTTTTAGCAGGCCTTCCACACTGCTGGAGGCCTCTGTTAAGTGTTGCCTTCCACACTGCTGGAGGCCTCTGTTAAGTGTTGCCTTCCACACTGCTGGAGGCCTCTGTTAAGTGTTGCCTTCCACACTGCTGGATGCCTCTGTTAAGTGTTGCCATCCACACTGCTGGAGGCCTCTGTTAAGTGTTGCCTTCCACGCTGCTGGAGGCCTCTGTTAAGTGTTGCCTTCCACACTGCTGGAGGCCTCTGTTAAGTGTTGCCTTCCACGCTGCTGGAGGCCTCTGTTAAGTGTTGCCTTCCGCACTGCTGGAGGCCTCTGTTAAGTGTTGCCTTCCACACTGCTGGAGGCCTCTGTTAAGTGTTGCCTTCCACGCTGCTGGAGGCCTCTGTTAAGTGTTGACTTTCACGCTGCTGGAGGCCTCTGTTAAGTGTTGCCCTCCATGCTGCTGGAGGCCTCTGTTAAGTGTTGCCTTCCACGCTGCTGGAGGCCTCTGTTAAGTGTTGCCTTCCACACTGCTGGAGGCCTCTGTTAAGTGTTGCCTTGCACACTGCTGGAGGCCTCTGTTAAGTGTTGCCTTGCACACTGCTGGAGGCCTCTGTTAAGTGTTGCCTTGCACACTGCTGGAGGCCTCTGTTAAGCTTTGCCTTCTACACTGCTATAGGCCTCTGTTAAGTGTTGCCTTCCACACTGCTGGAGGCCTCTGTTAAGTGTTGCCTTCCACACTGCTGGAGGCCTCTGTTAAGTGTTGCCTTCCCCACTGCTGGAGGCCTCTGTTAAGTGTTGCCTTCCCCACTGCTGGAGGCCTCTGTTAAGTGTTGCCTTCCACACTGCTGGAGGCCTCTGTTAAGTGTTGCCTTCCCCACTGCTGGAGGCCTCTGTTAAGTGTTGCCTTCCACACTGCTGGAGGCCTCTGTTAAGTGTTGCCTTCCACACTGCTGGAGGCCTCTGTTAAGTGTTGCCTTCCACACAGCTGGAGGCCTCTGTTAAGTGTTGCCTTCCACACTGCTGGAAGCCTCTTACGTGTTGCCTTCCACACTGCTGGAGGCCTCTGTTAAGTGTAGCCTTCCCCACTCTGACTCTGCTCTGCTGCACTAGCCATCTTTACAAACACACTGTGATAATGACTCACCAAACATTACCACTTCAGCTCAGAATGCCTCTTTTGAAAAGTATATTTTCTTGCCTTGAAATAATATGAATGAATAAGTGACAGGCTACATTTATTGAATCATTGTTCAAAGGGTCTCCGTTAAAGGGTCTCCATTAAAGGGTCTCCATTAAAGGGGCTCCATTAAAGGGGCTCTAATAAAGGGTCTCCATTAAAGGGTCTCCATTAAAGGGTCTCTATTAAAGGGTCTTCATTAAAGGGTCTGTTAACGGGTCTCTGTTAACGGGTCTCCGTTAACGGGTCTCCGTTAACGGGTCTCCGTTAAAGGGTCTCCGTTAACGGGTCTCCGTTAAAGGGTCTCCATTAAAGGGTCTTCATTAAAGGGTCTCTAATAAAGGGTCTCCGTTAAAGGGTCTCCGTTAAAGGGTCTCTATTAAAGGGTCTTCATTAAAGGGTCTTCATTAAAGGGTCTCTGATAAAATGTCTGTGATCCGAGATTATTTGCTAGTACGACTGACCCCAAGCCTGTACTCTCATGATTATGAATTATCGCATTATGAATGAACCTCTCGTGCGGGTGCGTGTGAATGAGTCTGAACCCTAGTACACTCCTCTTCAGGTAGATCTTGTCTGCTGTTGGTCTCTCCAGGAGATTGGCCTCAGGAAGGCATGGAGAAGTGAGAGGCTGAGAGATACAGGCCTCATCATCAGCAACACCCCCCCCCCCCCCCCCCCCCCTAGAATGCTAGAAATAGCATTCTAGTTTGCTCTGTTTTTTTGTTAATTCTTTCCAATGTGTCAAGTAATTATCTTTTAATTTTCTAATGATTTGGTTTGGTTTAATTGTGTTGCTGTCCTGGGGGTCTGTTTGTGTTTGTGAACAGAGCCCCAGGACCAGCTTACTTAGGGGACTCTTCTCCAAGTTCATCTTGCTGTAGGTGATGGCTTTGTTATGGAAGGTTTGGGAATCGCTTCCTTTTAGATGGTTGTCGAATTTAACAACTTATTTTCCTGGATTTTGATAATTAGCGGGTATTGGCCTAATTCTGCTCTGCATGCATTATTTGGTGTTTTTCGTTGTACACGGATGATATTTCTGCAGAATTCTGCATGCAGTCTCAGTTTGGTGTTTGTCACATTTTGTGAATTCTTGGTTGGGGAGCGGACCCCAGACCTCACCAACATAAAGGGCAATGGGTTCTATAACTGATTCAAGTATTTTTAGCCAGATCCTAATTGGTATGTCGAATTTTATGTTCCTTTTGATGGCATAGAAGGTCCTTCTTGCCTTGTCTCTCATATCGTTCACAGCTTTGTGGAAGTTACCTGTGGCGCTGATGTTTAGGCCGAGGTATGTGTTGTTGTTTTTTGTGTGCTCTAGGGCAACAGTGTCTTGATGGAATTTGTATTTGTGGTCCTGGCAACTGGACCTTTTTTGGAACGCCATTATTTTTGTCTCTCTCCCCCCCTCTCTCGCTCTCCCTCCTCTCTCCCGCTCTCCCTCCTCTCTCCCCCCTCTTTCTCCACCCCCCCCTCTCTCAATTCAATTCATTGGGCTTTATTGGCATGGGAAACATATGTTTACAGCAAAGCGAGTGAAATAGACAATAAACAAAAGAGAAATAAACTATCAGAAATGGACAGTAAACATTACACTCACAAACGTTTTTAAAGAATATAGACATTTCATCTCTCTCTCACTCTCTTCCCACCCTTCCCCCTCTCTCTCCCCCAACTCTCTCTTCCACCCGCTCTCTCTCTCTCCCCCCGCTCTCTCTCTCTCTCCTCCACTCTCCCTCTCTCTCTGTCCCCCCACGCTCTCCTTCTCTCTCTGTCCCCCCACGCTCTCCCTCTCTCGCTTTCTCTCTCCCCTCTCTCTCGCTCTCTCATTATCTCCGTCCCTCCCTCTCTCTATCTCCTCTCTCCCTCCCTTTCTCTATCTCCTCTCTCTCTCTCTCTCTCTCTCTCTCTCTCTCTCTCTCTCTCAGCTCTGTCTCATCTCTCTTTCACCTTCTCTCCATCTTTCTCTCTTTCAGAAGGAACCAGGAAAATATCTGTGTTTCTGTCACTGTGTCTTTGAGACAAGACACTGCTTCACTGTAGTGTTAGCACCTACTGTCATTATCCACAGTGAAATGAAACACGTTAGCTAACGTCTCCGTTTCGTGACTTGTGGTGACTAGTTGTATGTGTTGTTTTGTCCAGAGAAACTGTTATTTTGGAATGTTAATGAATTGGCTTTTCCTTTAAAGGTATTTTACTGCTTTGAGTTGTGATGCGAGTTAAACTCCATCATCAGTTTTCTGTGGGGTTTTGATCATTGCTTCAAAAGGGGTTTGACTTGAATGAAAGTGTACAGATGAATAGATATTGACAAGCTACCGTAGCATGTGTGTGAGCTGAGCGTTGCATGTGAATTAATCAACCAAATAATTTAGCTCTAAGATAAGTTTCTTTCTTTAACTGTCCAGATAGACTTTGAAACTTAAAACTGTAATTTGGGGCGAGGCATTAGACTAGTTTGAGCAAAAATGTAGGTTAATTTATGAATCCCTATCATGGAAAACTACCCAAAAACCCAAATTATAAAATTTACACACATATCATGGTTTTTCACTCCGTTAAATACTTCTCTGCCATATTCCTTTCTGTGCTGGCTTTAACTGTCAAGGGTTTCAGCAGCATACAGAATAGCCGTTCACTTTATCATCATTAATATTTTACTGTGAATTGGAGTGGAAATGAGTGGTACTTGTGTTAGTGAATCTCAATCCAGATGAGGAAAGTGATTGGGAATGAAAGGTATTGTTTATAGAGCCTGCTGTGCTACAGCCAACCGTACGCTCTGAAACATACACACACACACACACACACACACTCACACACACTCTCACATATACACTCACACACACACACACATACACACTCACACTCACACTCACCTCCTCACATTAAGATGCAAAAAGTTGAAGCCACCTGGCCCTCAGCAAATCAACAATGGGAAGTGTTACGCTGTTAGGCAGATGTTTCTAGATGTAATCAACAGCTTGTGGGAGGATTAGATTCGGCATGGATACATTTTGTAATATAGTATTGGGAAGGCCCCTTTATACGGTGTTGAATAGTTTCATGTATGGGGATTCTTCCAAGATACATTAGCAACGCTAGATACTCTCTCATGCAGATGTTAAATGTACTTTTTCCTCTTTTGTCTTTATTTACTATTTTGTGCTTAACATCTCAACCAATTTTCCTGATACTGCTATCCCTGATCTCACCAACAAACACAAACATGTCCATATCATCTCTTCGGGAAGCGAGATCCTGAAGATGTTCCCCTGAATGTGAGTTCTGCAGCAACTTTCACATGAAGAAGCAGAACTCCCACTACAACAATACTACTCCCACTTGTATCAGAGAAGCAGACTCCAGCATGCCTCTCATTACCACTTCAGAGAGACCGCAGCAGACTAGGCCCACTGATCAGAGAGACAGCAGACTAGGCCCACTGATCAGAGAGACAGCAGACTAGGCCCACTGATCAGAGAGACAGCAGACTAGGCCCACTGATCAGAGAGACAGCAGACTAGGCCCACTGATCAGAGAGACAGCAGACTAGGCTCACTGATCAGAGAGACAGACAGAGAGAGAGAGCGAGAGAGCGAGAGAGAGCAGACTAGGCCCACTGATCAGAGAGAGAGAGAGAGAAAGAGACAGCAGACTAGGCCCACTGATCAGAGAGTGAGACAGCAGTCTAGGCCCACTGATCATAGAGAATGCAGCTCACAGCTGGGGCGTGTTGCGTAGCACTAGCTAACTCCCCTCTCTTTCCTACCTCTCCTTGTTCTCTCTCTCCTGCCAGATGAATTGTTTACCTTCCCAGATTGCCTCTTCCTTCTCATCCTCCCATCCGTCTCTCACACCTTGTGCGCCGCAGCACTTTTTTCGGGGGATGCGTCCCACTGTTCGCGCCCTTCATCTCTCATCTCAACCACTCCCCTACATCTGTTGTGTAAATACTCACCTCTGAAGACGATGAGGAATGACGAAGACATTATGCAGAGAAAGAGAGAGAGAGAGAGAGAGAGAGAGAGAGAGAGAGAGAGAGAGGGAGAGATCGAGATATAGAGAGGATGAATTATTTTATTTTTTTTCTACCCTTGAGCTTGGGAAAACAAAGAAATTTGAATAATTCTGCTCAAGACAATGAAGTCTTTTATAAGCCTTCTAACTCCACACTTGCAGATCTAATTCAGAGTTTGCTGATTTCCAGTAGGTTTTTAATTAAAGGGATTTGGTCCCCTGTGGAGTGTAGGCCTTGAGTAAGCGTAAGCACTGATAGGTGTAAAATGTGTGAACAGTGAACACCCGAATAACAAAATGGCTCCCCGCAAGTCTGTCCCAATCCCAAATCAACCCCTAGACCCTATGCCTTATGCACTTGTGGAGATCTGAGATAATTTGATGGGTCTAAGCAATATGGTGAAACTCCCACCTAGACTATCAGAGGGCAAGTTGAAACTATTACCAAATTGCTTACACGTCAAATCATCTCAGATCTCCACAAGGGCATAGGGTCTAGTGGTCGATTTGGGAAAGGGCCACTGTGTGTGTGTGTGTGTGTGTGTGTGTGTGTGAGTGAGTGTGTGACTGAAGAAGCAAGAAGTTCAACCCTGTTGTGGTGTTGTCGACATTTGAAACCTGTTTCTCTAAGGATTAAGTTGTTTACCCAACGGTTTTATGAACTGAAATGTTTTGTAAGTTGATAAGTCGTTCTGTAAGTAGATATTTACAGTTAACAGTTTCCCTCAGTATCATAGCACAGTGTGATCAGATTTGACCAGTTTAACGCTTTTATAAACTGAAATCAACCTCAGGTGTGTTTTCTTGGTAGATATGAATAGTTTACAGTTTCATCAGTATCATAACCATATGGTGGGATCAAGATCGATTTCACCAAACAGTTGTATCAACTGAAATGATCCTCAGGTGTTTCTGTTAGTAGATGGACGGTAGTATGAAAATGTATACACTCACTAACTGTAAGTCGCTCTGGATAAGAGAGTCTGCTAAATGACTAAAATGTAAATGTAAAATGTAGATAGAAGTGTTGTTTACAGTTTCCCCATTATCATTATATCATACACATAGTGTGACTAGATTAGCACCTGACACCACGTTACCCTGAACAGCTTGGTGTTTAACATGGACCGGAGTGACGTGATGAAGTCACCCTTCATTAGGTCTAATTCCTGCTAACACCCCGGAACATTCTGTTAAACATCCACTGGGGGTATCCCAGCTGGGCTTCATTATGGTCTGAAGTGGAAACCCCTTCCCCATCCCACCAGCATCTCATCACCAGTATCAACCACACCGTAGAACCTTCCTCCTTCACCAGCATCCCATCACCAGTATCAACCACACCGTAGAACCTTCCTCCTTCACCAGCATCCCATCACCAGTATCAACCACACCGTAGAACCTTCCTCCTTCACCAGCATCCCATCACCAGTATCAACCCCACCATAGAACCTTCCTCCTTCACCAGCATCCCATCACCACTATCAACCCCACCATAGAACCTTCCTCCTTCAGCGCTGGCAGTTCTCCTGCCTCAGGACAGTTGCTATAACCATCTCTTGGAGGGTATCTCCAGTTGCACTTTATTTGGCTGTTTTTCTTTCTGGAACTTAGTATCTACCAGGTGTTTGGACGTCCTAGCTAATCAATGAGCTAATTGATCAATGAGTTGTAAGAAAATAACAGAAATCCACTCACTTTTCAGCCTTCGAGGACTGGAGTTTGACACATGATGTGGACTATTGGGAGATACATCCCTACCCTCCTCCTCCTCCAGTTGCTCTCTCCAGAGACATGCTCTCCCCGCCCCTGCTCTGCCCTGCCAGCCACCTATAGGCAGGTAGAGAAGTCATAAAGTCATCCATCTCCCAGTGAGCCCTGTAGAGCAGAGCTATAAGCAAAACAAAGGTGGTGTAGACTAGCTAGCTAGATAACTAGCACTGGGGCTGTGGATGGATGGATGGTGAGACTCAACACAACCCAGCGTCATGGTAATGATGTGTACTCAGAGAGTAGAGTGAGGAGCGAAAGTACTCAAACAAATATACACACACATACACGTATACCCCTACACACACCAACACACACACCCTGCCATCCTCTTGAGTGATGTGTGGGGCTCCCCTAACTGGATGGTTAGGGAGTGAGGAGCCTGTGACTCCAGAGTGTATCTCTCCTCTCTGCCATATCATTGTCTGCTCTGCATACAGGAGGCCAGGAGAGCAGGAGGCCAGGAGGCCAGTGCAGTCTGGTGTAGTAGCATCTCTCCCCCTCCCTCGTCTCCCCAGCGCCTCATTCCTTTTCATTTGGCTGTAACTGACAGCTAAGTTCAGGAGCAGCAGCAGTAGCAGCAGTAGTAGTAGTAGTAGTAGTAGTAGTAGTAGTAGTAGTAGTAGTAGCAGAAGCAGCAGAAGCAGCAGTAGCAGCAGCAGCAGTAGTAGTAGTAGTAGTAGTAGCAGTAGTAGTAGTAGTAGTAGCAGTAGTAGTAGTAGTAGCAGTAGTAGTAGTAGTAGCAGTAGTACCGTATTTTCCACACTATAAGGCGCACCGGAGTATAAGCCGCAGCAGCTAAATTGAATGATATTGAATGATGTGTACATATATAAGCCGCACTGGACTATAAGCCGCAGGTGTTTTAATGTTTAATTACCATATGTAAGGGTTCGTGCACAGAGGGGATTGTCGGGAAAGAGACAAACTGTCTCGCTCTCGTAATGTCTGTCTGTCTTGCTCTCGTTCTGTCTCTCGTACCACTCTCGGTTCCACTTTTACTTTTGCGCGCTACCTGTCTCACTCTTTTCCGGCCTCCAGCTTTTCCTGCTGGAGCCCGCCACTTAAAGGTGGGGGGCGCGGACCGGTCATAGAGCCCATAGAGTTAAAGTTGGTGGACTGTAACCTGTAAAATCCATAGATTTAGGAGGTCTTCTAGTGGCCGTTAGCTGTAAAAATCCATAGATTAGCCGCACCGTTATATAAGCCGCAGGGTCGAAAAATGGGAAAAAAGGCGCGGCTTATAGTCCGAAAATTACGGTAGTAGTAGTAGCAGCAGCAGTAGTAGTAGCAGTAGTAGTAGTAGTAGTAGTAGTAGTTGTAGTTGTAGTTGTAGTAGTAGTAGCAGTAGTAGTAGCAGCAGTAGTAATATTAGCAGCAGCAGTAGTAATATTAGCAGCAGTAGTAGTATTAGCAACAGTAGTATTAGTAGTAGCAGCAGTAGCAGCTCTGGGCTGCAGACCATTTTAGTATCCTTAGGAGTGGAGCTGTCTTTGTCTGTCAGGCAACTGGCCAGTGTGAGTCCTGGGCCTCTCTCTCTTTCTTTGCTGCTGGGGTCATTATTATGCGAGACCTCACCAAGGTCTCTCTCTCTCTCTCTCCTCTCTCTCTATTGGCACATAAACATACTGTATGTTAACATTGCCAAAACAAGTGTAATAGATAATAAACAAAAGTGAAATAAGCAATACAAAATGAACAGTAAACATACTCACATTCATTATTTTATATCTCTTCAGAGCACACATCACCTCACTCTCTGTTTGATTTCAATAAAACCGTTGATTCATGAGCACCATTGTCATTGTCTACGTTAAACAACAGATTCATTGAAGTAGTCTGATATCCATTTTAGATGGGATGGAGTATGACTTGGCAATACCACTGTGTTCATTCATTCATTTATTCAGCCATTCATTCATTTATTTATCCATTATTTATCCTCCAACAAATGAACTTTGATTGCAGGCCCAGGCAAGTACATGTTACAGGGCTAGAAAGCCATTAATGTGTGTTGGGGGGGTATTCACTCTGATTCACTCTGTACACGGCGGTGGTGTAGAGCTGAGCTCACCACAGAGATGCTCTCTCTCTTTCTCTCTCTCTCTCTCCCCTTCTCTCTCTCTCTCCCCTTCTCTCTCTCCTTCTCTCTCGATCTCTCTCCCTCTTCCTCTCTCTCTCTTTCTCTCTCTCTCTCTCTCTCTCTCTCTCTCTCTCTCTCTCTCTCTCTCTCTCTCTCTCTCTCCCCTTATGTCTCTCTCTTTCTCTCTCTCTCCCCTTCTCTCTCTCGCTCTCCTCTCGCTCTCCTCTCGCTCTCCTCTCTCTCTCTCTCTCTCTCTCTCCCCCTTTCTCTCTCTCTCTCTCCATCTCTCTTCCTCTCTCTCTCTCTTACTCTCTTTCTCTCTCTCCCTTTCTCGCTCTCTCTCCCCTTCTCTCTCTCCTTCTCTCTCGATCTCTCTCCCTCTTCCTCTCTCTCTCTCTCTTTCTCTCTCTCTCTCTCTCTCTTTCTCTCTCTCTATATATCTCTCTCTCTCCCCTTATGTCTCTCTCTCTCTCTCTTTCTCTCTCTCCCCTTCTCCCTCTCTTCTCGCTCTCCTCTCTCTCTCTCTCTCTCTCTCTGTATGATATAGTAAAGGCGTAACCAGGGGTAGCGCAGGAGACACCCACTAATAGCATCTGAACTAGCGCTGCATTCTGGAAGCTCCCGAGCGGTCGACTTATTTCCAAAGACCTCAGCAATCACGCCTGACAAGCTAACAATGCATCAAAGAGGCACAAAAATGTCCATGTCGAGTAGACAGGCAGACAGGAGGAACCATTGTGTGATTCCAGACATGTAGCCAGGTCCTTGCTGCACAGAAGAGACAATTTTGTCATTTATCTTTTGCTGTCTATCCTCTATATCTCTCTCCATCCCTCCCTCCCTCATTTCTCTATCTCTCTCTCTCTCTCTCTCCCTCCCTCCTTCCTCTCGCTCTTGTTCTCTCTCCCCCTCGCTCTCCCTTGCTCGCTCTCTCTCTCTCTCCTCTCTTCCTGATGAGGTATAGATCCAGCTATACTTGAGATGTAGACAGGAGGGGAGGAGGGACACTGTGTTTCATAATACACTGCTGCCAATCTGTTTCAGCTCCATCAGAGCAGCCCAAATGGCCGCATCCCAAATGGCACAGACCCTATTCCCTATATAGGGCCCATAAGGCTCTGGTTAAAAGTAGTGCACTATATATGGTGCTATTTGGGATGCAGCCCATCCCTTCATTCATTCGGCCCTCTTCTCCTTTGTCACCGTAATGATGTCTTCAACAGACAGGGACAGCTTATTTTGGACGAGACGGGAACAGACTCAGACATTTATTTCACTGCCGTATCTCAGTATCTTATTCCAGGAACCACTTTCACTTAGTTATTCATTAGATTGGATGAGTCAGTCCAGGACAGGACATACAGTGCATTTGGAAAGTATTCAGACCCCTTGACTTTTCCACATTTTGTTATGTTACAGCCTTATTCTAACATTTATTAAATTGTTTGTTTTTTCCCCTCATCAATCTACACACAATACCCAATGATGACAAAGCAAAAACAGGTTTTTAGACATTTTTGCAAATGTATTAAAAGTAAAAAACGGAAATCTACATTCTCCTCTACTCCCCCATCTCTCTCCTCTCTCTACTTTCTACTCTCTCTACTCTCCTCTCTGCTCTCTCTCCTCTCCTCTCTCTACTCTCCTCTCCTCTCTCTACTTTCTCTCCTCTCTCTACTTTCTCTCCTCTCTCTACTTTCTCTACTCTCCTCTCTCTACTTTCTCTACTCTCCTCTCTACTTTCTCTACTCTCCTCTCTCTACTCTCCTCTCTACTCTCCCCTCGCTCTACTCTCCTCTCTCTACTTTCTCTACTCTCCTCTCTCTACTTTCTCTACTCTCCTCTCTCTACTTTCTCTACTCTCCTCTCTACTTTCTCTACTCTCCTCTCTCTACTCTCCTCTCTACTCTCCCCTCGCTCTACTCTCCTCTCTCTACTTTCTCTACTCTCCTCTCTCTACTTTCTCTACTCTCTCCTATCTCCTCTCTCCTCTCTCTACTCTCCTCTCTCTACTTTCTCTACTCTCTCCTCTCTCTACTCTCCTCTCTCTACTTTCTCTACTCTCTCCTCTCTCTACTCTCTCTTCACTCTCTACTCTCCTCTCTCTACTTTCTCTCCTCTCTACTCTTTCTACTCTCCTCTCTCTACTTTCTCTACTATCTCCTCTACTCTCTCTCTTCTCTCTCTTCACTCTCTACTCTCCTCTCTCTACTTTCTCTCCTCTCTACTCTACTCTGCTCTCTCTACTTTCTCTCTACTCTCCTCTTTCTACTCTCCTCTCTCTAATTTCTCTACTCTCTCCTCTACTCTCCTCTCTCTACTTTCTCTCCTCTCTCTACTCTCCTCTCTCTTCTTTCTCTCTTCTCTCCTCTCATCTCTCTACTCTCCTCTCTCTACTCTCTATCTCTTCATCTCTGTATGATCCACTAGTACTTATTGTAGATTTCTCTTCTCATAATGCCAGCCCATGTTTAGAGCTTCAGATTGGCCATATGGTTTTGGTAAGGCAGAGTAAATACATAGAAGGTTGTTGGGTTTAGTCCCTCTGTAAGCCAGACAGAACGGTTTTGTGGTTCAGTCCCTCTTTACAGCCCATTGAGTCAGCTGTGTTGTCAGTGAAGCGTCACTCAGCTGTAGAAGCACCAAACCCAACCCGTTCCTTCTGGGGTCACACACAGGCACACTCACTCAGTCACACACACACACACACACACACACACACACACACACACACACACACACACACACACACGTCATGACAATGGAAATTGCTCTATGCATCCATACAGCCAAGGGTTTTCAGGAGAGAAAACAATGAAATTGTTGCAAGTTGTAGACTGGGGATGGAGAAGCCTGTGTGTGTAAACTAAGAACTCTCTTTCATGGTCACAGTCTCTCCACTGCATGGCTTAACGCAGCTGTCACAAACCAACGGTTCTCTATTGGTCACATGGAAATATCTCCACTTCCCCAAAAATAAGTGTTAAAGTACCCATCTCAACTTAGAATTGAGTCTAAACATACACCATGGCCACATAATGAATACACACTGCTAACGTTATGAGCCAACAAAAAACAACAGTATTTTTTCTACAGTACATTACAGGACTTTCCCGTTTAATGAGGTCTGTGATTGTAAATGATCTCGGAAGCGTCTGTGAAAAACCATAATAGGTGCCCGACCCCACTGGCATTAACCAAATGAGGGTGTGAGTGTGCAAGGATCCTGAAAGTGGTCCTTAAAGGCTGCTATTTAGAACACAGTGAAGCATGTCTCAATGTCCAGAGGACAATTAGCTAGGTGACTCGTCACTGGGGGACTACGCTGCACGTTCACGGCTCTCCCTCAGCCAATTACCTCATACTACAAACCCACAGACCGACATATACAACACAACCCATCTGACCACAATACAAACCCACAGACAGACATATGTGACCGACAGCCTTGATTCGGTCTTATGTAGCAAAATTTAAAATTTTGTTTTTTAAATTGGATAAAAGCAGAGACACAGAGCTACAAAATTGTTTATCATACACTGCATTTAAAGGAACAATGGGAAAGTAATTCTGCTTTGAAAGTTGATAAACTTGTAATCTCACTTTTGAGAAAATGGCCTTTCAATGTTTTGGTACCTACTGTTTACTGACACCGGCCATATTCAACGGGTGTTGTGCCTTTGTAAATTCATCAGTTATTCTGCACTCTGGCATACTCAGACTGAATTTAAGAAAGCACATTAGCTAGCAAGCTAAACAATGAACCATAATCCCAACTCATGATGTTACTACCATGCATGAATCTGCAGTTAGCTAACCAGCCAGGTTCAATGTTAGCTAGCTAGCATTAGGCTCTAACTAGCCAAGCAAATGCCTCTGAGATACGAATACTAAGAACATACACGTGACTTTAGCTAGCGAGCCAGCCAGCTAACGTTAGCTAGCTAGTTAAACAATTAACCATACTCCCAACTCATGACTTTACTACCCTGCTTGAATCTGCAGGTAGCAAACCAACCAGGTTCAATGTTAGCAAGCAAATGGCTCTGAGATACAAATAATAAATTCATACGCGTAATGTTAGCGAGCGAGCCAGCCCGCTAACCTTAGCTAGCTAGCTAACAGTACACTTTAACTTGAAATGAAACCACTTTCTGTCAAAAGTAGAAATGTGTAATATCTGAAAATGTAGCTAACTAGACTATCTTATCCGTATACATCATGCATGATGGACACGTCTCCCTGTCACGGATGCCATTGTTGCCCTTAGTTTGAAGATGTAATCCGGAGACAGGTGTTTTCTCTATCTCTTTAGCTATCATACTCTAATTCCACTGATTTCAAAACTTGATCCTCCAGAAAGTGGAGAGCAACACTTATGCAGCTCCACTACACAATACATTTTTTTAAAAGCCACGTTAGACAGGATTACCTACACATACTGACCAGCTCAAATAAACAGAAGCCCTCTATATGGCAGACCAATCCGAACTCCTCTCTCTGCATGTCCAGCCCACTCATTATCTCAGCCAATCATGGCTAGTGGGAAGGTTGCTGTCTTTTTCTGTGGTTTAACCAACTAGTATCGTAATATAACAATTGTATTAGTATTTACAGATGGCATACAAGTTTGTTATTAAGGCACATTAAAGTTCACATGTTCCAGAAGGCATTTCTGCCAAAAAACGCATTTTGATTTAAAAAAAAAAGTTTATGCTCAAATGGCTCTCCTGTGAAGTAGTGACCCACGACATACACCTAGTTTCCTGAAATGAGTCACATATACAACACAACCCATCTGACTACAATACAAACCCACAGACTCAAGCTGAACACAAGCTTGTGGAGACTTAAGACTGGCTATGGCCGTATGTTCCAACCCTTATGTTCCACACTTGCATAATACTTTGAATGAAGCAATTTATTGAGCAAGAGTTCAAGTGGTATGCTAGTGTGGCTATTGGAACACAGGCTCTGTATATGACAGGGAAACAAGGCTTGGGAAGAGGAATATACAGTAAGACCATGTTTGTATTCCTCCACTTGGGTTGGTTGGAAAGATCAAGGATTCATAAGAGCCCTGCTGAACCTCTTGAATATGAATGACTCTGGGCCGAGCAGACATCGGTAGGCCAGGTGTTATCTCCTGGAAACACAAGGATCAACTTCATGTGATTAGAAATGGACGTCTGTCAATAAGTGCACATAAATCCAGATTTGATGTCGAGAGGAAGCTCGATGAGGGCTAATAAAGATGGTAAGGTAGCTTAGTGGTTAAGAGCGTTGTGCCAGTAACCGAAAGGTCGCTGGTTCTAATCCCCGAGCCGACTAGGTGAAAAATCTGTCGATGTGCCCTTGAGCAAGGCACTTAACCCAAATTGCTCCTGTAAGTCGCTCTGGTTAAGAGTGTCTGCTAAATGACTAAAATGTAAAATGTAATGATACCACAGGAGGCTCAAACCAACAACATCAGGAAGAGGAATACAATCAGGAGAGAGAGAAGAAGCATGTGTTCAAAAATGGTCTTGGAGTGATGATCTAGGATCAGGGGCCATATGTATCAAGCATCTCAGAGTACGAGTGAAGTGCTGATCTAGGATCAGGTCCTCCTTGTCCATATTATCTCATTTATTATGATCTAAAAGCTGTGAATATGGGCCCTGGTATTGGTTGTTTTGGTTGGCAGCGTTTGGTTTCTCAGGCTGTCCACAGAAGTCTTTCAAGTCTAGGGTTCAGTTCAGATACTTGTCTTCCAACCTCATCCGGCTCAGTTTATAAAAGCAAAGTAATGTTACGAGGATGTCTACAAATGTAGCTTAAAGATTTCTGCGTTAAATCCAAATTGTTTGTCGTCTTGTACATTACCCAATGATCAGACAATGAAGGCTTCAGATTGCTGCGTAACATCGCTAGTCTTCTAGTCATACCCATACAATACATTGTCTATGGAGGTGCTTAGGACCACCACTTCCTCTCTAACTGATTTCCTCGAGTATTGAAGTGGAACGACCTCTTAGCTGCTAACCCATCTGGAGGAGGATTTTCTCCTGTCGCTAATTGTAGGACGGCTCATTATATCAACTGATTGTCCAATGTGTTCACTCAGTAATGTCAGGGGTCACTGTAGCAGGAGACAGATGTGTTCAGCCAGTAATGTCAGGGGTCACTGTAGCAGGAGACAGATGTGTTCAGCCAGTAATGTCAGGGGTCACTGTAGCAGGAGACAGATGTGTTCAGCCAGTAATGTCAGGGGTCACTGTAGAAGGAGACTGATGTGTCCACTCAGTAATGTCAGGGGTCACTGTAGCAGGAGACAGATGTGTTCAGCCAGTAATGTCAGGGGTCACTGTAGAAGGAGACTGATGTGTCCACTCAGTAATGTCAGGGGTCACTGTAGCAGGAGACAGATGTGTTCAGCCAGTAATGTCAGGGGTCACTGTAGAAGGAGACTGATGTGTCCACTCAGTAATGTCAGGGGTCACTGTAGCAGGAGACAGATGTGTTCAGCCAGTAATGTCAGGGGTCACTGTAGCAGGAGACAGATATGTTCAGCCAGTAATGTCAGGGGTCACTGTAGAAGGAGACTCATGTGTTCAACCAGTCTGTCACCTGTCTCCCTCTCTCCCAGTCTGTCACCTCTCCCAGTCTGTCATCTCTCTCTCCCAGTCTGCCCCCCACTCCCTCTCCCAGTCTGTCACCTCTCCCAGTCTGTCATCTCTCTCTCCCAGTCTGCCCCCCACTCCCTCTCCCAGTCTGTCACCTCCCCCAGTCTGTCATCTCTCTCTCCCAGTCTGCCCCCCACTCCCTCTCCCAGTCTGTCACCTCCCCCAGTCTGTCATCTCTCTCTCCCAGTCTGCCCCCCACTCCCTCTCCCAGTCTGTCACCTCTCCCAGTCTGTCACCTCTCCCAGTCTGTCACTTCTCCCTCTCTCCCAGTCAGACATGAAAGGTTGTTTGCTGCTCCACTATTCCACCCCTCTCTCTGTTCTGTTGTGTTGGTTCCACCTACTCAGCAGGAGATAGCCTTGAAGTTGGTTTGTACCTGTGAATCAGAGTTCAATAATAATAGAATCTATGCAAACCAGGATCAATTAACCATTCCTCTGCAGAGGTCCTAATTCAATCACGGACCCGGCCAATAATCGATTGTCATTGAGGCTGCTAATAAGGTACTGTTGCTGGAATTATCCCACAGAGAGAAGATCTGCATAGCAACAGTGGACAGACATCACACGCCAATGTTGATTTTCAACTGACTTGCGTCACACATCCTGTAGTTAGTTAAATGATGTTTCCTTGACACATTTCTGATATGTCTTTAGTTTCTTGTTCATCTTACCCTGATTCTGTATTGTGATATGTAAGCTATGAATATGAATGCTCCTGGTCCCATTGGAGGTGTTTTAGGTACTTTCATTCAGATATTATGATGTAAATAACCTTTTCTCTCTCTCTCTCTCTCTCTCTCTCTCTCTCTCTCTCTCTCTTTTTCTCTCTCTCTCTCTCTCTCTCTCTCTCTGTCTCTCTGTCTCTGTCTCTGTCTCTCTCTCTCTCTCTCTCTCTCTCAGGGTTCCTGGTATCACCATCGCAACGGACATCATCTGTGGTTTCCCAGGGGAGACGGATGCTGACTTCCAGGAGACATGTGACCTGGTGAAGGAGTATCGCTTCCCCAGCCTCTTCATCAACCAGTTCTACCCCCGGCCTGGCACCCCCGCCGCCAAGATGGACCAGGTCCCCGCCCAAGTGGTGAGTTAGTTACACCCCTAACCCCTCCTAATACTACCCTAACCAGTTACACCCCTAACCCCTCCTGATACTATCCTAACCAGTTACACCCTAACCCCTCCTGATACTACCCTAACCAGTTACACCCCTAACCCCTCCTGATACTACCCTAACCAGTTACACCCTAACCCCTCCTGATACTATCCTAACCAGTTACACCCCTAACCCCTCCTGATACTACCCTAACCAGTTACACCCTAACCCCTCCTGATACTACCCTAACCCCTCCTTATACTACCCTAACCAGTTATACCCTAACCCCTCCTGATACTACCCTAACCCCTCCTTATACTACCCTAACCAGTTCTACCCCTAACCCCTCCTGATACTACCCTAACCCCTCCTTATACTACCCGAACCAGTTCTACCCCTAACCCCTCCTGATACTACCCTAACCCCTCCTTATACTACCCTAACCAGTTCTACCCCTAACCCCTCCTGATACTACCCTAACCCCTCCTGATACTACCCTAACCAGTTCTACCCCCGCCAAGATTGACCAGGTCCTCTCACAAGTGGTCCGCTATGCTCTTTTTCCCACCTGATACATAATAATAATAATAATAATAATATGCCATTTAGCAGACGCTTTTATCCAAAGCGACTTACAGTCATGTGTGCATACATTTTTTGTGTATGGGTGGTCCCGGGGATCGAACCCACTACCTTGGCGTTACAAGCGCCGTGCTCTACCAGCTGAGCGCTCTACCAGCTGAGCTACAGAGGACCACATCACAGACCTGGGTCAAATACATTGGTCAACTACTTTTAAATACTTGAGTTGCACTTGATTTAGGTTGATTTCAGGTGTGTGTGATCACACCACATGTTCCACCACATCACACCTGTTTCCATTTGACCACATATTATAACATTGTTATTCTTCTTCTTCCATGTGATCAGATGGTGAAATAAAGGAAGATCATTCTTCTCTGTCTCTGAGCCAAGTACACAGGCAGGCATTGTGGCTTTCAGCTCTTGACCTGTCAGAGTTTCTCTCTCTCTGAGCCAAGTACACAGGCAGGCATTGTGGCTTTCAGCTCTTGACCTGTCACAGTTTCTCTCTCTCTTAGCCAAGTACACAGGTAGGCAGTGTGGCTTTCAGCTCTTGACCTGTCAGTTTGTCTCTGTTACTCTGACCACCTCTGCCTTTCAAATGTATCACTCTCAGCATGGCCCTGACTGAGCTATCTCACTAAGAATCTGGGTGCTTCCTGGTCTTGTTTTGAAGTTGTCCCAGCCCATTTCCCGCTCAGAATCTGCACAACAGATGTAAATAAATGCATGGACCAGAGTGTTTGGAGGCAGTAGAGTTTAACTTGGACCAGAGTGTTTGGAGGGAGTAGAGTTTAACATGGACCAGAGTGTTTGGAGGCAGTAGAGTTTAACATGGACCAGAGTGTTTGGAGGCAGTAAAGTTTAACATGGACCAGAGTGTTTGGAGGCAGTAGAGTTTAACATGGACCAGAGTGTTTGGAGGCAGTAGAGTTTAACATGGACCAGAGTGTTTGGAGGCAGTAGTTTAACATGGACCAGAGTGTTTGGAGGCAGTAAAGTTTAACATGGACCAGAGTGTTTGGAGGCAGTAGAGTTTAACATGGACCAGAGTGTTTGGAGGCAGTAAAGTTTAACATGGACCAGAGTGTTTGGAGAGAGTAGAGTTTAACATGGACCAGAGTGTTTGGAGGCAGTAGAATTTAACATGGACCAGAGTGTTTGGAGGGAGTAGAGTTTAACATGGACCAGAGTGTTTGGAGGGAGTAGAGTTTAACATGGACCAGAGTGTTTGGAGGGAGTAGAGTTTAACATGGACCAGAGTGTTTGGAGGGTGTAGAGTTTAACATGGACCAGAGTGTTTGGAGGGAGTAGAGTTTAACATGGACCAGAATGTTTGGAGGGTGTAGAGTTTAACATGGACCAGAGTGTTTG
The DNA here is from genome assembly GCF_964263955.1 of Coregonus lavaretus. Lineage (NCBI taxonomy): Eukaryota > Metazoa > Chordata > Actinopteri > Salmoniformes > Salmonidae > Coregonus > Coregonus lavaretus. The sequence continues at coordinate 40,642,736 of NC_139990.1, forward strand.
GAGGGAGTAGAGTTTAACATGGACCAGAGTGTTTGGAGGGAGTAGAGTTTAACATGGACCAGAGTGTTTGGAGGCAGAGTTTCAGTACAGTAATATAAAATGAGCAGGGCTGAGTGAAACAGGGTACTAGCAGGGAGACAGTGTGTTTGGGGGTATCAGTTTGAATCACTCAGCTTAGGAAGTAGTTATTCAGGATGTAAGGGAACTTGTGATTCTGAGCAGTCTGACTGCAATGTAGTTCATCTTAAATACACACAGGGTCTTTGTCTGGCTCTGCGGCTGGCAGACGTGTGATCATGCTGGCAGACATGTAAAGGCCCCTGTCTGGAGAGGGACCTACACATCAGGTCTCAATCAACACCAGGGCTGCGTCCCAAATTGCTCCCAATAATAGTGCACTACTCTATGGACCCTGGTCAAAAGTAGTGCACTAAATAGGTAATAGGGTGCTATTTGTGACAGAGCCTCAGGCCCAGGCTCAGCTCTGTTTGTACAGGTGTTTCAACCCATTCCACATGGCAGACTACATCAAGGCCTGTTATAATGGCTCTGTGTAGCGCTAAACCACAAGCTTGGGGTCTGGTAATAAGACTACGGAGGGCAGAAGGGTTGGGATCAATTCCATTTCAATTTAGTCAATTCAGGAGGTTAACAGAAATTCCAATGAGGGAAATTAACAGACTGACTTGAAATTAAACTAACCCCACCCCTACTGCCAGTGACATGACTGAAAGGAGTTGATTCGGCCTGTCTAAAAGGATGCCAGCCTAAACTCAGCGAGCTCAATCATATTATCCTAAGTACTGTATTGACATCAGGTATTAGGCTGTAGTAATGCATGGATGTTTCAGATGATGATGGCTTGAATCACCCAGCTGTCAGGGCTAATAAATAGTCAAGCAGGAGATGTATTTAAATGTGTTTTAGTATGTCTGATTCTGAATATTCAACATTTGGAGTTTGTGTCTCTATCAACGAAAAACAGACTGAAAGTTCTCCCTCTCATCATCTGAACATAAAAACCCGTTCCAATTATGTCAAGAAGATTTTCTGTGAATATTATATGGCCTGGAGTGTTTTATAACGCTTACTGGATTAACACCTTCAAAGACACTGGAGTTCAGTTCTCATCTCTCTTAATATATCCTTGTGTGTGTGTGTGTGTGTGTGTGTGTGTGTGTGTGTGTGTGTGTGTGTGTGTGTGTGAGAGAGATATCTCTCTCAGCATTAATGGTAATTAATACAGTGCCGTTTGTGAACTGAGCCAGGCGTTTCCCTCAGACTGAATTCTACCAGTAGGAGTAATTCAGCAGAAGCACTAGTCAGTCAGATGCCAGTTCATTTCAAGGAGACATTTCTCTCTCATATTTTAACTGTCTTGAATTACAACATTTTTTGTCTGTTTTATATCCTTCAATCCATAAATGTTCCTACAAAAGATGAAAACAAGGGAAAATAGGATATTGGCTTTTTATTTATTAATTTTTTTATTCTGTCATTCATTATTGACAATGTGAATGTGTATCCAGTGAAGTTTCCACTTAATGCAATGTTAATGAATAGGTAACATCATGTTCAGTATTAATGAATAGGTAACATCATGTTCAATATTAGTGACTAGGTAATGTAATGTTCAATATTAGTGACTAGGTAACGTAATGTTCAATATTAGTCACTAGGTAACATCACATTCAATAGTAATGAATAGGTAACATCATGTTCATTATTAGTGAATAGGTAACATCATGTTCATTATTAATGAATAGGTAACATCATGTTCATTATTAATGAATAGGTAACATGTTCATTATTAATGAAAAGGGAACATCATGTTCAGTATTAATGAATAGGTAGCATCATGTTCAGTATTAATGAATAGGTAACATCATGTTCAGTATAAATGAATAGGTAACATCATGTTCAGTATTAATGAATAGGTAACATCATGTTCAGTATTAATGAATAGGTAACATCATGTTCAGTATTAATGAATAGGTAACATCATGTTCAGTATTAATGAATAGGTAACATCATGTTCATTATTAATGAATATGTAACATCATGTTCAGTATTAATGAATAGGTAACATCATGTTCAGTATTAATGAATAGGTAACATCATGTTCAGTATTAATGAATAGGTAACATCATGTTCAGTATTAATGAATAGGTAACATCATGTTCAATAGTAATGAATAGGTAACATCATGTTCAGTATTAATGAATAGGTAACATCATGTTCATTATTAATGAATAGGTAACGTCATGTTCGTTATTAATGAATAGGTAACATGTTAGTTATTGATGAATAGGTAACATCATGTTCAGTATTAATGAATAGGTAACATCATGTTCAGTATTAATGAATAGGTAACATCATGTTCAGTATTAATGAATAGGTAACATCATGTTCAGTATTAATGAATATGTAACATCATGTTCAGTATTAATGAATAGGTAACATCATGTTCAGTATTAATGAATAGGTAACATCATGTTCAGTATTAATGAATAGGTAACATCATGTTCAGTATTAATGAATAGGTAGCATCATGTTTGTTATTAATGATTAGGTAACATCATGTTTGTTATTAATGAATAGGTAACATCATGTTCGTTATTAATGAATAGGTAACATCATGTTCGTTATTAATTAATAGGTAACATCATGTTCGTTATTAATGTATAGGTAACATCATGTTCGTTATTAATGAATAGGTAACATCATGTTCGTTATTAATTAATAGGTAACATCATGTTCGTTATTAATGTATAGGTAACATCATGTTCGTTATTAATGAATAGGTAACATCATGTTCGCTATTAATGTATAGGTAACATCATGTTCAGTATTAATGAATAGATAACATCATGTTCAGTATTAATGAATAGGTAACATCATGTTCAATAGTAATGAATAGGTAACATCATGTTCAGTATTAATGAATAGATAACATCATGTTCAGTATTAATGAATAGGTAACATCATGTTCATTATTAATGAATAGGTAACATCATGTTCATTATTAATGACTAGGCAATGTAATGTTCAATATTAGTGACTAGGTAACATAATGTTCAATATTAATGAATAGGTAACGTAATGTTCAATATTAGTGACTAGGTAACATCATGTTCATTATTAATGACTAGGCAATGTAATGTTCAATATTAGTGACTAGGTAACATCATGTTTAATATTAGTGACTAGATAACATCATGTTCAGTATTAATGAATAGGTAACATCATGTTCGTTATTAATGAATAGGTAACATGTTTGTTATTTATGAATATGTAACATCATGTTCGTTATTAATGATTAGGTAACATCATGTTCGTTATTAATGAATAGGTAACATCATGTTCATTATTAATGAATAGGTAACATGTTCAGTAGTAATGAATAGGTAACATCATGTTCAGTATTAATGAATAGGTAACATCATGTTCAGTAGTAATGAATAGGTAACATCATGTTCAGTATTAATGAATAAGTAACATCATGTTCAGTATTAATGAATAGGTAACATCATGTTCAGTATTAATGAATAGGAAACATCATGTTCAGTATTAATGAATAGGAAACATCATGTTCAGTATTAATGAATAGGTAACATCATGTTCAGTATTAATGAATAGGTAACATCATGTTCGTTATTAATGAATAGGTAACATCATGTTCGTTATTAATGAATAGGTAACATCATGTTCGTTATTAATGAATAGGTAACATCATGTTCGCTATTAATGAATAGGTAACATCATGTTCAATAGTAATGAATAGGTAACATCATGTTCATTATTAATGACTAGGCAATGTAATGTTCAATATTAGTGACTAGGTAACATAATGTTCAATATTAATGAATAGGTAACGTAATGTTCAATATTAGTGACTAGGTAACATCATGTTCATTATTAATGACTAGGCAATGTAATGTTCAATATTAGTGACTAGGTAACATCATGTTCAATATTAGTGACTAGATAACATCATGTTCAGTATTAATGAATAGGTAACATCATGTTCGTTATTAATGAATAGGTAACATGTTTGTTATTTATGAATAGGTAACATCATGTTCGTTATTAATGATTAGGTAACATCATGTTCGTTATTAATGAATAGGTAACATCATGTTCGTTATTAATGAATAGGTAACATCATGTTCAGTATTAATGAATAGGTAACATCATGTTCATTATTAATGAATAGGTAACATCATGTTCAGTAGTAATGAATAGGTAACATCATGTTCAGTATTAATGAATAGGTAACATCATGTTCATTATTAATGAATAGGTAACATCATGTTCAGTAGTAATGAATAGGTAACATCATGTTCAGTATTAATGAATAGGTAACATCATGTTCAGTATTAATGAATAAGTAACATCATGTTCAGTATTAATGAATAGGTAACATCATGTTCAGTATTAATGAATAG
>NC_139990.1:40652183-40722183 GCF_964263955.1 Coregonus lavaretus
GTCCCTAGGGCGGAGCCAGGCAGAGCCAGTCTGGGCTGGTTAGAGCTGGGGTTGGGTAGGGATGGGGCAGGGCTGGGTAAGACTGTTTTCTCTGGCCATCTGGAGGATGTTATTAATGTGTAGCCCTGCGGTAGATTAGACACTGCTGCCTGGCTTTGAAGGCCTGCCTCGCTGAGCTGACTGATGCTGCTGTGGGGAGGAGAGGGAGACTAGAGACTACGGCACCAGGTGTACCAGTCAGCCATAGGAGACCCCAGACGGGACTACTACAAAGAGGAGTGTGCACTCTTTCTTTCTCTCTCTCTCTCTCTCTCTCTCTCTCTTTTTCTCTCTTTTTCTATCTTTCTTTCTCTCTCTCTTTCTCTCTCTTCAGACACACCTCTTCAGCAGCATGGCAGGGAGTACAGAGGTAGTTAGAGAGAGAGGTAGGGCTATCTCCGGTAGCATGTATGAATAGAGGTAAGGGGAAGGAGAGTTTAGATCTGTCATTAGTTTCCTACAAGGCATAACAACAACAACAGTTCTGCCTTTTCATTCCCATGATCAATAATACCCTTGCATTGAACTGTACTGGCAATACAAAGTTTGCAAAATATGAGAATCAGCTTGCTATGTCTTCCTTACCACTGAGAACTACTGGTGTTATTTTTGTAGATCAAAGTTCATCATATATTATTAGTTTATAGACCAGTGGTTTTCAAACCTCTACTCGGGGACCCCCAGCAGTTCCATGCAGTTGACTAATCATCAAGACCTTGATTGGTAAATCAGGTAAGCTAGTTCAGGGCTACAACAACATGGTAAAACAGCTGGGAATCCCAGAGGAGAGGTTTGAAAACCACTGTTATTTTTTTTGGGGTCCCTGAATCAGTGGTCTGAACGTCTGTTTGTCTCTAAGGCATGTTGTCTTCTCTGTATTCTATCTTGGTCTCTTGTAGGGCCATAAAGTTGTCCTCACCAACACTTAGAGACATACCCTAACCCTTCCGTCTATCTCGCTGGGTGAGGTAGTGTTTTACCTCAGGACTAAGGGTGTGTCCCAAATGGTACCCTATTCCCTATGAAATGCACTACTTTTGACAAGGGCCCATAGGGTTCTTGTCAAAAGTAATGCTCTATTTAGGGAATAGGGTGTCATTCTTTAGTTTCCTAAAACACACGTTAATGGGATGAAATGGGACACCTTTACACCGGCTGACATGTAGGTCCTAATGGGATGGAATGGGAATGTTGGGCTTGGAATGGAAAGGACACCTTTACACCGGCTGACCTGTAGGTCCTAATGGGATGGAATGGGAATGTTGGGCTTGGAATGGAAAGGACACCTTTACACCGGCTGACCTGTAGGTTCTAATGGGATGGAATGGGAATGTTGGGCTTGGAATGGAAAGGACACCTTTACACCGGCTGACCTGTAGGTTCTAATGGGATGGAATGGGAATGTTGGGCTTGGAATGGAAAGGACACCTTTACACCGGCTGACCTGTAGGTTCTAATGGGATGGAATGGGAATGTTGGACTTGGAATGGAAAGGACACCTTTACACCGGCTGACCTGTAGGTCCTAATGGGATGGAATGGGAATGTTGATCTTGGAATGGAAAGGACACCTTTACAACGGCTGACCTGTAGGTTCGAATGGGAATGTTGGTCTTGGAATGGAAAGGACACCTTTACACCGGCTGACCTGTAGGTTCTAATGGGATGGAATGGGAATGTTGGACTTGGAATGGAAAGGACACCTTTACACCGGCTGACCTGTAGCTCCTAATGGGATGGAATGGGAATGTTGGTCTTGGAATGGAAAGGACACCTTTACACCGGCTGACCTGTAGGTCCTAATGGGATGAAATGGGAATGCTGGTCTTGGAATGGAAAGGACACCTTTACACCAGCTGACCTGTAGGTTCTAAAGAGGCACTTCAAAATGGTTTAACCTCTTATGCATTATCTCCAGCACCAGCGGGGTTAAAAAGTGAGTGGTGAATTGCCCCTTTAATATTTGCCATTTAGCAGACGTTTTTATCAAAAGTGACTTAGTCATGCTTGCATACATTTTACGTACAGGTGGTCCTGGGAATCAAACCCATTATCCTGGTGTTGCAAGTGCCATGCTCTACCAACTGAGCTACAGAGGTAAATGAAATGTCAGAACATTTAGTTGTTGTTTTTTTATCCTGTTGCTTGTTGAATAAACTGAACAGACCAAAGAAGGGAGAGCCAGTCTACAGTACCATCCAGGTCTGTTGTTTCACCATCCTTTGAGTTTCTTTGGCCAGTTCAAGGCCCACAAACATATATTCCTCTCCTGTGTGGTGCCATAATGGTAGTGTACTCCATTGGCTGGTGTTGTTGCTTTGTCTTAGGCCGTGTCTCAAATGGTACCCTATTCCCTTTATACTGCACTACTGTTGACCAGAGCCCTATATAGGGAATATGATGCCGTTTGGGACACAGACATATTTGTGTCAATGTCATATAAGTTACTCCCAGCTCTCTATTTACCATAGCTTCTCTGCACTGATCCCCCCCCCTCATCTTATATAAAGATAGGCCTTGGCTAAGTCCCAAATTGTATCCTATTCCCTATGTAGTGCACTACTTCTGGTCAAAGGTAGTGCATTATATAGGTAATTGGGTCCCATTTGGGACGTGGGTCTTGTCTCACAGTTTTGGAGAGCCTGGACAGTAATTGATGCACATATAACAGGCAGAAGAAGGAACAGAACACTCCCAATATGATGATGTCACAGTGCAGAATCGGTAGATGCGCCTTTGTAAATAGTCAATAAAAACTGTATGTAAGATGGGTTTAAAACGATGTATTGGTAAATCAACTTAAACTGATTTAACCATGGGCATAATGCAGCTCTAACTGCTATTAAGCCCTATTCATGTTGTTCCTGTAGACTTAGTGAAGTGGTTAAGTGCTGGCTATTTATCCACAGATATAGTTAACAGATATTGTTGAATGTCCTCATAGTTAAGTTACTTATGAACATGTGATCCACATAGAACAGAATAAACACAATATAATATAACTTAATTTTCCCCATGAACACAAGCCAGGTAACTTATAAGCAAATCATTCAGCGTACACCGAATAGAATGAATAGAATCTAACTTTACTTTCCCCCATGAATGCAAAGAACAAGCTGTCGCTGACGGCAGTCGTAGGACAGAATGTGGATGTTTCTAAGGACAAGGCGAAGTCTTAAACTACAGCATTCCCCTGGTCATACCGTCTCAAGACTGATTGGAGATTCTTCCACATTCCTACCTCATTGTTACCTCAGGAAATGCCATAGCCCACATTTCAGAGTATGTACAGTGAGGGAAAAAAGTATTCGATCCCCTGCTGATTTTGTATGTTTACCCACTGACAAAGAAATGATCAGTCTATCATTTTAATGGTAGGTTTATTTGAACAATGAGAGACAGAATAACAACAAAAAAATCCAGAAAAATGCATGTAAAAAATGTTATAAATTGATTTGCATTTTAATGAGGGAAATAAGTATTTGACCCCCTCTCAATCAGAAATATTTCTGGCTCCCAGGTGTCTTTTTATACAAGGAACGAGCTGAGATTAGCTTGTTACCTGTATAAAAAACACCTGTCCACAGAAGCAATCAATCAATCAGATTCCAAACTCTCCACCATGGCCAAGACCAAAGAGCTCTCCAAGGATGTCAGGGACAAGATTGTAGACCTACAATCCAATCTGGCTGGAATGGGCTACATGACCATCGCCAAGCAGCTTGGTGAGAAGGTGACAACAGTTGGTGAGATTATTCGCAAATGGAAGAAACACAAAAGTCCTGTCAATCTCCCTCGGCCTGGGGCTCCATGAAAGATCTCACCTCGTGGAGTTGCAATGAACATGAGAACGGTGAGGAATCCGCCCAGAACTCCACGGGAGGATCTTGACAATGATCTCAAGGCAGCTGGGACCATAGTCACCAAGAAAACAATTGGTAACACACTACGCCGTGAAGGACTGAAATCCTGCAGTGCCCGCAAGGTCCCCCTGCTCAAGAAAGCACATATACAGGGCCGTCAGAAGTTTGCCAATGAACATCTGAATGATTCAGAGGAGAACTGGGTGAAAGTGTTGTGGTCAGATGAGACCAAAATCAAGCTCTTTGGCATCAACTCAACTCGCCGTGTTTGGAGGTGGAGGAATGCTGGCTATGACCCCAAGAACACCATCCCCCCGTCAAACATGGAGGTGGAAACATTATGCTTTGGGGGTGTTTTTCTGCTAAGGGGACAGGACAACTTTACCACATCAAAAGGACGATGGACGGGGCCATGTACCGTCAAATCTTGGTTGAGAACCTCCTTCCCTCAGCCAGGGCATTGAAAATGGGTCGTGGTTGGGTATTCCAGCATGACAATGACCCAAAACACACGGCCAAGGCAACAATGGAATGGCTCAAGAAGAAGCACATTAAGGTCCTGGAGTGGCCTAGCCAGTCTCCAGACCTTAGTCCCATAGAAAATCTGTGGAGGGAGCTGAAGGTTCGAGTTGCCAAACGTCAGCCTCGAAACCTTAATGACTTGGAGAAGATCTGAAAGAGGAGTGGGACAAAATCCCTCCTGACCTCTGTGATTGCCAACAAGGGTTTTGCCACCAAGTACTAAGTCATGTTTTGCAGAGGGGTCAAATACTTATTTCCCTCATTAAAATGCGAATCAATTCAACATTTTTGACATGCGTTTTTCTGGATTTTTTTGTTGTTATTCTGTCTCTCACTGTTCAAATAAACCTACCATTAAAATTATAGACTGATCATTTCTTTGTCAGTGGGCAAACGTACAAAATCAGCAGGGGATCAAATACTTTTTTCCCTCACTGTACCTCAAAAGCACTTACCTTCACCTCGTAAAGCTGTGAGAAATGTTTTATGCAAGCCTTTCCATACACACATTCCCCTTCAACTGCTGTCTTATACATCCAAGGTGACCAGAGCTACAGGGCTGATTCAGGCTACAGGGATGAGTCAGGCTACAGGGCTGATTCAGGCTACAGGGCTGATTCAGGCTACAGGGATGAGTCAGGCTACAGGGCTGAGTCAGGCTACAGGCCTGAGTCAGGCTACAGGCCTGAGTCAGGCTACAGGCCTGAGTCAGGCTACAGGGCTGAGTCAGGCTACAGGCCTGATTCAGGCTACAGGGCTGAGTCAGGCTACAGGGCTGAGTCAGGCTGTCAGAGGAAATTGTCCCGTGTGGCTCAGTTGGTAGAGCATGGCGCTTGCAACACCATGGTTGTGGGTTCAATTCCCACGGGGGGATCAGTATGAAAATGTATGCACTCACTACTGTAAGTCGCTCTGGATAAGAGCGTCTGCTAAATGCCATTTCTCCTCACTAATCTGAGCAGGGAGGCACAGGCAGGCCAATTGGGACATCAACTTGTTTTTCGCTGCATTGATTTCAATTTGCATATTATTTGGACCTGAATGCCCAGCGCTACTCAGTTCAATTGTATTCTCAATACGCCTCAATAAGACATCAATGACCTAATTGAAGGTGGTAATGACGTTTATTGACATGTTCTGGTGACTCATTACACTAAAGCTTTTTTTCATGTCAATATGTTTTATTGATTGATCTGGATGTAAAGTTTATTGATACGTTGCTGCCCTGGTATCAAGGCAGTAGAAATGTGTGTTGTAGTTGTCAAGTCATTTAAAGTCTGAGATCTGACCGCTGACTGGTCAAAGCAGATGGATGGATGGACAGACATGCATGTTCCTCTCCATGTCTCTTTGATGGACAGACAGCATGTCTCCCAATGAACAGCTGTCTGTCCGTTTGTCTGTTCAGTTAGAACTACTAAAGGCATTTGAGCTGAGAGATTCACATCCACGTTTCTTTCTGATGAACACCTCACTGCCTAGGGTCCAGGGCTTATTAGTGGCCAATCCCAACCCTGTTGCACCTCCAGTGTCCCTCCATGTCCTCCCCTACGTCCCTCCATGTCCTCCCCCCCTTGTTTCAAATAAAGGAAAAAAGTTGTTTATTATTTGGCTTATCAAGATTATGTTCTGCTGCACCTGACTCCAGAAGGGCCGGGAGAGGAGAGGGACTGACTGCTTTGGGCTGTAGCAGGAGCAGCAGCAATCTCAGCTTAGGCCTCAGCTCCTAATAGGCTGACATAGTGAGCTTATGTCCAAAATGGCACCCTGTTCCCTATATAGTGCATTACTTTTGACCGGGGGCCATAGGGCTCTGGTCAAAAGTAGTGCACTATATAGGGACTGGGATGCCTTTTGGGACGCACACTGTCTCTCAAGGTCAGCTTTGGGTTCATGGTGTTTGATCAAATTCCTGCTCCTATTCTACCCAGAAAGAAGATATGTGATTTGAGGGTGGAAAGTAAACATATTCTCTTAAGGCTTGGCAGCTGGTTATCTTCCTCTGCCCGAGCCCAGCAACCTTCCTCCAACCTCTCTCCCTCTCTACCAAATCAGAAGGGCCAGAAGGCATACTGCACGATTGGAATAGGATCTACAGAATTCTGTGTGTGTGTGTGTGTGTGTGTGTGTGTGTGTGTGTGTGTGTGTGTGTGTGTGTGTGTGAGTGAGTGAGTGAATTATCGAGTGAATACTGCAGGGATCTCATTGGTGGTGTTGAGGAATAGTAACCTCGGGTGCTTCTCTCCTCTCCTCTCCTCTCCTCTCCTCTCCTCTCCTCTCCTCTCCTCTCCTTTCTCCTCTCTCCTCTACTCTCCTTTCTCCTCTCTTCTCCTCTCTACTCTCCTCTAGCAGCACAGAAAACTGATGGGGAGAGAGGAGAGGATATGGAGGGGTAGAAATGTGAGGGGAAGGAGAGAAGAGGAAAAGATGGGCTGGTTGAGGGGTGGAGTGGAGAGGCGAGGGATAGAGGGAGAAGGAGAGGGTAGAGGGAGAGATGGGGAGGGGAGGAGAGGAGAGAGATGGGGAGAAGAGAGATGGAGAGGGTAGAGGGAGAGATGGGTAGAGGAGGGTCTATGAGGAGAGAAGAGGAGGGTCTATGAGGAGAGGAGGGTCTATGAGAAGAGGAGAGGAGGGTCTATGAGGAGAGGAGAGGAGAGGAGGGTCTATGAGGAGAGGAGGGTCTATGAGAAGAGGAGAGGAGGGTCTATGAGGAGAGGAGAGGAGGGTCTATGAGGAGAGGAGGGTCTATGATCAAATCAAATTTTATTTGCCACATGCGCCGAGTACAACAGGTGTAGACATTACAGTGAAATGCTTACTTACAAGCCCTTAACCAACAATGCAGTTTTTTTAAATAAAAAATTAAATTTAAAAAGTGTTAAGTAAAAAATAGATGAAAGCAAATAACTAAAGAGCAGCAGTAAAATAATATAACAGTAGGGAGGCTATATACAGGGGGGTACCGGTACAGAGTCAATGTGCGGGGGCACTGGCTAGTCGAGGTAATATGTACATGTGGGTAGAGTTAAAGTGATGGGGTGGGGTGGGGGGTGGGGGGGCAGTGCAAATAGTCCGGGTAGCCATGAATAGCTGTTCAGGAGTCTTATGGCTTGGGTGTAGAAGCTGTTAAGAAGCCTTTTGGACCTAGACTTGGCGCTCCGGTACCGCTTGCCGTGTGGTAGCAGAGAGAACAGTCTATGACTAGGGTGGCTGGAGTCTTTGACAATTTTGAGGGCCTTCCTCTGACACCGCCTGATATAGAGGTCCTGGATGGCAGGAAGCTTGGCCCCAGTGATGTACTGGGCCGTACGCACTACCCTCTGTAGTGCCTTGCGGTCGGAGGCCGAGCAGTTGCCATACCAGGCAGTGATGCAACCAGTCAGGATGCTCTCGATGGTGCAGTTGTAGAACTTTTTGAGGATCTGAGGACCCATGCCAATCCTGAGGGGGAATAGGCTTTGTCATGCCCTCTTCACGACTGTCTTGGTGTGTTTGGACCATGATAGTTTGTTGGTGATGTGGACACCAAGGAACTTGAAGCTCTCAACCTGTTCCACTACAGCCCCGTCGATGAGAATGGGGGCATGCTCAGTCTGATCGTGTGGCGCCGGAGAAGATGGCTGCCATTTTACAGCCCTCTAACCAATTGTGTTTTTTCGCATTATTTGTAATTTATTCTGTACATAATGCTTCTGCCACCGTCTATTATGACCAAAAAGAGCTTCTGGATATCAGGACAGTGATTACTCACCTCGTATTGGACGAAGATTTTTTCATCAATGAGTCGAACGCGAAGGATATCCTACAGACACCCGACAAGGCCCAAATACCTGTCATTCGCATGGAAAAGAGATGGAGATATCGTGGACGTAGGTCGGGGTGCCTTATAAGGATCTGACGGCGAGCGAGTAAACTGCCTCTTCCATCAATCCTATTAGCCAATGTTCAATGATTTGAAAACAAATTGGACGACCTAAGGTTAAGGTTATCCTACCAACAGGACATAAAAAACTGTAATATCTTATGTTTCACCAAGTCGTGGCTGAATGACGACATGGATAACATACAGCTGGCGGGATATACGCTACATCGGCAGGATAGAACGGCTGACTCCGGTAAGACAAGGGGTGGCGGTCTGTGTATATTTGTAAACAACAGCTGGTGCATAAAATCTAATACCAAGGAAGTCTTGAGGTTTGCTCGCCGGAGGTAGAGTATCTCATGATAAGCTGTTGACCACACTATTTACCAAGAGAGTTTTCATCTATATTTTTCGTAGCTGTCTATTTACCACCACAAACCGATGCTGGCACTAAGATTGCACTCAATGAGCTGTATAAGGCCATAAGTAAACAGGAAAACGCTCATCCAGAGGCAGCGCTCCTAGTGGCCGGGGACTTTAGTGCGGGGAAACTTAAATCCGTTCTACCTCATTTCTACCAGCATGTTAAATGTTCAACCAGAGGGGGAAAAAATCTAGACCACTGTTACTCCACACACAGAGACGCGTACAAATCCCTCCATTTGACAAATCTGACCATAACTCTATCCTCCTGATTCCTGCTTATAAGCAAAAACTAAAGCAGGAAGCACCAGTGACTCGGTTAATAAGAAAGTGGTCAGATGACGCAGATGCTAAGCTACCGGACTGTTTTGCTAGCACAGACTGGAATATGTTCCGGGATTCTTCCGATAGCATTGAGGAGTACACCACATCAGTCACTGGCTTCATCAATAAGTGCATCGATGACGTCGTCCCCACAGTGACCGTAAGTACATTCCCCAACCAGAAGCCATGGATTACAGGCAACATCCGCACTGAGCTAAAGGGTAGAGCTGCCGCTTTCAAGGAGCGGGACTCTAACCCGGATGCTTCTAAGAAATCCCGCTATGCCCTCAGACGAACCATCAAACAGGCAAAGAGTCAATACAGGACTAAGATTTAATCGTACTACACTGGCTCTGACGCTCGTCGGATGTGGCGGGGCTTGAAAACTATTACAGACTACAAAGGGAAGCACAGCCGCAAGCTGCCCATTGACACGAGCCTACCAGACAAGCTAAATCACTTCTTTGCTTGCTTCGAGGCAAGCAGCTCTGATGCATGCATGAGAGCACCAGCTGTTCCGGATGACTATGTGATCACACTCTCCGTAGCCGATGTGAGTAAGACTTTTAAGCAGGTCAACATTCACAAGGCCATCTGTAGCCATGAAGTGCTTTGAAAGGCTGGTCATGGCTCACATCAACACCATTATCCCAGAAACCCTAGACCCACTCCAATTTGCATAACGCCCCAACAGATCCACAGATTATGCAATCTCTATTACACTCCACACTGCCCTTTCCCACCTGGACAAGAGGAAAACCTACGTGAGAATGCTATTCATTGACTATGATGAGAGGAGAGGAGGGTCTATGAGGAGAGGAGATGAGGGTCTATGAGGAGAGGAGAGGAGGGTCTATGAGGAGAGGAGAGGAGGGTCTATGATGAGAGTTCACAAGATGAACACACAAGGAGAGCTCTGGCTCAGTGTGAACCATTAGCAGGGCCTGGGCATAAATACTTTATGTTACCTACCAAACGAACCCCAGCTCACCTCAGCGCCAATCCTCCATGTCCCCTGCAGAATTACAACGCTTTTGGCTGTGAACTCTATACAGTGCATACAGAAAGTATTCAGACCCCTTCACTTTTTCCCACATTTTGTTAAGTTACAGCCTTAAATTGTTTTTTTTCCTCATCAATCTAAACACAATACCCCATAATGACAAAGCAAAAACGTTTTTTTTTTAAGTTTTTTGCCAATTTATTACAAAATAGAAAACTTAAATATCACGTTTACATAAGTATTCAGACTCAGTACTTTGTTGAAGCACCTTTGGCAGCGATTACAGCCTTGTGTCTTCTTTGGTATGACGCTACAAGCTTGGCACACCTGTATTTGGGGAGTTTCTCCCATTCTTCCCTGCAGATCCTCTCAAGCTCTGTCAGGTTGAATGGGGAGCGTCGCTGCACAGCTATTTTCAGGTTTCTCCAGAGATGTTCGATCGGGTTCAAGTCCGGGTTCTGGTTGGGCCACTCAAGGACATTCAGAGACTTGTCCCGAAGCCACTCCATAGAGTTCAATCTTGGTTTCATCAGACCAGAGGATCTTGTTTCTCATTGTCTGAGAGTCCTTTAGGTGCCTTTTGGCAAACTCCAAGCAGGCTGTCATGTGCCTTTTACTGAGGAGTGGCTTCCGTCTGGCCACTCTACCATAAAGGCCTGATTTGTGGAGTGCTGCAGAGATGGTTGTCCTTCTGGAAGGTTCTCCCATCTCCACAGAGGAACTCTGGAGCTCTGTCAGTGACCATTGGGTTATTGGTCACCTCCCTGACCAAGGCCCTTCTCCCCCGATTGCAGTTTGGCCGGGCAGCCAGCTCTAGGAAGAGTGTTGGTGGTTCCAAACTTCTTCCATTTAAGAATTATGGAGGCCACTGTGTTTTTGGGGACCTTCAATGCTCCAAACAGATTGATGAGGGGGAAAAACAATGTAATCAATTTTAGAATAAGGCTGTAACGTAACAAAATGTGGAGAAAGGGAAGGGGTCTTAATACTTTCCAAATGCACTGTATATCCCAGGTTGGGTGAGCTGTGACCTATATATGCCAGGTTGGGTGAGCTGTGACCTCTATATATGTCAGGTTGGGTAAGCTGTGACCTATATATGCCAGGTTGGGTGAGCTGTGACCTCTATATATGTCAGGTGGGTGAGCTGTGACCTCTATATATGCCAGGTTGGGTGAGCTGTGACCTCTATATATGCCAGGTTGGGTGAGCTGAGACCTCTATATATGCCAGGTTGGGTGAGCTGAGACCTCTATATATGCCAGGTTGGGTGAGCTGTGACCTCTATATATGTCAGGTTGGGTGAGCTGTGACCTCTATATGCCAGGTTGGGTGAGCTGAGACCTCTATATATGCCAGGTTGGTTGAGCTGAGACCTATGCAGTGAGGGAAAAAAGTATTTGATCCCCTGCTGATTTTGTATGTTTCCCCACTGACAAAGAAATTATCAGTATATAATTTTAATGGTAGGTTTATTTGAACAGTGAGAGACAGAATAACAACAAAAAAATCCAGAAAAACGCATGTCAAAAATGTTATAAATTGTTTTGCATTTTAATGAGGGAAATAAGTATTTGACCCCTCTGCAAAACATGACTTAGTACTTGGTGGCAAAACCCTTGTTGGCAATCACAGAGGTCAGACGTTTCTTGTAGTTGGCCACCAGGTTTGCACACATCTCAGGAGGGATTTTGTCCCACTCCTCTTTGCAGATCTTCTCCAAGTCATTAAGGTTTCGAGGCTGACGTTTGGCATCTCGAACCTTCAGCTCCCTCCACAGATTTTCTATGGGATTAAGGTCTGGAGACTGGCTAGGCCACTCCAGGACCTTAATGTGCTTCTTCTTGAGCCACTCCTTTGTTGCCTTGGCCGTGTGTTTTGGGTCATTGTCATGCTGGAATACCCATCCACGACCCATTCTCAATGCCCTGGCTGAGGGAAGGAGGTTCTCACCCAAGATTTGACGGTACATGGCCCTGTCCATCGTCCCTTTGATGCAGTGAAGTTGTCCTGTCCCCTTAGCAGAAAAACACCCCCAAAGCATAATGTTTCCACCTCCATGTTTGACGGTGGGGATGGTGTTCTTGGGGTCAAAGGCAGCATTCCTCCTCCTCCAAACACGGCGAGTTGAGTTGATGCTAAAGAGCTCGATTTTGGTCTCATCTGACCACAACACTTTCACCCAGTTCTCCTCTGAATCATTCAGATGTTCATTGGCAAACTTCAGACGGGCATGTATATGTGCTTTCTTGAGCAGGGGGACATTGCGGGCACTGCAGGATTTCAGTCCTTCACGGCGTAGTGTGTTACCAATTGTTTTCTTAGTGACTATGGTCCCAGCTGCCTTGAGATCATTGACAAGATCCTCCCGTGTAGTTCTGGGCTGATTCCTCACCGTTCTCATGATCATTGCAACTCCACGAGGTGAGATCTTAAATGGAGCCCCAGGCCAAGGGAAATTGACAGTTATTTTGTGTTTCTTCCATTTGCGAATAATCGCACCAACTGTTGTCACCTTCTCAGCAAGCTGCTTGGCGATGGTCTTGTAGCCCATTCCAGCCTTGTGTAGCTCTACAATCTTGTCCCTGACATCCTTGGAGAGCTCTTTGGTCTTGGCCATGGTGGAGAGTTTGGAATCTGATTGATTGTTTGCTTCTGTGGACAGGTGTCTTTTATAAAGGTAACAAACTGAGATTAGGAGCACTCCCTTTAAGAGTGTGCTCCTAATCTCAGCTTGTTACCTGTATAAAAGACACCTGGGAGCCAGACATCTTTCTGATTGAGATGGGGTCAAATACTTATTTCCCTCATTAAAATGCAAATCAATTTATAACATTTTTGACATGCGTTTTTCTGGATTTTTTTGTTGTTATTCTGTCTCTCACTGTTCAAATAAATCTACCATTAAAATGATAGTCTGATCATTTCTTTGTCAGTGGGCAAACATACAAAATCAGCAGTGGATCAAATACTTTTTTCCCTCAATATATATGCCAGGTTGGGTGAGCTGAGACCTCTATATATGCCAGGTTGGTTGAGCTGAGACCTATATATGCCAGGTTGGGTGAGCTGTGACCTCTATATATGTCAGGTTGGGTGAGCTGTGACCTCTATATATGTCAGGTTGGGTGAGCTGTGACCTCTATATATGTAAGGTTGGGTGAGCTGTGACCTCTATATGCCAGGTTGGGTGAGCTGAGACCTCTATATATGCTAGGTTAGTTGAGCTGAGACCTACAGTGAGGGGAAAAAAGTATTTAGTCAGCCACCAATTGTGCAAGTTCTCCCACTTAAAAAGATGAGAGAGGCCTGTAATTTTCATCATAGGTACACGTCAACTGTGACAGACAAATTGAGATTTTTTTCTCTCCAGAAAATCACATTGTAGGATTTTTAATGAATTTATTTGCAAATTATGGTGGAAAATAAGTATTTGGTCACCTAGAAACAAGCAAGATTTCTGGCTCTCACAGACCTGTAACTTCTTCTTTAAGAGGCTCCTCTGTCCTCCACTCGTTACCTGTATTAATGGCACCTGTTTGAACTTGTTATCAGTATAAAAGACATCTGTCCACAACCTCAAACAGTCACACTCCAAACTCCACTATGGCCAAGACCAAAGAGCTGTCAAAGGACACCAGAAACAAAATTGTAGACCTGCACCAGGCTGGGAAGACTGAATCTGCAATAGGTAAGCAGCTTGGTTTGAAGAAATCAACTGTGGGAGCAATTATTAGGAAATGGAAGACATACAAGACCACAGATAATCTCCCTCGATCTGGGGCTCCACGCAAGATCCCACCCCGTGGGGTCAAAATGATCACAAGAACGGTGAGCAAAAATCCCAGAACCACACGGGGGGACCTAGTGAATGACCTGCAGAGAGCTGGGACCAAAGTAACAAAGCCTACCATCAGTAACACACTACGCCGCCAGGGACTCAAATCCTGCAGTGCCAGACGTGTCCCCCTGCTTAAGCCAGTACATGTCCAGGCCCGTCTGAAGTTTGCTAGAGTGCATTTGGATGATCCAGAAGAGGATTGGGAGAATGTCATATGGTCAGATGAAACCAAAATAGAACTTTTTGGTAAAAACTCAACTCGTCGTGTTTGGAGGACAAAGAATGCTGAGTTGCATCCAAATAACACCATACCTACTGTGAAGCATGGGGGTGGAAACATCATGCTTTGGGGCTGTTTTTCTGCAAAGGGACCAGGACGACTGATCCGTGTAAAGGAAAGAATGAATGGGGCCATGTATCGTGAGATTTTGAGTGAAAACCTCCTTCCATCAGCAAGGGCATTGAAGATGAAACGTAGCTGGGTCTTTTAGCATGACAATGATCCCAAACACACCGCCCAGGCAACGAAGGAGTGGCTTCGTAAGAAGCATTTCAAGGTCCTGGAGTGGCCTAGCCAGTCTCCAGATCTCAACCCCATAGAAAATCTTTGGAGGGAGTTGAAAGTCTGTGTTGCCCAGCGACAGCCCCAAAACATCACTGCTCTAGAGGAGATCTGCATGGAGGAATGGGCCAAAATACCAGCAACAGTGTGTGAAAACCTTGTGAAGACTTACAGAAAACGTTTGACCTGTGTCATTGCCAACAAAGGGTATATAACAAAGTATTGAGAAACTTTTGTTATTGACCAAATACTTATTTTCCACCATAATTTGCAAATAAATTCATTAAAAATCCTACAATGTGATTTTCTGGAAAAAAGATTCTCATTTTGTCTGTCATAGTTGACGTGTACCTATGATGAAAATTACAGGCCTCTCTCATCTTTTTAAGTGGGAGAACTTGCACAATTGGTGGCTGACTAAATACTTTTTTCCCCCACTGTATATATGCCAGGTTGGGTGAGCTGTGACCTCTATATATGTCAGGTTGGGTGAGCTGTGACCTCTATATGCCAGGTTGGGTGAGCTGAGACCTCTATATATGCCAGGTTGGTTGAGCTGAGACTATACATGTCAGGTTGGGTGAGCTGTGACCTCTATATATAGATCCAAGATGGCGTAGCAGTGCGGTCGTGTTCTTTGTTGTGTGTCCGTGTAAATAGCCTGTTTTTTGTATTTTTTTGTATTTTTCGTACATATTTCCCTATCACACTTTTCATCCTTCTACTAAATATACTTTCCTGCAACCCGCCTCACTCAATTTGGAACGGATTCTATTATTTACTCACCTTTATCTAGAATCTCCAGTTGAAACTAGCTAGCCAGCTAACTAGCTACTTGCTATTAGCCACCGTTAGCGGTTTTCACACAGAACATCGGATTTTCTGCCGGAATAACTGAATCACTGGACCCTAACACCGGATCGCAACTAGCTAGCCGCAACCGAATGGATGTTGCTGTAGGCTAATCACCACTGCCCCCAAAGCAACACCAGTTAGCCTTGAGCCAGGCCCATATCCCGGCTATCTACCTCTTTGTCTACCGCACGGGAGTAGCCAGCTAACTTGCTACTTGCTATTAGCCACCGTTAGCGGTTTTTCACCATTGTCCGTGGCCTGCACTACCTACCAGCCAGCTCTAGCCTGGACTATTATCGGCCAGTCTGCACTGTCTGCACAGCGCGTTATCGACCCAGAACATATCGGATTTTCTGCCGGAATCACTAAATCACTGGACCTTTAACACCTGATCATCGCAACTAACTAGCTGCGCTGATGCCTGCTGGACTGTTCCTTTACACGGTACCCTGTCCTGTTTATCTGTTTAGCCTCAGCCCAAACTTTCATCGCCATTACCAGTTGTTGTCTTAGCTCTCTCTAATAACACCTGTGATTGCTTTATGCCTCTCTCCCATGTCAATATGCCTTGCCTATTGCTGTTCCAGTTAGTTCTTATTATACAATTTCAATATAGAACCCCAAGTCATTCTCCATCTGCCTCAAATAGCTCCTTTGTTCCACCCCCCATACACGCCGAGACCGGCTCAATCGGTGCCTCCAGTGATGATATCTCTTTCATTGTTACCCAACGCTTAGGGTTACCTCCACTGTACTCATATCCTTCCATAATGCCCTGAATCTATTCTACAACGCCCGGAAATCTGCCCCCTTTATTCTCTGTACCCAACGCACTAGAAGACCAGTTCTTAAAGCCTTTAGCCGTATCCTTATTCTAGTCCTCCTCTGTTCCTCTGGTGATGTAGATGCTAACCCAGGCCCTGCAGCCCCCAGTATCACTCCTACTCCCCAGGAGTTATCATTTGTTGACTTCTGTAACCGTAAAAGCCTTGGTTTTCTGCACGTTAACATCAGAAGCCTCCTTCCTAAGTTTGAGTTATTCACTGCGTTAGCACACTCTGCCAACCCTGATGTTCTAGCAGTGTCTGAATCCTGGCTTAGGAAGGCCACCAAAAATTCAGAAATGTCCATCCCCAACTACAACATTTTCCGTCTAGATAGAACTGCCAAAGGGGGGGGGAGTTGCAATCTACTGTAGAGATAGCCTGCAGAGCTCTATCATACTATCCAGGTCTGTGCCCAAACAGTTTGAGCTCCTACTTCTAAAAATCCACCTTTCCAGAAATAAGTCTCTCACTGTTGCCGCTTGCTACAGACCCCCCTCAGCCCCCAGCTGTGCCCTGGACACCATAGGTGAATTGATTGCCCCCACATTTTATCCTCAGAGTTCGTACTGCTTGGTGACCTAAACTGGGATATGCTTAACACCCCGGCTATCCTACAATCCAAACTAGATGCCCTCAATCTCACACAAATTATCAAGGAACCTACACAGTAAATTTTGAAGTGTTAAAGTAACACTTAAAGAGTTAAATTTAACACTATTTCTGAGTGTATATGGTCCCACCCTGAAATAGTGTTAATTTGACTCTTTTCATAGTGTTAACATTTTAGAGTTAAATTAACTCTAAATAGAGTAAAAATTTAACACTCGCTTACACTGAATAGTGTTATTTTAATTTTACACTAAAGGTTAAATAACACTGGAGAGTGTAAATATTACCCTTGGAAGAGTTAATCATTTACTCTTCTAAAATAACAAATCAACTCTGATTGAGTTTGATTCCAGTCCAGTTTAACACTGCATGGAGTTGACCCTCAAGGTTAAAATAACTCTGATAAGTGTTGATGTTACACACTATTGTGTTGATAATTGACTATCTTGCAGTGAAAAACAAGCTCAAATAGAGTCAAATTCTAACACCGTATAGTGTCACGGAAATAAATCTCAGCAGTATTCATTTTACACTTTTTTAGTGTCAAATTACACCAAATACTCCATTAAGTGAGTAAAAATCACAACTTACCACAAAATAATGCATTTCAAATTTTTATTAACAGCTCAACTATGTCAGGCTAAAATATATTAAGAATACAAATCCCTTTTTAAAACATTGACCTTAGGTTTCCATAAAATGGCAATAGGGAACAACATACAAGGAGGAATCTGTCGTTCCATACTTCATTTGAACATCAAAAGGTTTAAAGTAACACAGTTCAGTAATGTTGATCACCTTTTGAACCCTGTCTGGATGCATCCTGACCTTAAAGGCATAGTAATGGTAATCAAAACACACTGTTTCCATCAGTTTTCCACAGAGCAATACACAGTCATCTTTCACAGCAATAATTTTGATTTTACAAAATACAGGCATCTCAAATGCTACCTCAGTACAGATAATGAAGTCACGGCGGTACTCTGTACCATGATGTTTGATCCACTTGGCAGAAAACACACTGGTAGACAATACAGACCCAAATTTTAAAGCAATCTCGGGACCTTCTTTGAGCTCACTAAGTGTTACCATCTTCCCCGAACCTAAAGTTAATCTTTCCTTGCTAAAGGACTCTCGATACATTGCCATACAACTTTGGTGCTTTTTGGCTAATGTTTTTGTTACATTTTTAAAGCTTTTTAATTGCTTCTTAAAAAAATTATGTTTAGCTTCATAACGCATGCACCACATGTGCAGAACTGGGCCGATGTTTTTTATATTACGAGGGTAATGAATCATGAAGTGATGCTTTGGTAAGAGATTGATTGCAGGAAACAACTGCTTGAAGAGCTGATGATGATCAATGATTAAATGTTTGAGGTAAATGGTCATGCCTTCTGTAAGGACTGGGGAAAATACAATGTTAACAATGTGTAGAAGCAAAAGTAGAAGATGCCAGTGCTGGTCATCTGACTGTATTAAATCACCAAATAGCAAAGGCATATTACGTAATAAGCACCAAGACTGTATAGCATTCAACCCCAAATCATTACTTCCATCAAACAACTTTACTCTAGGTGGACGGTTTCGCTGCTGATTGTATCCATAGTCAAAAGCATGTATTCTACCAGCCAGTTGTTCAGCATTTAGGAAGTTTTCCTTAATGTACTGCAGGACAAGTTTGACTTCAAACTGAGCAACTCCTTCTAAAATATCGTGCATTATATCTACAGAAAAATTGTTGGCTGTATTAAAATACTGTAGTGAATTCAGCAGACAAATGCGTTTGACACCATAGATATGAGGTAGTGTAGGATCTGTTTGTAAAGTTTGACAGTGCAGTTTGTGCATCTCGATAGTTCGTAGTACAACTTTTGGATCATCTTCACAGAACACAGTTTGAAAACAATCTTTCTCAAGGAGACAGAAACGACAACAATACCTTGCCCCAAATGACTCCACAAAGCCAAATAAACCATGCAACCCAAGATTATCACCAGTGACCTGAACTATGGTACCGTGAATCACATCTTTCAATCTGGGAACTTTAAGTCCCTCTGTCTCGAGTACTTTAAGATCACTGACAAGTGGCTCAAGTATCAAATTAAAACCATAACGCTTGATGTCCTGCGCATGGAAAAGAGCACCCAAATGAATATTTATCAATGATGAATTAAAGATTGGGGGAAAATTCCTTAATGTAAAGTATATAGCACCTAATTTGTGTATACCCTTTTTAGACCCCAAGGGGTTTGCTGTTTCAAAGTCGTCATAAAATAGCTGGATCTGTATGGCATCTTTTTCTATAGAGAATAAGGGACTTTTTTTAAAATAGGCGGCATCTCTCAAGTCTGCATACACACCTTCCTTGGGCATGTGCCTGGGCTTGAACATGTCTGCAAGTTCTGGGTTTTGAAAAATGGCCTTTAGTGTTTCTAAAATAGGAATATATGCAAACTTGTCAGTTACAACGACCTGATCGTATGTCCCAGTTGTTTTGTTTCTTCTGCTGTCAAATCTTGTGCCAAGCACCTTTTCAACAGGTTCTACGATTCCCCATTTCTCTTTGAAGTGTTTATTTCGTTTAGCTTCTGAATTTAAGGGTGTGAAAGGGTTTTCCAACTTTTGCAAAGATTGTTCTATTCTGTTCTTATTTTCAGTTTCCTGTGGAGATAAGCACTGCAAAGCTGCATCTGTAGCTTGACTTTGAATCTCAAAAAACACTTCTTCCATGGAGGAAACAAAACTATTTACAGTAGATTGACTTAATCCAGCTGCTTTTAGTTGTGCAACAGCAGAGGCACACATATCTAGAGTGCTCCTGTTGGACTTTTTCAACAGAGTAGATGTGGCTACCTCGTGTTCATTAACTGTCCGTGACGTTGTAGCTGTCTCCTCTACATTAGTGGTCACTGCCTCTCCAATGCTGCTTAAATAAACATCAGGGTCAACCTGTTGGTCAATATACTCAGTGTGTTTTGTGTTTAAATGTTTCCTAAAACCAGAAAACGTACCAAACGCACAGCCACATCCAGTCTGAGCACATTTAAGCCGGAGATTTTTTCCAGACAAGTAACCGTGAACTAATCGTAAATGCCTAACAAGCATATTTGAACTCGATAACTCAGCCTGACAAACAAAACACTTCATGTTCGAGGAGAAACTTCAAGCACTAATGAAGTAACCTCGCCCTGATTTCAGCAACACGAGGGCTCTCTTTGACCTTGCCAGCATCGATGCTGTACACTGTAGTTTGGATGAAAGTGTACATGTTGTGGAGCATGGTGTTGTAGGATGTGCCAAACACAAAATGTGCCTTAAATAGTTCGTCAAAAGCAACAAGAGAAGAGGTTGACCTGCAAGGTATGGCATTCTTGTCGATAATGATGAAGAACTGGTGGATTGCATTCTTCTTAACTCCAACAGCTAGGAGATAGGGCTGAGCGCTAGTAGTGATGGCATCGAGATGCTCTTGAATGTTTGTTCCGGTCTGCGAAGACAAATGAGGGAAAACTGTAGTTAATGGCCAAGTAGTTGTAGAATATGCAGAAAGAGCCAATACACTACTCTTATTGAATATGAATATTGAATGAATACTTGTAGCCTAATATTAGGTGTTCATACCACAAATTAGAAAAAATACAAACCTTCTTGAATACCACAAGATGTTTCTCTGCTTGGGATGCGGAAACCTTTCCTGGTCTCTTCCGACCCTGAGCGGAGGGTGGAATCAGGTGTATAAGCAGTAAAACCGATGACAGATCACTGTCCCAACCTGTAACAACACAAGTTCAATGTTAACACACTTCAGTTACGTTGTTTTCTTTACAAAAGACCCCCCAGACAGACAGCAGTTCTACATCACAAGAAGTTCTCTAACTAAAACATCCACAGGGCTGAGTCAAATCTCAAAAGTTTTGTTCAATATACTGCTACAGAACGTACTCGTAAATCTTTCACAGATCCAGCTTCTTAGTATTATGTTGATATTTAAATGTTTACACATAATGTTGATATTGCAATACAACACAAAAGGTAGGCTTACAAGCATCTTACCAAAGTCAACATCCAATTCAGTGCCATCCTCAGGAGGATCAGCTGCCAGCAAGAGTTCTTCAAGCTCACTTGTGGATGGAAGCTTTCTGCATTGTTTGATGATCTTTTTCTTGAACGTGACCGGCCACCTTTCCAGAAGCTTGCTTGAGGTATCCTCTCCGAACATTAGAACAAAATCCTGTTCAACCTGGAGTGGGGTGGTGTTGGTGACAATTTCAGTTATTTGACAGCCAATCAAATTGTATTGCGTGCTAGTTTAGCTAGCTAGTATCACTACAATGTCTTACAAAACAATTCACTTGTCATAGTATTTTCAAAATAACATAATTACCAAGCTTTTGACGTCTTTAAAACGTGGAAACTCAGACAGTATGTTGCTTGACTGCTGGGGGTCGAGGATCATTTTGCGGCGATACACAAACGTCAGTTCCATTTTCTTCTTGATTGTGTCTGCATCAGCAGAATGTTTCATCAGTGAGATTGCTTTGTTGCACTCATCATCAGTCAGGGCAGTCTCTGGAACAAACTGGGATTCTCGTCTGACAGTCGGTCCTCCAGACATGTCTTCACCAGTTGATCCTTTGGCTGATTCTACACAACACGGGAAAATTTCAATCATGTCAAAAGTTTTAGTAGCCTGGCTAACTTTAATAAAGGCACACCGCTTAAGCAGTGTCCAAGGTTAATGTCTACCCGCCGTTAACATAATAAATCCATGCCACCCGCACATAGTTAGCCAGTCAAGCTAACGTAGCTAACTGTAGCTAGTTTAGCCAACTCCCCTTAGTCTTTGCTATGTTCCTGTAATATCTGAACGTTAACAAGAAGTACACAATCCCCCCTCCACGTTGTATTAACATAACTTACAATAAATCGGGCTGACATTGTCTAGTTTGAACGTTATGTTCGTCAGTTAATGTTAATTAACGTTAGCTTAATACTGCTGGCACATGGACTGGACAGAAGTCAGTCACAACATGTTAACGTTAGCCTTTTTAAAATTCGACATTTTAAGACCTAAAACCAACTAGAGTGCACTGTTAGCAACGATATAAAGTAATTCTTAAATGCTGCTTCTGTTAAAATGACAAATAATGTGTGTATAGTCGCTTAGGATAAACTTACCGCAGTCATTCCACATGAAGAAAATGGCGCCGTGAAAATGTGTGGTCCGTTTGAGACGAGTCGTAGGTGGGCGGAGCTTTCCAGAGTACGTCTGACACTGCGTCTTTTAACACCGTACTTTAACACCAACACTGGGCGGTATCTTACTCCAACTGTTGTAGTAATAACTCTGTAAGAGTCAATGTACTTTGACACTGCATATTTAACACTATGGAATTTACTGTGTACCAGGGACAACCCTAAATCCGTAAACATGGCACCCTCATAGATATCATCCTGACTAACTTACCCTCTAAATACACCTCCGCTGTCTTCAACCAGGATCTCAGCGATCACTGCCTTATTGCCTGCGTCCGTAATGGGTCCGTGGTCAAACGACCACCCCTCAACACTGTCAAACTCTCCCTAAAACACTTTAGCGAGCAGGCGTTCCTAATTGACCTGGCCCAGGTATCCTGGATGGATATCGATCTCATTCCGTCAGTAGAGGATGCCTGGTTGTTCTTTAAAAGTGCTTTCCTCTCAATCTTAAATAAGCATGCCCCATTCAAAAAATTCAGAACTAAGAACAGATATAGCCCCTGGTTCTCCTCAGACTTGACTGCCCTTGACCAGCACAAAAACATCCTGTGGCGTACTGCATTAGCATCGAATAGCCCCCGCGATATGCAACTTTTCAGGGAAGTTAGGAACCAATATACACAAGCAGTTAGAAAAGCAAAGGCTAGCTTTTTCAAACAGAAATTTGCATCCTGTAGCACTAACTCCAAAAGGTTTTGGGACACTGTAGAGTCCATGGAGAATAAGAGCACCTCCTCCCAGCTGCCCACTGCACTGAGGCTAGGAAACACTATGACCACCGATAAATCTACAATAATCGAGAATTCAACAAGCATTTTGCTACGGCTGGCCATGCTTTCCACCTGGCTACCACTACCCCGGCCACCAGCTCTGCAACCTCCACTGCAACTTGCCCATGCCCCCCCCCCCCCCCCGCTTCTCCTTCACACAAATTCAGACAGCTGATGTTCTGAAAGAGAAAATTCTGGACCCCTACAAATCATCTGGGCTAGACAATCTGGACCCTTTTTTTCTAAAAAAGAATAGCCACCGAAATTGTCACAACCCCTATTACTAGCCTCTTCAACCTCTCTTTCGTAACGTCTGAGATCCCCAGAGATTGGAAAGCTGCCACGGTCATCCCCCTCTTCAAAGGGGGTGACACTCTAGATCCAAACTGTTACAGACCTATATCCATCCTGCCCTGCCTTTCGAACATTTTTGAAAGCCAAGTTAACAAATAGATCACCGACCATTTCGAATCCCACCGTACCTTCTCCGCTATGCAATCCGGTTTCCGAGCTGGTCATGGGTGCACCTCAGCCACGCTCAAGGTCCTAAACGATATTATAACCGCGATTGATTATAGACAGTACTGTGCAGCCGTCTTCATGGACCTGGCCAAGGCTTTCGACTCTGTCAACCACCGCATTCTTATTGGCAGACTAAATAGCCTTGGTTTTTCAAATGACTGCCTCGCCTGGTTCACCAACTACTTCTCAGATAGAGTTCAATGTTTCAAATCGGAGGGCCTGTTGTCTGGACCTATGGCAGTCTCTATGGGGGTGCCACAGGGTTCAATTCTTGGGCCGACTCTTTTCTCTGTGTATATCAATGATGTCGCTCTTGCTGCTGGTGACTCTCAGATCCACCTCTACGCAGACGACACCATTTTGTATACATCTGGCCCTTCATTGGACACTGTGTTAACAAACCTCCAAACGAGCTTCAATGCCATACAACACTCATTCAGTAGCCTCCAACTGCTCTTAAACACTAGTAAAACTAAATGCAAGCTCTTCAATCAAACGCTGCTGGCACCCGCCCACCCGACTAGAATCACTACTCTCGACGGGTCTGACCTAGAGTATGTGGACAACTACAAATACCTAGGTGTCTCCGGCGCGGCTCACTCTTGGATTGCGTCCTACCTGACCGGTCGCTCCTACCAACTGGCGTGGCGAGAATCAGTCTTCGCACCACGTGCTCTCACCACTGGTGTCCCCCAGGGCTCAGTTCTAGGCCCTCTCCTATTCTCGCTGTACACCAAGTCACTTGGCTCTGTCATATCCTCACATGGCCTCTCCTATCATTGCTACACAGACGACACACAACTGATCTTCTCCTTTCCCCCTTCTGATAACAAGTGGGCGAATCGCATCTCTGCATGTCTGGTAGACATATCAGTGTGGATGACGGATCACCACCTCAAGCTGAACCTCGGCAAGACGGAGCTGCTCTTCCTCCCGGGGAAGGACTGCCCGTTCCATGATCTCGCCATCACGGTTGACAACTCCGTTGTGTCCTCCTCCCAGAGTGCGAAGTGGCTTGGCGTGACCCTGGACAACACCCTGTCGTTCTCCGCTAACATCAAGGCGGTGACCCGATCTTGTAGGTTCATGCTCTACAACATTCGGAGAGTACGACCCTGCCTTACACAGGAAGCGGCACAGGTCCTAATCCAGGCACTTGTCATCTCCCGTCTGGATTACTGCAACTCGCTGTTGGCTGGGCTCCCTGCCTGTGCCATTAAACCCCTACAACTCATCCAGAATGCCGCAGCCCGTCTGGTGTTCAACCTTCCCAAGTTCTTTCACGTCACCCCGCTCCTCCGCACACTCCACTGGCTTCAAGTTGAAGTTCGCATCTGCTACAAGACCATGGTGCTTGCCTACAGAGCTGTAAGGGGAACGGCACCTCCGTACCTTCAGGCTCTGATCAGTCCCTACACCCAAACGAGGGCATTGCGTTCATCCACCTCTGGCCTGCTGGCCCCCCTACCTCTGCGGAAGCACAGTTCCCGCTCAGCCCAGTCAAAACTGTTCGCTGCTCTGGCACCCCAATGGTGGAACAAGCTCCCTCACGACGCCAGGACAGCGGAGTCACTCACCACCTTCCGGAGACACTTGAAACCCCACCTCTTTAAGGAATACCTGGGATAGGATAAAGTAATCCTTCTACCCCCCCTTACCCCACCCCCCAAAAAAATAAATAAAAAATAAAAAATAAAGCAAATACATATTGTAAAGGGGTTATCCCACTGGCTATAAGGTGAATGCACCAATTTGTAAGTCGCTCTGGATAAGAGCGTCTGCTAAATGACGTAAATGTAAATGGTTAGACTGTAAACTCTCCTTCCAGACTCACATTAAGCGTCTCCAATCCAAAGTTAAATCTAGAATCAGCTTCCTATTTCGCAACAAAGCCTCCTTCACTCATGCTGCCAAACGTGCCCTCGTAAAACTGACTATCCTACCGATCCTTGACTTCAGTGATGTCATTTACAAAATAGCCTCCAACACTCTACTCAGCAAATTGGATGTAGTCTATCACAGTGCCATCCGTTTTGTCACCAAAGCCCCATATACTACCCACCACTGTGACCTGTACACTCTTGTTGGCTGGTCCTCACTACATATTTGTCGCCAAACCCACTGGCTCCAGGCCATTTATAAATCACTGCTAGGCAAATCTCTGCCTTATCTTAGCTCATTGGTCACCATAGCAACACCCACCCGTAGTATACGCTCCAGCAGGTATATCTCACTGGTCATCCCCAAAGCCAACACCTCCTTTGGCCGCCATTCCTTCCAGTTCTCTGCTGCCAATGACTGGAACGAACTGCAAAAATCTCTGAAGCTGGAGACTCTTATCTCCCTCACTAACTTTAAGCATCAGTTGTCAGAGCACTTTACCGATCACTGCACCTGTACACAGCCCTTCTGAAATTAGCCCACTCAACTACCTCATCCCCATATTGTTATTTATTTTGCTCATTTGCCCCCCCCCCCCCCCTTATCTCTATTTGCACATCATCTCTTGCACATCTAGCATTCCAGTGTTAATACTAATTGTAATTATTTTGCACTATGGCCTATTTATTGCCTTACCTCCATAACTTGCTACATTTCAACACACTGTTAATATAGTTTATGTGGTATTTTTGACTTTATGTTTTGTTTTACCCCATATGTAACTCTGTGTTGTTGTTTTTATCGCACTGCTTTGCTTTATCTTGGCCAGGTCGCAGTTGTAAATGAGAACTTGTTCTCAACTGGCTTACCTGGTTAAATAAAGGTTAAATAAAATATAAAATATATGCCAGGTTGGGTGAGCTGTGACCTCTATATATGCCAGGTTGGGTGAGAACCATCTATATGAGACCTAGTGGAGTAAATGTAGCCTTATTGGATTTCTTCTAGTTTTACAAGTCGAAGTGTGAGGATTTTTCTGTGTATTAAGATGTTGTACTTGTTTTCTTGGTCTCTCTCCATCTCTCCCCCTCTCTCTCTCTTGCTCTCTCTCTCCCTCTCTCTCTCTTGCTCTCTCTCCCTCTCTGTCTCTCTCTCTCCCTTCCTCTCTCTCTCTCTCTCTCTCCCTTCCTCGCTCTCCCTTCCTCTCTCTCTCTCTCTCTCTCTCTCTCCATCTCTCCCCCTCTCCCTCTCTCTCTCTCCTTCTCGCTATCTCTCTCCCTCTCTCTGTCTCTCTCTCTCTCTCTCTCTCCCTTTCTCTCTCTCTGTCTCTTGCTCTCTCTCTCTCGCCATCTCTTTCTCTCTCTCTCTCTCGCCATCTCTTGCTCTCTCTCTCTTTCTTCTCCATCTCTCATTGTAAAGGTCCACATTAATATATTATATGCAGCAGATGATGTTGCCTGAGGATGGTAAAGTTGTCCCATTATGCTGTTGCTGTGTCCCTGAGTTGAGAAACAGAAGCCTAATCAGTCCCCTCATTACCAAACCTTTACCACTTTACTTTGCTTCTCTTCTCTTCTCTAGAAGTCATGGTGATTGCATTGTGTCATCCTGCATTAACTCATATCTCCGCGTTTGCATTTCATTATTTCTTTACAAATTAAGGATGTATGAGGATTTATGCAAGGCTTTGGGGCTAAAATGAAAATGGGTAGATTGAGACTCTTTGTATCTTGTGGGCAAATAATAGCCAAATGTCATATTTCTATCCATTGAATAGTTGTTTGCATTAATCAACTGTATTCCAAAAGCCAGCGAACCTTGCTACGAAGTCTGTCTTTTTGAAAATTACATTGTACTTTTTTGATTGAAGGACATATGGAGTTATTATGCAGTGCTTTGGGGAGATACTGGGTATTGCCTCTTAATCTTATGGACAAATAATATTTAATATTTCTATATATTTAGGCCTACTGCTGTGACTTCTCTTTCTGTATGAAAATAACATTGTATTTTTTAAATATAAATGTAATTTATCTTTACTCTCTCCACAGAAAAAACAACGAACAAAAGAGCTGTCAGCCCTGTTCCACTCCTATAACCCCTACCATCACAAGGTAAGACATCATTCATTTGAATCCATTCGTTTTATTCACCTTTTTTGAGTGATTGTGCAGGCGTGAGTTTTTCATATTTTCATTGTACATGCCAACTCTCGCCTTTTTTACCATCCTCAAAGTTGGAGAGGGGGATGTTCTTGGTTGTTGGTATGACTATAGTAGGGACATGGTGTCCGTTCCTGTGGTGTCCATTCCTCCAGTATACGGTGCACAGAGTGAATCATTTGGTCCCATACAGAGCATGTGGAAATCCTGCTCAGCGCTCGTGGAGCCTACAAAGAAATACATTGTGAAACATTTGAGAGTGTGACACACTAGGCTGGTAGGGACATAAAGGGCTCAGCATTTAAACAACATTTTGTTGTATTAAATAATTATTGTCTATAAATTGCACATATAGGCTGTGACTTAGAATTAAACTAAAAATGACTTATTAATGCCTTTTTTTAATTCAGTTTTAGAGTTCATTTTTAGAAACACGAGTTTGTCAAGTCTGTGGCTTCAGGCTCATGGGATGGTGCCTGGAGAGCAGGCCAGAGGCGGAGAATATCCTCTCCACCCTGCAGAGCCACTGGGGATGCTAAACCCCCTTTTGGCCACTCTTGCCAGCCTGAGCAGAGATGCAGGGTTGTTTTTACATTTTTCTATAGGTAGACCTAAAGGTTTTTAGGCAAAATAACCCAATCAAAACGGAAAGCTCCTTGAACGTGGGAATATGCCCGGCCGATTGGGCCAAAACCAATGATGGCCTATTGTCTAGATAATAGAACGAAAATGAACCAAACGTTTAAGAGATCAGATTTTTCGTTTATAAATACTTTGCTACAATGACACACTTAGTTATCTACCCAGCTCGTTCCTTTCTGTTAGCATGTGCACGTAGTAAGTACACCATCATGCTTTAGGTATACGTGTCTTTTCAGATTCCACAATGATTCTTTAGTTGTGGACACTACATCACCACACTACCTCTCTTGCTCTTGGTCCTCATCTTTGTAAGTCACCTTGATTTAGCACCTGTGTGTTTTATCATTTTCTTTATGAAAATATTTAGTGAACTCCATGACAGTAGCTAAAGCAAGGGGCTATAGCAGCACACAAGTACACTACAAATGCATGCTGGGCCGGATATGCCCTGAGCTGGTGAAGTGAGCGCTACTGGAGCGATATTGGAGCAGGGGGAGAAGGCCGACGCTCCAGCCTTTGGGAAACTCGCTCCGCTCACATACTCTGGTTCCATACGGTAGATGACCTGTGAATGTGTGAGGAGAATTATGTCCTTGTATCCTTGGTGTGGACTTCCTTGGTGAATGACTTTCAACTGGTCTCAGTACAGTCTTGGGTGGCGGATCACCAGTCGTACCCTACTGATAGCAGTTTGAGAGGGGAACGTACTCCCGTCATGGGATGACCTGTCTCATGTTACATAAAACAGAACAATGTCCTCCAGAGCGGATGACAATGACTTCATTAAAATCCAGCCTCGCCAAGCCTTTTACTCTCTCAGTCGGTGGTATCTACCGGCCGTAAAAAAAAACACTGCTGTCATTACATTCCTGCTGGCTGTCATGAGTTGCTTTATAACCTATATAGTGCACCTATTGTGAGCTTTTGTCCAAGTTCTCTCTTGACAAATATACTTTAGACTTTTATCTCAACAAGACTAACCTGGTTAAGTAAAAAGGGGGTGCACTATAGGGAATAGGGGGTCATTTGAGATGTATCCCATTAAATCTGCTCAGTTGTGTCTGTCTCATCGCCCGTCCACCTCCTTGTGAACTAATTACAGCTGTGCAGTGTCATCAAGGCAAATTGAATTGCCTATTAAGACATCAAATAAATGCCCTTTATAAAGGTATTAAAGCTGAGGAAAGATTTATGGCTGAGAGAGAGAGAGAGATGGCGAGATAGAGAGATGGCGAGGGAGTGAGAGATAGCGAGAGATTGAGAGAGAGAGATCATGAAAAGTATAAGGAGATTACTGTTGGTATTGCAGGTTTGCTGTTGTCTCTGATATCTTGTCAATACTATTTGAAATCATTTCATCACACTGTGCTTGTTTGAGCTCGCCTGGCTTAATGGACCAATAGAATATTCCCCATCTGACACTACAGGAGGCTAGAGCAAAGGCTCAAAGTATTACACAGATTTCAAATAGTATTTTAACCCAGGATTGGTTGTCAACCTGGTCTTTATTGAAGACTCTTTTACACTTTGTCCTCGGTGTGGTGACTCATGAAACATTAATGATTGTAAACTCTGAGAGATCTGTGATTATCAAAATGGTCGTTGTCCATCAGGAGTGTTCACTCACTGGTTGCACTGTGTGGTGGTTGTCTCTTTTGAATTGGATCTGACACCCAGAGATGCTTATGGAGATGGTTTAGAGCTTGAAGATGCCACCACTCAATGCGTCTTGAACCATTGAGGGAAGGCATTTTTAATTACATTTATTTTTTAAATGTTCACACAAGGTCAACCAGTTTGGTGTATGAGGTAACTGATGGGGAGAAAGCCAAGACATCAGAAGACCTTCAGGGTGGCCTTCAATAGAGGAGATGTCTGAGAGACTGCTGTACTGCTGGCTAGGACTCCCATTCACCACCATTCCTCTGGGCCTCTGAGACCTGTTAATGTTTCAGACAGGTCCCTTCTGTACCCTCCAATCATTAGCATACACTAAGTCCCTCTCCTGTACCCTCCAATCATTAGCATACACCAAGTCCCTCTCCTGTACCCTCCAATCATTAGTATACACTAAGTCCCTCTCCTGTACCTTCCAATCATTAGTATACACTAAGTCCCTCTCCTGTACCCTCCAGTCATTAGTATACACTAAGTCCCTCTCCTGTACCCTCCAATCATTAGTATACACTAAGTCCCTCTCCTGTACCCTCCAGTCATTAGTATACACCAAGTCCCTCTCCAATACCCTCCAATCGTTAGTGTACAGTAAGTCCCTCTCCTGTACCCTCCAATCATTAGTGTACACTAATTAGGTCCCGCTCCTGTACCCTCCAATCATTAGTGTACAGTAAGTCCCTCTCCTGTACCCTCCAATCATTAGTATACACTAGGTTCCTCTCCTGTACCCTCCAATCATTGGTCCCTCTCCAATACCTACTGATGATTAGGAAGCACTAACTTGGCTCAGTTGGTAGAGCATGGCGCTTGCAACACAAGGGTTACCGGTTCCATTCGCACGGAGGACCAGTACGGGAAAAGTACAAAAATTTATGCACTCACTACTGTAAGTCCCTCTGGATAAGAGAGTCTGCTAAATGACTAAAATGTAACAATTTTTTTTTTAATGAAATACCAGGAGACTGGCTACAATTCCAGGCCTACCCGTTGAGGTT
Source organism: Coregonus lavaretus (assembly GCF_964263955.1). Classification (NCBI taxonomy): domain Eukaryota; kingdom Metazoa; phylum Chordata; class Actinopteri; order Salmoniformes; family Salmonidae; genus Coregonus; species Coregonus lavaretus. The sequence continues at coordinate 40,682,824 of NC_139990.1, forward strand.
ACTGGTCCGCCATCTTGGATCTGGCATTGAGAGTAATGAATAAGCATTCATTGAATAATAATCCCTCTTTTAATGATGCGTGGCCTGGTTTCCCTCTCACTGCCTTCTGTGGTATTAGCCAGCTAATGGAGACACCTTCAGCAGGTCATTTGGCATTGTTTCATATGGTGATTAGCATTATTACCATGGTCATGCTGACTGGAGAGGACTGGTGATTATTTGAGGAGGATTTTCTGTGTGAATGAACATCAGTGGTAAAAACACTTCATGTCCACTAAAGACGTGACACTAAAGACCTATATGATGAGTTCAGTGGGGTGAAACTGAAGAGTTTCATATAGAAATGTGATGAATAGAGCTGACATGATCGCCTATTCTATGTGGCTAACGATCATATCTGTTCTGCACAGTACATTTCTACCTGAACGTTCTTTAATGTTGCACTCTTCTGAACAGGCCCCAGCTTATAGATTCAGAACACAAGTTATAATAAAATATAATAATACATTTAATTTATACCGCACTCTTAATTGAAAGACAATTTTAAAGTTATGGGGTTAGGTTAAGTGGAGATGAGGCTCAGGAGTTTGAGGAGAATGACAGGAGATAGTGAGAGGAGACTGACAGGAGATAGAGAGAGGAGACTGACTGGAGATAGAGAGAGGAGACTGACTGGAGATAGAGAGATGAGACTGACTGTAGATAGAGAGATGGCTGAGAGGAGATAGTGAGAGGAGACTGACTGTAGATAGAGAGATGGCTGAGAGGAGATAGTGAGAGGAGAATGACTGTAGATAGAGAGAGGAGCCTGACAGGAGATAGCGAGAGGAGCCTGACAGGAGATAGAGAGAGGAGACTGACTGGTGATAGTGAGAGGGCTGAGAGGAGGCTTACAGGAGATAGAGAGAGGGCAGAGAGGAGCCTGACAGGAAATAGTGAGAGGGCTGAGAGGAGACTGACAGGAGATAGAGAGAGGGCTGAGAGGAGATGACAGGAGATAGTGAGAGGGCTGAGAGGAGAATGACTGGAGATAGTGGAAGGAGAATGACAGGAGATAGTGAGAGGAGATTGACAGTAGTTGGTGAGAGGGCTGAGAGGAGGCTGACAGGAGATGGAGAGAGGGCTGAGAGGAGACTGACAGGAGATAGTGGGAGGGCTGAGAGGAGATGGAGAGAGGGCTGAGAGGAGACTGACAGGAGATAGTGGGAGGGCTGAGAGGAGACTGACAGGAGATGGAGCGAGGGCTGAGAGGAGACTGACAGGAGATGGATTGAGGAGCCTGACTGGAGATAGTGAGAGGGCTGAGAGGAGACTTACAGGAGATAGAGAGAGGGCTGAGAGGAGCCTGACAGGAGATAGTGAGAGGGCTGACAGGAGATAGAGAGAGGAGATTGACAGAAGATAGTGTGAGGGCTGAGAGGAGAGAGAGAGAGGGGGCTGACAGGAGACTGACAGGAGTCTGTGAGTGGAGATTGACAGGAGACTGACAGGAGATGGTGAGAGGGCTGAGAGGAGACTGACAGTAGATAGTGAGAGGGCTGAGAGGAGACTGACAGGAGATAGAGGGCTGAGAGGAGACTGACAGGAGATAGTGAGAGGGCTGAGAGGAGACTGACAGGAGATAGAGAGAGGGCTGAGAGGAGACTGACAGGAGATAGTGAGAGGGCTGAGAGGAGACTGACAGGAGATAGTGAGAGGGCTGAGAGGAGACTGACAGGAGATAGAGGGAGGGCTGACAGGAGGCTGACGGGATAGAGGGAGGGCTGACAGGAGACTGACAGGGGATAGAGGGAGGGCTGACAGGAGACTGACAGGAGATTGAGAGAGGAGCCTGACAGGAGGTAGTGAGAGGGCTGACAGGAGACTGACAGGAGATAGTGAGAGGGCTGACAGGAGATAGTGAGAGGGCTGACAGGAGACTGACAGGAGATAGTGAGAGGGCTGACAGGAGATAGTGAGAGGGCTGACAGGAGACTGACAGGAGATAGAGAGTGGAGACTTACAGGAGGTAGTGAGAGGGATGACAGGCGATAGTGAGAGGGCTCACAGGATACTTACAGGAGATAGAGAGAGGAGAATGACAGGAGATGGTTAGAGGGCTTTGTAAACTACGTGATGTCCTAACTTTATTGAAACAAGTACGTGATGTCCTAACTTTATTGAGACGTACGTGATGTCGTATCTTTATTGAGACAGGAGATGTGGAGTTCAGGGTGTTTTAGTAAAGCAGGTTCTTGACACCTATGTTGTTGCCTGAGGATAGTCAGACACAGCTCTTGGTTTTCTCTCCCAACTAAATGAAATCACGTCTTGAATTAAAGCTGTCAAACGCTGTCATTCCCTTCAACAGTCTTAATAAGTTTGACCTGCGGTGAGGTTTTCTGTTCATGTTTAACTCTGTGGTGAAATCTCCTGCAGGTTCTCTCCAACAGTCTTAATGAACAGAAACGAAGGAAGCTCACACATCCTCTGGAAAGACATGCCTTCCTCCCACACACGCATATTTTACAGTGCGAACACACAAACATGCGCACATACACACACACACAAACATGCGCACATACACACACACACACGGACTCAAGCGCACAAACACACACATTCCCTGGAGAGTGTGTGGAAACAGAGACAGAGGTGTATAATAATACATCTGTTGTGACAGGGATTTTTCTCTCTTTAAAAGTTGTCATTGTTTTGTCCATTTTTAGGAAATGTTACTTCCTGTATGCTACTTCCTGTGTGGCTCGTGGTTTCTTGTCTCTCTAGTCTCTGAATGTAATACTCATTAATGTAAAGTATCTGAATGTAATAGTCACTAAATGTAAAGTATCTGAATGTAATACTCACTAAATGTAAAGTATCTGAATGTAATACTCACTAAATGTAAAGTATCTGAACGTAATACTCACTAAATGTAAAGTCTCTGAATGTAATAATCCCTCAATGTAAATTCTCTCTGATATTAGTTTGAAGTAGCTAACATCATACAGAGGCCCTTCCTTACATGGCCAGTGCACACAGTGGTCTGTTGATTGAAATGAGCATGTCGTAAAGCACAGATTGCCCACAGATCTGAATAGTTTTGATAATGTCCTCCTCTCCCTGTTCCTCCTAGCCTCCCCTAGGCTCCTGTGTTAGACACACACACACACACACCATGCTCCGTTATGATTGCTTATTGCTGCACGATTTAAACACTTTACCCCCAATCCACAAAACAGGTGTAAATATTTGACTATTAATTGTGCCCTTCCTGTATTATCCTTAAGGTAAAATGTTTATTCTACTGAGCCATTTACTTTATGTTTCTTATCTTTTCTTATTTCTTATTCTTGTTGCATCGTGGAGAAGAAACCTGCCAATAAGCCAGGGTTTAGGTGGTGGGCGTGGCAGGGGGCGCGGTCGGCGCGGCTGAATTTTAGAGAACAATTTAGAGGCCCCCCATCTTGGCGTTGTAGAGACATTCTTTGAATTTTTAAGCCAATTTCCTGCTAATAAAAAACTATATAGATGGAGATTAGACATTTGTGCAGTTTTAAAGCTAATTTCCTGCAATTCTATGCATTTTGTCATGGTTAATGATGTTATTTTCCTCAAACATCTACAGTGAGGGAAAAAAGTATTTGATCCCCTGCTGATTTTGTACGTTTGCCCACTGAAAAAGAAATGATCAGTCTATAATTTTAATGGTAGGTTTATTTGAACAGTGAGAGACAGAATAACAACAAAATAATCCAGAAAAACGCATGTCAAAAATGTTATAAATTGATTTGCATTTTAATGAGGGAAATAAGTATTTGACCCCCTCTCAATCAGAAAGATTTCTGGCTCCCAGGTGTCTTTTTATACAGGTAACGAGCTGAGATTAGGAGCACACACTTAAAGGGAGTGCTCCTAATCTCAGTTTGTTACCTGTATAAAAGACACCTGTCCACAGAAGCAATCAATCAATCAGATTCCAAACTCTCCACCATGGCCAAGACCAAAGAGCTCTCCAAGGATGTCACGATGGACGGGGCCATATACCGTCAAATCTTGGGTGAGAACCTCCTTCCCTCAGCCAGGGCATTGAAAATGGGTCGTGGATGGATATTCCAGCATGACAATGACCCAAAACACATGGCCAAGGCAACAAAGGAGTGGCTCAAGAAGAAGCACATTATGGTCCTGGAGTGGCCTAGCCAGTCTCCAGACCTTAATCCCATAGAAAATCTGTGGAGGGAGCTGAAGGTTCGAGTTGCCAAACATCAGCCTCGAAACCTTAATGACTTGGAGAAGATCTGCAAAGAGGAGTGGGACAAAATCCCTCCTGAGATGTGTGCAAATATGGTGGCCAACTACAAGAAACGTCTGACCTCTGTGATTGCCAACAAGGGTTTTGCCACCAAGTACTAAATCATGTTTAGCAGAGGGGTCAAATACTTATTTCCCTCATTAAAATGCTAAGTAATTTATAACATTTTTGACATGTGTTTTTTCTGGATTTTTTTGTTGTTATTCTGTCACTCACTGTTCAAATAAACCTACCATTAAAATTATAGACTGGTCATTTCTTTGTCAGTGGGCAAACGTACAAAATCAGCAGGGGATCAAATACTTTTTTCCCTCACTGTATACTGCAAAACAAAAAAAATTGGGGGGGGATTTCTATTTTGTTTAGGTGATTTGTTACTTCTGTAAGACTATATAAAATTATATATATAGGTCCATTATCTTTTCTATATACTTTATATGTGGTTTAAGTTTACTCTGAAAGTGTTTTTCCATCCCGAAAAGTTCCATATTATGGAACAGCTCAAATAAGCAAAGAGAAACGACAGTCCATCATTACTTTAGGACATGAAGGTCAGTCAATACGGAACATTTCAAGAACTTTGAACGTTTCTTGAAGTGCAGTCGCAAAAACCATCAAGCGCTATGATGAAACTGACTCTCATGAGGACTGCCACAGGAATGGAAGACCCAGAAGTTACCTCAGGTGCAGAGGATAAGTTCATTAGAGTTACCAGCCTCAGAAATTGTAGCCCAAATAAATGCTTCAGAGTTCAAGTAACAGACATATCTCAACATCAACTGTTCAGAGGAGACTGTGTGAATCAGGCCTTCATGGTCGAATTGCTGCAAAGAAACCATTACTAAAGGACACCAATAAGAAGAAGAGACTTGCATGGGCCAAGAAACACGAGCAATGGCCATTCAACCGGTGGAAATTTGTCCTTTGGTCTGGAGTCCAAATTGGAGATTTCTGGTTCAAACCGCCGTGTCTTTTTGAGATGCGGTGTGGGTGAACGGATAATCTCCGCATGTGTATTTCCCACCGTAAAGCATGGAGGAGGAGGTGTTATGGTGTGGGGGTGCTTTGCTGGTGACCCTGTTTATGATTTATTTAGAATTCAACACTTAAACAGCATGGCTACCACAGCATTCTACAGCGATACGCCATCCCATCTGGTTTGGGCTTAGTGGGACTATCATTTGTTTTTCAACTGGACACCTCCAGGCTGTGTAAGGGCTATTTGACCAAGAAGGAGAGTGATCGAGTGCTGCATCAGATGACCTGGTCTCAACATCCCCCGACCTCAACCAAATTGAGATGGTTTGGGATGAGTCGGACCTCAGAGTGAAGGAAAAGCAGCCAACAAGTGCTCAGAATATGTGGGAACTCCTTCAAGACTGTTGGAAAAGCATTCCAGGTGAAGCTGGTTGAGAGAATGCCAAGAGTGTGCAAAGCTGTCATCAAAGCAAAGGGTGGCTATTTGAAGAATCTCAAATATAAAATATATTTTGATTTGTTTAACACTTTTTTGGTTACTACATGATTCCATATGTGTTATTTCATAATTGTGATGTCATCACTATTATTCTACAATGTAGAAAATAGTAAAAATAAAGAAAAACCCTGGAATGAGTAGGTGTGTCCAAACTTTTGACTGGGACTGTATATACAGTGGGGAGAACAAGTATTTGATACACTGACGATTTTGCAGGTTTTCCTACTTACAAAGTATGTAGAGGTCTGTAATTTTTATCATAGGTACACTTCAACTGTGAGAGACGGAATCTAAAACAAAAATCCAGAAAATCACATTGTATGATTTTTAAGTAATTAATTTGCATTTTATTGCATGACATAAGTATTTGATACATCAGAAAAGCAGAACTTAATATTTGGTACAGAAACCTTTGTTTGCAATTACAGAGATCATACGTTTCCTGTAGGTCTTGACCAGGTTTGCACACACTGCAGCAGGGATTTTGGCCCACTCCTCCATACAAACCTTCTCCAGATCCTTCAGGTTTCGGGGCTGTCGCTGGGCAATACGGACTTTCAGCTCCCTCCAAAGATTTTCTATTGGGTTCAGGTCTGGAGACTGGCTAGGCCACTCCAGGACCTTGAGATGCTTCTTAACACTCCTTAGTTATAATAATAATAATAATAATAATAATAATAATATGCCATTTAGCAGACGCTTTTATCCAAAGCGACTTAGTCATGCGTGCATAAATTTTTACATATGGGTGGTCCCGGGGATCGAACCCACTACCCTGGCTTTACAAGCGCCATGCTCTACCAATTGAGCTACAGAGGACCTGGCTGTGTGTTTTGGGTCGTTGTCATGCTGGAAGACCCAGCCACGACCCATCTTCAATGCTCTTACTGAGGGAAGGAGGTTGTTGGCCAAGATCTCGCGATACATGGCCCCATCCATCCTCCCCTCAATACGGTGCAGTCGTCCTGTCCCCTTTGCAGAAAAGCATCCCCAAAGAATGATGTTTCCAACTCCATGCTCCACGGTTGGGATGGTGTTCTTGGGGTTGTACTCATCCTTCTTCTTCCTCCAAACACGGCGAGTGGAGTTTAGACCAAAAAGCTCTATTTTTGTCTCATCAGACCACATGACCTTCTCCCATTCCTCCTCTGGATCATCCAGATGGTCATTGGCAAACTTCAGATGGGCCTGGACATGCGCTGGCTTGAGCAGGGGGACCTTGCGTGCGCTGCAGGATTTTAATCCATGACGGCGTAGTGTGTTACTAATGGTTTTCTTTGAGACTGTGGTCCCAGCTCTCTTCAGGTCCTGCTGTGTAGTTCTGGGTTGATCCCTCACCTTCCTCATGATCATTGATGCCCCACGAGGTGAGATCTTGCATGGAGCCCCAGACCGAGGGTGATTGACCGTCATCTTGAACTTCTTCCATTTTCTAATAATTGCGCCAACGGTTGTTGCCTTCTCACCAAGCTGCTTGCCTATTGTCCTGTAGCCCATCCCAGCCTTGTGCAGGTCTACAATTTTATCCCTGATGTCCTTACACAGCTCTCTGGTCTTGGCCATTGTGGAGAGGTTGGAGTCTGTTTGATTGAGTGTGTGGACAGGTGTCTTTTATACAGGTAACGAGTTCAAACAGGTGCAGTTAATACAGGTAATGAGTGGAGAACAGGAGGGCTTCTTAAAGAAAAACGAACAGGTCTGTGAGAGCCAGAATTCTTACTGGTTGGTAGGTGATCAAATACTTATGTCATGCAATAAAATGCAAATTAATTACTTAAAAATCATACAATGTGATTTTCTGTATTTTTGTTTTAGATTTCGTCTCTCACAGTTGAAGTGTACCTATGATAAAAATTACAGACCTCTACATGCTTTGTAAGTAGGAAAACCTGCAAAATTGGCAGTGTATCAAATACTTGTTCTCCCCACTGTATATATATATATATATATATATAGTAATTTTTTTACACTGTTTGGACTTAGGCGACCCGAAAAAATCGCTTAGGTGGCCCGCCCAAGGATTTAAAAATCCCTGTATTAGTTTGAAGTAGCTAACATCATACAGAGGCCCTTTCTTACATGGCCAGTGCACACAGTGGTCTGTTGATTGAAATTAGCATGTCGTAAAGCACAGATTGCCAACAGATCTGAATAGTTTTGATAATGTCCTCCTCTCCCTGCTCCTCCTAGCCTCCCCTAGGCTCCTGTGTTAGACACACACACACACACACACACACACACACACACACACACACACCACGGGCCCCTCTATTACTGGGGTAATTACATAAAGTAGCGTAGTTTGTCCCCGGACATTATTGCTTACATGCCTCATAATGCCAGCCTTAAGGACACATCACTGTAAATAAGAGCCGAGTCGACTGCTTCACCAAACTGCCTCATTGTTTATACCTCTTGGCCACATTATAAAAACATGTACAATTTGATTACTCACCATGTTCGTCCTTGGCCATTTATGAGATGTTTCCCAAATGTCACCCTTATCCCTGTATAGTGGGCCCTGGTCAAAAGTAGTGCACTATGTAGGGAATATGATGCCATTTGGGCCGCAGACATGGTTAATGTAGCCACAGATTAGAACAACGCCTAAAAACATCTCTAATGGTGTTGTCATGTAAATCACTTTTATGGTCCTCGTAGAGCAGCAGAGAATTAGAACAACGCCTAAAACATCTCTAATGGTGTTGTCATGTAAATCACTTTTATGGTCCTCGTAGAGCAGCAGAGAATTAGAACAACGCCTAAAAACATCTCTAATGGTGTTGTCATGTAAATCACTTTTATGGTCCTCGTAGAGCAGCAGAGAATTAGAACAACACCTAAAAACATCAAATGGTGTTGTCATGTAAATCACTTTTATGGTCCTCGTAGAGCAGCAGAGAATTAGAACAACACCTAAAAACATCTCTAATGGTGTTGTCATGTAAATCACTTTTATGGTCCTCGTAGAGCAGCAGAGAATTAGAACAACACCTAAAAACATCAAATGGTGTTGTCATGTAAATCACTTTTATGGTCCTCGTAGAGCAGCAGAGAATTAGAACAACACCTAAAAACATCTCTAATGGTGTTGTCATGTAAATCACTTTTATGGTCCTCGTAGAGCAGCAGAGAATTAGAACGCCTAAAAACATCTCTAATGGTGTTGTCATGTAAATCACTTTTATGGTCCTCGTAGAGCAGCAGAGAATTAGAACAACACCTAAAAACATCTCTAATGGTGTTGTCATGTAAATCACTTTTATGGTCCTCGTAGAGCAGCAGAGAATTAGAACAACGCCTAAAAACATCTCTAATGGTGTTGTCATGTAAATCACTTTTATGGTCCTCGTATAGCAGCAGAGAATTAGAACGCCTAAAAACATCTCTAATGGTGTTGTCATGTAAATCACTTTTATGGTCCTCGTAGAGCAGCAGAGAATTAGAACAACGCCTAAAAACATCTCTAATGGTGTTGTCATGTAAATCACTTTTATGGTCATCGTATAGCAGCAGAGAATTAGAACAACGCCTAAAAACATCTCTAATGGTGTTGTCATGTAAATCACTTTTATGGTCCTCGTAGAGCAACAGAGAATTAGAACAACGCCTAAAAACATCTCTAATGGTGTTGTCATGTAAATCACTTTTATGGTCATCGTATAGCAGCAGAGAATTAGAACCACATTAGTAGGGGTTTGGTTTTTAGAAATGTATTTTGTCCGGTATAAATGTACAAGTTGGAAAGCTGCAGACATCTGCTAGGAATAACTACTGTTACTATTACTTCCCTGTTGGTCGGTGTAGCGCTGGTGGTTTGGTTTCTGTGTCGTCATCCCTTCATGTTGCCGTCATTCCAGAGAATATCTACATTGTCGTTTTGCTTCAGGTTTTACATTTACAATATAAACAATTACCATTGTTTTGTATGTTGTTCCTGGTTACTTACAGTGCCTTGGATTTCTTCACATTTTATGGTGTTACAGTGGGATTCAAAGAGATTTAATTGTCAACAATCTACACAATACTATGTCAAAGTGGAAGAAAAATTAATAAAAAAAATATATATATATATATATATATATATATATATATACACTGCTCAAAAAAATAAAGGGAACACTAAAATAACACATCCTAGATCTGAATGAATGAAATAATCTTATTAAATACTTTTTTCTTTACATAGTTGAATGTGCTGACAACAAAATCACACAAAAAGGATCAATGGAAATCAAATTTATCAACCCATGGAGGTCTGGATTTGGAGTCACACTCAAAATTAAAGTGGAAAACCACACTACAGGCTGATCCAACTTTGATGTAATGTCCTTAAAACAAGTCAAAATGAGGCTCAGTAGTGTGTGTGGCCTCCACGTGCCTGTATGACCTCCCTACAACGCCTGGGCATGCTCCTGATGAGGTGGCGGATGGTCCCCTGAGGGATCTCCTCCCAGACCTGGACTAAAGCATCCGCCAACTCCTGGACAGTCTGTGGTGCAACGTGGCGTTGGTGGATGGAGCGAGACATGATGTCCCAGATGTGCTCAATTGGATTCAGGTCTGGGGAACGGGCGGTCCATAGCATCAATGCCTTCCTCTTGCAGGAACTGCTGACACACTCCAGCCACATGAGGTCTAGCAGTGTCTTGCATTAGGAGGAATCCAGGGCCAACCGCACCAGCATATGGTCTCACAAGGGGTCTGAGGATCTCATCTCGGTACCTAATGGCAGTCAGGCTACCTCTGGCGAGCACATGGAGGGCTGTGCGGCCCCCCAAAGAAATGCCACCCCACACCATGACTGACCCACCGCCAAACCGGTCATGCTGGAGGATGTTGCAGGCAGCATAACGTTCTCCACGGCGTCTCCAGACTCACGTCTGTCACGTGCTCAGTGTGAACCTGCTTTCATCTGTGAAGAGCACAGGGCGCCAGTGGCGAATTTGCCAATCTTGGTGTTCTCTGGCAAATGCCAAACGTCCTGCACGGTGTTGGGCTGTAAGCACAACCCCCACCTGTGGACGTCGGGCCCTCATACCACCCTCATGGAGTCTGTTTCTGACCGTTTGAGCAGACACATGCACATTTGTGGCCTGCTGGAGGTCATTTTGCAGGGCTCTGGCAGTGCTCCTTCTGCTCCTCCTTGCACAAAGGCGGAGGTAGCAGTCCTGCTGCTGGGTTGTTGCCCTCCTACGGCCTCCTCCACGTCTCCTGATGTACTGGCCTGTCTCCTGGTAGCGCCTCCATGCTCTGGACACTACGCTGACAGACACAGCAAACCTTCTTGCCACAGCTCGCATTGATGTGCCATCCTGGATGAGCTGCACTACCTGAGCCACTTGTGTGGGTTGTAGACTCCGTCTCATGCTACCACTAGAGTGAAAGCACCGCCAGCATTCAAAAGTGACCAAAACATCAACCAGGAAGCATAGGAACTGAGAAGTGGTCTGTGGTCACCACCTGCAAAACCAGTCCTTTATTGGGGGTGTCTTGCTAATTGCCTATAATTTCCACCTGTTGTCTATTTCATTTGCACAACAGCATGTGAAATGTATTGTCAATCAGTGTTGCTTCCTAAGTAGACAGTTTGATTTCACAGAAGTGTGATTGACTTGGAGTTACATTGTGTTGTTTAAGTGTTCCCTTTATTTTTTTGAGCAGTGTATATATAATAACTAAAAAACACTACATGACCAAAAGTATGTGGACACCTGCTCGTCGAACATCTCATTCTAAAATCATGGGCATTAATATGGAGTTGATCCCACCTTTGCTGCTATAACAGCCTCCACTCTTCTGGGAAGGCTTTACACTAGATGTTGGAACATTGCTGCAGGGACTTGCTTCCATTCTGCTACGAGCATTAGTGAGGTTGGGCACAGATTTTGGGCGATTAGGCTTGGCTCGCAGTCTGCGTTCCAATTCATCCCAAAGGTGTTCGATGGGGTTGAGGTCAGGGCTTTGTGCAGGCCAGTCAAACCATTTCTGTATTGGACCTCGCTTTGTGCACGGGGGCATTGTCATGCTAAAACAGGAAATGACCTTCCCCAAGCTGTTGCCACAAAGTTGGAAGCACAGAATCGTCTAGAATGTCATTGTATGCTATAGCGTTAAGATTTCCCTTCACTGGAACTGAGGGGCCTAGCCCAAACCATGAAAAGCAGCCCCTGACCATTATTCCTCCTCCACCAAACTTTACAGTTGGCACTATGCATTGGGGCAGGTAGCGTTCTCCTGGCATCCGCCAAACCCAGATTCGTCCATCGGACTGCCAGATGGTGAAGCGTGATTCATCACTCCAGAGAACACGTTTCCACTGCTCCAGAGTCCAATGGCGGCAAGCTTTACACCACTCCAGCCGACGCTTGACATTGCGCATGGTGAACTTAGGCTTCCAGAGGCAGTCTGGAACTCAGTAGTGAGTGTTGCAACCGAGGACAGACTATCTTTACGCGCTATGCGCTTCAGCTCTCGGCAATCCTGTTCTTTGAGCTTGTGTGGCCTACCACTTCACGGCTGAGACGTTGTTGCTCCTACACGTTTCCACTTCACAATAACAGCACTTACAGTTGACCGGGGCAGCTCTAGCAGGGCAGATATTTGACAAACTGACTTGTTGGAAAGGTGGCATCCTATGACGGTGCCACGTTGAAAGTTACTGAGGACTTCAGTAAGGCCATTCTACTGCCAATGTTTGTCTATGGAGATTGCATGGCTGTGTGCTCGATTTTATACACCTGTCAGCAATGGGTGTGGCTGAAATAGCAGAGTCCACTAATTTTAAGGGGTGTCCAAATACTTTTGTATATGTAGTGAATAGTTGTTGCATACGTATTCAGGCCCTTTGTTTAGGCAAGCCTAAATTAGTTCAAAAGTAAAAATGTGGCTTAACAAATCACGTAAATTACATGGACTCATTCTGTGTCAAATAATAAGGGTTGATATGATTTTTTTAATGACTAAACCTTCCTCTGTCCACCATACATACAATATATGTAAGGTCCCTCAATCAAGTATTGAATTTCGAGCACTGATTCAACTACAAAGACCAGGGAGCTTTTCGAAAGCCTAGAAATTAGGCCAATAAAATGTGAAGAAGTCCAAGGGGTCCGAATACTTTTGCACTGAATATGTTGAAGTTTTGTTATTTTACTTAGCCTAGATGTTGAAGTTCTGTTGTTTAACTTAGCCTATATGTTGAAGTTCTGTCGTTTTACTTAGCCTAGATGTTGAAGTTCTGTCGTCTTACTTAGCCTAGATGTAGAAGTTCTGTTGTTTTACTTAGCTTAGATGTAGAAGTTCTGTTGTTTTACTTAGCCTAGATGTAGAAACTGTATTGTTGTTGTGAACAATTGTTTTTATTGAGTAACTTCAACAGTACAATCAATGACAAGCAATACCACGTTGGATGGTTATGTGGTAGTTGTGTGGTAGTTGTTGTGTAGATGTTGTGTGGGAAATGTGGCAGTGATCAGGGCATTTGTCTTAATAGACTGTATGCTAATCAACCAGTAACAGAGAGCAGCCAAGCACAGCTAAAACCCACCTGAGACTGAGTCAGTCTGGAGCTGCTGGCACAGACCACACACACACACCACACCACACACACACACACTAGAGCTGTGGTCCTTTAAAATAAATCCTGGCTGTGAAAGTGCTGTCCATCTGGGACAAGTCTTATTAGCATGACTTCTATCAGCCACACACCCACACAGTGTTCTGTCCCGTTGCTGTATGTCTCCAAAGAAAAGTATTGACGCCAGTTGGCAGGCAGCGTCCCGCTCCAGTATGTTTGATGTTCAGTCAGTCCCTGTCCCTACCATCCACTGATAGACAAGACTAACACAACAAAGTGACAAAGTGCTGCATGGTAGCTTCTTCCCCGGCTGCTCCTGTTTACCTGGAGCTGATTGCTCATCCTATCAGAGAGGCTTGGGATGTCTCACTACATTGTGTAGTGTTCTGTTGAATGGACGAGGGTTGGCTTTTCTGCTGAAGCTGCCTAGTAGGCCAAAGGTGATGTGCCGCTCACACAGTCTCTCTCCCAGTCAGTACATAGTGGGGTGCTGGATGGGTTTCAGCATGGTCTCCTGGCCCCCAGCTGTCCCAGTGTGTCCGTGTTGGACGGCCTGCTGCAGATGCCGTGGCAACGCCATGTGATTCATATCCAAGAGATGCTTCCACCCAATAGATGATGTTGCCTGTCTGTTGAAAAGGAACATAACGGAGCTCCCTCCCAGTCCCCTCTTGATTGAGGACAACCAAGGCTTGACCCAACAGGCCATACTAAATATTAACTCAGCCTTTTTTCTTTGTGAAATTGGAAAATATTATTTATAAGAGAGAGAGAGTTTAGGTATTGTTAATTTGTTAGGTAATTAATGCTAGAGTTGAATTTGTTCAATAAGAAGCATAAATGAATGAGATGATTTTGCCTCTCTAAAGAAGCTGTAAACTAGCTTCTCTCTCTACGTATCTCTCTATTCTCACTCTTTTTATATCTGTTGTGTCTACTGCCATCAATTCATTCTCCCCATCTCTACCTAGCAGAAATACAGCTTCTTGGAATCATTCTAAATCAACCCCTTAATCTGATGGATTACTAGGTATGGTAGGTATTAAACCTTTTAATGTCTGGGCCTTTTGATGTGTAGGGTGTACCTGGGCCTAACCCTCTACACAGGCCCTGTATAGACAGATATAAGGCCTTGAAGTAATACAGAGCAGAATGGTTGTTTAATGCTGTATGGACTGATACATACATAGAGCAGAATGCCTGTTTCATCCTGTGTGTGTCTAATCCACACTCATCCCCCTGGCAGAGAGACAGAGAAGATGGATTTCAAAGCAGATGTTTCTTCAGTCTTCTCTTCTTCATCCTGACTGAGCCCCAGTTGTTGTTTTGTTGTTTGCTCTCACATGTTTCTCTCGCTCTCTCTCTCGCTCTCTCTCTCTCTCTCTCTCGCTCTCTCGCTCCCTGAAGTCTTACTCCAAGGATACAGGAAGTGTTGTGTGTTTTAACAGAGGGAAGAGCTTTGTTGTAGGGAACGATGTTTGCACAATTAAGATGCTATTGTAAACAACACTCTTTGTATCGGGGAAATCAGCCTGGTCTCATAAACTAGACGTAACATAATAAATGTAAATCCAGTTCACTCAAATTAGCATGATATGTTACGTTTGGTATGGCGCTACATAAGACAGATGGTTACTTAAGGCAAAAATGTAAGTAGGGTGGATGGGTGGGCGTATAATGCAAACATCTAGCAACCCAAAGGTTGCGAGTTCGAATCTCATCACGGAATTGTAGCTATTTAGCAACTTTTCAACTAATTTCTACTTTTTTAGCTACTTTGCAACTACTTAGCATGTTAGGTAACCCTAACCCTTTTAGCTAATCCTTCCCCTAACCTTAACCCTTTAACCTAACCCCTAGACAGCTAATGTTAGCCAGCTAGCTAACGTTAGCCACCTAGCTAGAATATGTAATATATCATACATTTTGCAAATTCGTAACATATTGTGCGTTTTGCAAACTCGTAACATATACTAAAGCAAAATATAAACGCAACATGTAAAGTGTTGGTCCCATGAAATAAAAGATCCCAGAAATGTTCCAGACGCACAAAAAGCTTATTTATTTCAGATTTGGTGCACAAATTTGTTTACATCCCTGTTAGTGAGCATTTCTCCTTTGCCAAGATAATCCATCCACCTGACAGGTGTGGCATATCAAGAAGCTGATTAAACCGCATGATCATTACACAGGTGCACCTTGTGCTGGGGACAATAAAAAGCCACTCTAAATTGTGCAGGTTTGTCACACAACACAATGCCACTGATGTCTCAAGTTTTGAGGGAGCGTGCAATTGGCATGCTAACTGCAGGAATATCCACCAGAGTTGTTGCCTGAGAATTGAATGTTCATTTCTCTACTATAATCCGCCGGAGAATTTCTGTCTGTAATAAAGCCCTTTTGTGGGGGGAAAACTCATTCTGATTGGCTGGGCCTGGCTCCCCAGTGGGTCGGCCTATGCTCTCCCAGGCCCACCCATGGCTGCGCCCCTGCCCAGTCATGTGAAATCCATATACTACTAATTTATTTAATAATACATTGACTGATTTCCTTATATGAACTGTAACTCAATAAAATCATTGAAATTGTTGTATGTTGCATTTTTATTTTTGTTCAATATATAATACGAATTCTAATTCGTAACAGGTCATACGAAATGGGTGATGGATTCCGCAAATAAATACATACCATACGAAACGTAACATATCATACTAAATGGAGTGCCTAGGATTTACATACAGAACAATACGAAATGCTCTGACACCAGGTTGGGGTAACACGTGAATGCACGGCAGCAAGTCTTTTAAGAAGAGAAAGAAGGGAAAAACAGATCAACCAGAAGTCATGGAAAGACCGACTGATTGAACAGAGCAGGAGAGTTAAAGGGTGTTATCACATTATGTGTGTATAGAAGCCCCACTCCCCAGAGCCATTGTGCAGGGAGGGCTAACTCCTCATTCCCAGTAGCAGTAATACACAGACATGTCAACAGCAGTTACTAATGAATTGCTCTCTCAGCTATGCTAATATCCTGTGCTGTGAATGCAGTAATTACACTGGCCTGCTGCACACTGAGAGGAATAACTACAACCATTCTGGAAAGAGGGAGGCGCCCCCCCCCATCCAGTTAAAATGTTAATGCAGTACACCCCCCACCCCCCCCCACCCCCCCTACATATTTCAGTTTGTATGTATGTCTTCTTTTCTCTACTATGGTCTCTGCCGTGCAGCAGGCTAAAGCACCCCATTCATTATTTAACACAATAGATTGCATCCCAAATGGCACCCTATTCCCTATCTAGTGCACTACCCTATGGGCCATGGTCAAAGGTAGTGCACTATAAAGAGAACAGAGTGCCATTTGGGACGTATCCAATAGTCTGGCCGTTTTTTAAAGCTAATTTATCAGCAGCACCAGTGGAGAAACTTCTCCCAAATCCTGTCCCCATGTTCCTGACAAGCCACTTCTGGGCGCTCGCATTAGTGGCCCCCTGAAACTAGAATCTAGCTACTGTCGTCTGCTCTGTGTTTGTGTGTGTGTGTGTGTCTGCTTGCCCACTCCCATGTGTGAGTCTACGAGTGTGTCTACATTCGCAGGCTGAGATGCCGTGGGGTGCTCTCTCCTCTCTCAGTATAATATTCTATACAGATGCATATTGAGCAGTGGAAAGCATGGTCGGTCGGCCGGCGGGTGATTCAGGGTGCGTCCCAAATGGCACTCTATCCCCTATTTAGTGCATTTTCTGTCCCTGGTCAAAAGTAGTGCACTATATAGGGAATATGGTGCCATTTGGGATGCACCCTCAGTGTGAGTTTGGGATATGATTAATGTGTCCAGATGGTGTAGAACAAGGCCCATCAATCAAAATAAAAATACTGTTGAGGAGCAGAACCATCCTCACAATCAAGACTATTGAGGAGCAGAGCCATCCTCACAATCAAGACTATTGAGGAGCAGAGCCATCCTCACAATCAAAACTGTTGAGGAGCAGAGCCATCCTCACAATATAGACTATTGAGGAGCAGAGCCATCCTCACAATCTAGGCTGTTGAGGAGCAGAGCCATCCTCACAATCTAGGCTGTTGAGGAGCAGAGCCATCCTCACAATCAAGACTGTTGAGGAGCAGAGCCATCCTCACAATCTAGGCTGTTGAGGAGCAGAGCCATCCTCACAATCAAGACTATTGAGGGGCAGAGCCATCCTCACAATCAAGACTATTGAGGAGCAGAGCCATCCTCACAATCAAGACTGTTAAAGAGCAGAGCCATCCTCACAATCAAGACTGTTGAGGAGCAGAGCCATCCACAATGCTTTGTGTTCAGGACCAAATGCTCTGGTCGCTGTGGCTTGCTGCTGTCGCCCCAGCCAGATGCACACCAGAGTGGGCATGCACACACACACACACACACACACACACACACACACACACACACACACACACAGAGGCCCATGACATTGATCAGTGTTGGCAGGCTAGCCAGTCAGCCATGCTGGGGTCCTGTGTTCTGTCCTGTCCTGTTCTTCTGAGGTTTAATGTTTTATCCTCTGATAATCTGCTGCTCCACTTTCCTTTGTGTCTCAAACTGAGACTGTGTCCCAAATGCCACTCTGAGGTGACCAGAACAGAGAGAATCCCCTGGGTGATGGGTGACCATGGATGGAAACAGTCACTTTAGCTTTTGTAGGGTGGCGTGCTCTGTCATGCTGTGTGTGTGTGTGTGTGTGTGTGTGTGTGTGTGTTTGTGTACCCACGCTCCTCAGCCACAGTGTCATCTGGTGTCAGTTATTCACACCTGGCTTCCGTCCTCTCTGTTGTGCTCCCATCACGCATCACTCCCCCCGTGCCTAGTTCCACTCTCCTAGTCAGTCCTCCTACCGCTGGACTGTAGCAAGAGATACAGGGACAGAGACATGCTGCTGGACAGTAGCAAGAGATACAGAGACATGCTGCTGGACTGTAGCAAGATATACAGGGACAGAGACATGCTGCTGGACTGTAGCAAGATATACAGAGACAGAGACATGCTGCTGGACTGTAGCAAGATATACAGGGACAGAGACATGCTGCTGGACAGTAGCAAGAGATACAGAGACATGCTGCTGGACTGTAGCAAGATATACAGGGACAGAGACATGCAGGGTCAGAGACATGCTGCTGGACTGTAGCAAGATATACAGAGACAGAGACATGCTGCTGGACTGTAGCAAGATATACAGGGACAGAGACATGCTGCTGGACTGTAGCAAGATATACAGAGACAGAGACATGCTGCTGGACTGTAGCAAGATATACAGGGACAGAGACATGCAGGGACAGAGACATGCTGCTGGACTGTAGCAAGATATACAGAGACAGAGACATGCTGCTGGACTGTAGCAAGAGATACAGGGACAGAGACATGCTGCTGGACAGTAGCAAGAGATACAGAGACATGCTGCTGGACTGTAGCAAGATATACAGGGACAGAGACATGCAGGGTCAGAGACATGCTGCTGGACTGTAGCAAGATATACAGAGACAGAGACATGCTGCTGGACTGTAGCAAGATATACAGGGACAGAGACATGCAGGGACAGAGACATGCTGCTGGACTGTAGCAAGATATACAGAGACAGAGACATGCTGCTGGACTGTAGCGAGAGATACAGGGACAGAGACATGCTGCTGGACAGTAGCAAGAGATACAGAGACATGCTGCTGGACTGTAGCAAGATATACAGGGACAGAGACATGCAGGGTCAGAGACATGCTGCTGGACTGTAGCAAGATATACAGAGACAGAGACATGCTGCTGGACTGTAGCAAGAGATACAGGGACAGAGACATGCTGTTGTACTGTAAGTGTCATTGTGTGAAGTAAGTCATAATAATAATAATAATATGCCATTTAGCAGACGCTTTTATCCAAAGCGACTTACAGTCATGCGTGCATACATTTTTTTTTGTGTATGGGTGGTCCCGGGGATCGAACCCACTACCTTAGCGTTACAAGCGCCGTGCTCTACCAGCTGAGCTACAGAGGACCACATGTTAGTGGACTATAAACTAAGAGTCATTCTATGAAGTAAGTCTTGTGTAGAGTAAATCACTTGTCTTTCCAACATCACCTTTATTGATTTCTCCACACCTCAGGACTTAGGGTGCGTCCCATATAGCACCCTATATCCTACATAGTACACTACTTTAGATCAGTCCCCTATGGGTCCTGGTAAAGAATAGCCCACTATAAAGGGATTACGGTGCCGTTTGGGACTTATACTTTGAGTTTGGAGCGCAGTAGATGCATAAGTGATAACTCTTCTTGATTAACTGTGCCTTCTTGATTGTGTGTGTGTCCACACGTTTGGTCACCTGCTGATTCTGCAGGGTACCGCTGCACCCTGTCAGTCAAACAGACTCATACAGCGTTTGATTGGAGCTCCACACCACAGACACACACACACACAGACACACACACACACACACACACACACACACACACACTCCACAATGCATCAGAGAGACCACCTATTATCTGTTGGGCTGCAAATCATGAAGCTATTGTTGTTGAGAACAGGGCATTTATGGGTAATTTAGTTATTTCCTGTAAGACGTCAGTTGTTGTCCAGATTTGTTGGAGATTCTGCCTCTGTGATCTTTAAATATGTATTACATGTTGCAAGTTATTGTGACTTAAAAAAAAATATATATATAATATATTTGAGAACAGAAGATCCTTTTTCGGAAAAAGATTTCCATGTTTTTCTGAGAAACTACTCTGAAGTAGAAATAGTCTGATGTTATTATGATGTAATCCTGTTTCTACCTATTAAGAATGTTGCATGTTGTGGTGGCAGCCTTTCAGAGCTCTTTCTGCAACAAGCAAGAAGAGAGTACAGGACCAGTAACCCAACCTCTATGAGCTTTCTCCGTCTCACATGTTACTCTCTCTCTCTCTCGATCTCTCGTCTTTCTCTCATCTTTCTCTAGCTCTCTCCATCCGTTTTTTAAACAACGCCCTCCAATTGCGTCCGTATACTGTATATTAATTTAAAATCCAAGACCCCTATTTGACAAATATGAATTGCACATTTCCCATTTGGTTGTTAAAACATATGCATTTATTCATCAGAGCTGAAAAGAAAAACAACACTTAAAATCTCCTCTTTTCCACAGGACGACCACGGTGTGTCTGAAAGAGAAATCACATCCAATCAATTAACTAGCGACCAACAAGGTTCATTTGGCCTCCTGTTTTTAATTACTTTCATTTCAGAATGAATCTATTTATATTTTTCAGATATTTCTAAAGACTAACCTCTGCCCATCTCTAACTTGACATTTCTCCTGTATTTAATTTGCTTTTTCAGACTGGTTTTATGTTAATTAACTAGTCTATTCAACGGAGGGGAATTAGAATAAGACTGAAAGGAGAGCCGTACACAGGAGACGCAGAGAGAGAGAAGGACTGATTTCCTTTTTGTATCTCCTCTCAGTCTTTTGTTTAAACAGGCGTCTCTCCGGTGGAGGCAGCCACATGGAATAATAACCTTCAAACCTGCTATTTTGTGGAGTGAATAGTAAAATATTAGCAGCAAAGCCATTAGTCAACAAGGGTAATCAGAGAGGAGGTGACAGCACCGGTTGTGAACCAAGACAACAGAGGTCCAAATTGGTTTACTTTATCTCTTTTCTCCTTCCACTGTGTGTTCTGTTTAGTTGGAGAACGTGAAAGGCCTCCATTTACATATCTCTATTAGAAGTGGGTAGATAAATAGATGAATTTGTTTAAATGAGCCCTGTTTGGGAACCGTCTCTCTCCTCCCTCTCTCCTCTCGCTCGTTCCCTCGCTCCCTTTCTCTCTCTCGCTCGTTCCCTCGCTCCCTTTCTCTCTCTCATTATCCAGCTCGCACTCTCTCCTCCCTTGCTTGCTTCCCCTTTCTCTCCCTCTCTCTCCTCCCTCCCTCCCTTTACCCCTCTACACCCCCCCTTTACCCCTCTACACCTCTCCCTCCCTCCCTCCCTCCCTTTACCCCTCCCTCCCTCCCTCCCTCACCCCTCCCTCCCTCCCTCCCTCCCTCCCTCCCTCCCTCACCCCTCCCTCCCTCCCTCCCTCCCTCCCTTTACCCCTTCCTCCCTCCCTCCACCCCTCCCTCCCTCCCTCCCTCCCTCCCTCCCTTTACCCCTCCCTCCCTCCCTCCCTTTACCCCTCCCTCCCTCCCTCCCTCCCTTTACCCCTCCCTCCCTCCCTCCCTTTACCCCTCCCTCCCTCCCTCCCTCCCTTTACCCCTTCCTCCCTCCCTCCCTCCCTCCCTTTACCCCTTCCTCCCTCCCTCCCTCCCTCCCTTCCTCCCTCCCTTCCTCCCTCCCTTCCTCCCTTCCTCCCTCCCTCTACCCCTCCCTTCCTCCCTCCCTCTACCCCTCCCTCCCTCCACCCCTCCCTTCCTCCACCCCTCCCTTCCTCCCTCCACCCCTCCCTCCCTCCCCCCCTTCCTCCCCCCTCCCTCCCCCCTTCCTCCCCCCCTCCCTTCCTCCCTTCCTCCCTCCCTCCCTCCCTCCACCCCTCCACCCCTCCCTTCCTCCCTCCCTTTACCCCTCCCTCCCTCCCTCCCTTTACCCCTCCCTCCCTCCCTCCCTCCCTCCCTTTACCCCTCCCTCCCTCCCTCCCTCCCTCCCTCTACCCCTCCCTCTACCCCTCCCTCCCTCCCTTTACCCCTCCCTCCCTCCCTTTACCCCTCTACACCCCTCCCTCCCTTTACCCCTCTCTCCCCTCCCTCTACACCCCTCTCTCCCCCCTCTCCTCCCCTCTCTCCCCCCTCTCCTCCCCTCTCTCCCCCTCTCCTCCCTCTTTCTACCCCTCTCTCCTCCCTCCCTCTAGCCCTCCACACCCCTCCCTCCCTCCCTTTACCCCTCTCTCCCATCTCTCTCCCTCTTTTCCTCTCTGCATTACAGTGGATAGTGGTTAGTTGTGCCTCCCTGGTTTATTGTGTGGAGATGTTGGAGATGGTATCATGCTGATTGTACCTGTTCGCTCTGCTCAGACACATCAACTGCCTGTCATTCAAACAGTTTTAGCAGCCATATCCCTAGCAGCTTAGAGGTTGTGGGTGTAATACCATTCCTACAGGCAACACATACTGAAAATGGAGGCTATCCACTCAATGGACTGTACGTTTTCTGGAATAAAGCTTCTGCTAAGTGGCCTATATTATTATATTTATATTATTATACAGTACAATAGTCAGACATAGTCTTAAGGTCAAAGGTAGTAAGGTTATGATAATCTTACTATTATTACACATTATCCGACCCCTTTTTGTGGCGGACCTCCAAATTATAATTTTGCACTACAAGTGCCCAACGCATAAGGCGTTGGTTTTGGTTGTACATCCGGTGGAGAAAAACTAAGGGGTTATGGTCAGTATACACTATCACTGGTACTGCACTGGAACCAACATAAACTTCAAAGTACTGCAGAGCTAACAACAAAGCTAGAGCTTCTTGTTCAATGGTGAAATAGTTTGTCTGACATTTGTTAAATTTCCGTTAAAAATAACAGACAGGATGGTCCACTCCACTGGTCCTGCTGCAGTAGAACAGCACCAGCACCTCTGGCACTTGCATCTACCTCCAGTTTAAACGGTCGGTCAAAATCTGGTGCAGCAAGAACAGGAGTACTACATAAGAGTGCTTTAGCAGTGTTGAAAGCAGTACGACAATCTTCAGACCATACAAATTTTCTCGCTGGACTGAGCAAATCCGTTAATGGAGCAACTACCGCAGATACATTTTTACAGAAACTACGGTAGTAGCCAACCATCCCTAAAAAGCGGCGTAGCTCTCTTCTGGTGGTAGGTGCGGGAAATGCATTTATAGCTGAGACCTTGGCATCTACAGGGCGCACCTGACCATGGCCGACCTGTTTACCGAGATAAGTAACAGTGGCCTTCCCAAACTCGCACTTTGCTAAGTTCAGGGTTAGAGAAGCGGCTGCTAGACGTTCACACACTACCCTTAGAGTGTTAACATGATCAGACCACCCAGTTGAATAAATTACCAGATCATCAAGGTAAGCACTACAATCAGGAACTCCAGCCAATACTGTGTTAACCAGGCGTTGGAAAGTGGCTAGTGCGTTCCGCATCCCAAATGCCATGACAGCATATTGTAGGAAGTGATCTGGGGTCAGAAAGGCAGAGATGTCGGAGGCACGTGAGGTTAACGGCACCTGCCAGTAACCTTTTAGAAGATCTAGTTTGGTTACACAAGTAGCAGCACCAACAGTATCAATACAGTCATCCAGTCTGGGTAAGGGGAACGAGTCAGGCACTGTGACAGCATTTACCTTCCGATAGTCCGTACATAACCTGGATGTCCCATCAGGTTTAGGAACCAGAATGCACGGAGAACTCCAAGGACTTGAACTTGGCATAGCCAGGTTATTCTCCAGCAAATAACCGACCTCATCCCTCATTATCTTTCTTTTAGAGACGTTGACATGATAAGCATGTTGCTTGATAGGTGCAGCGTTTCCAACATTAATGTCATGTTCTAACACATTTGTGCATGTAGGAACATCATTAAAAAGACATGGAAAGCTGTGTAATAGTCTCACAATATCATCTGACTGTCCGTCCGTTAAATGAATCAGGCTTGACGGGAGAGACAGCAGCATCTCTGAATTGGGCAATCTAGCACACTGCTGCTGAGTATTGCGCAACTCCAAACCATCTCATCCCATGGCATAGTGTTTATGAACTGACACGCAAAACGACACCGGATTCAAAAATTAGAATCTTTCAATTTAAATTATTATATAAAATTCTTGCTACCAATATAATGTTATTTATATGGGGGATACAATCTTCCCAGCTCTGCAGATTTTGCTGTGAATAGACAGAATCATTAGATCATTTGTTTTGGTTCTGTCCATTTGTAGCTTGTTTTTGGACACAGGTCCAGGAATGGCTAAAGAATTGCAATATTTACCTGGAGCTAACCCTGCAGATAGCATTACTGGGTGATCTGAAAAGTCATAGTCAATCAATCAATAATATAATAATACTTTTAGCAAAAATGTTTATTTTTAATTCACAATCTGTAGAAGCAATGAGAATAGAAAGGTTCAGAACTTTTGTAAAACATCACAGTACGGTTGAAATATATATGGCAAATAGAAATCCTATATGGATGGTGTTAAGAGATAGATGGGAGGTATTGAATACAGTTGAAGGATGGGACTAATAACAAATAACAACAAATAATAACAAAGATATCTAATAATGTAAGCATACTGTGTCCATAATAAGTATATAGGTTGTATGTTGGGAGCTTTTGGGAAAGAGCACAGTTAGAAAGATATGGCATATAGAAGCAAACCGGATGGACATCATGAAAATGATCGGAGAGGTTGAGAGTAGAAGAAGTTCAGGAGCAATATAATAGAATTATTGTAAAATTAACTCTGTCCATAAGGTGTAGATAGTAATTATAGACCGGAAGTAGAGGCCTGGGCATTGTTGTTCACTAATTTACTCCAAGTAGGGAAAGGATGGTGGGGTTGAAAAGTAATAAAGGGGAGTATATATATTTTTTTTTAAATACAAAAACATGGGGGATTGGAAGTGATGCAGACAATTACATTGATAGAAGATACAATCTATCTGCAATATTAAGCTGATCCATTCCCCCCCCCCCCAAAAAATAATAATAATAATACATAAATAAAATAAAAAAACTCCCAATTTTTTTTTAAAAAATACAATAAAAATCCAAACCATCTCCGTCCACATCATTAACATGACCTCCCACTACAGCCGTAGCAGCAATAGAGACAGCCGACTCGGCCAGTTTCTCTGGACTGTCTATCTGAGTGACGGGTCTGGTGTGGTATGTCTTCAACATGTTAACGTGGCACACACGAGATTGGCGTTTTCTATCAGGAGTCTGTATCACGTAGTCAGTTTCACTTAGTTTATTTTGAATTACCTAAGGACCAGAGAAACGTGCTGACAATAACGCTCCTGGCACTGGCAACAATACAATAACTTGGTCACCTGGCTGCAGTGAACGAGAAACAGCCTGGGTGTCATAGTGCCGTTTCATCCGTCTCTGTGAGGAAGACAGCGCTTCCTTTGCTAGAGCACAGGCACCATGTAGGCGCTCACGAAAGCGACTAACGTAGTCCAACACATTTTCTTTCACACACAACTCTTGTGATAAAAACTGATCCTTAAGGACTTTCATAGGTCCTCTCATGGTGTGTCCAAACACCAGTTCAGCTGGGCTGAACCCTAAGGATTCCTGTACTGTCTCACGGACAGCAAACAAAACTAGAGGAACTCCCTCATCCCAATCCTTCTCAGATTCCAAGCAATATTTACGGAGCATAGACTTCAGTGTCTGATGCCAACGTTCAAGCGCACCCTGAGACTCTGGGTGAGATGCGCTTGACACACAGTGTGTAACTGACAAGGATTTTAACACTTGTTTGAAAAGTTTAGAAAGGAAATTCGTACCCTGATCAGTTTCTATCACCTTAGGTAACCCAAAAGTTGAGAAGAATTTGATCAACGCTTTACTCACCACCGGAGCAGTAATCCTTCGCAGAGGAATGGCCTCTGTGTACCTGGTGGCCACACACATAATCGTCAACATAAACTGGTTACCAGATTTTGTCTTTGGTAATGGTCCAACACAATCAACCAACACATGTTCGAATGGTTCACCTATGGCCGGTATGGGACAAAGAGGCGCGGGGGAAATAACCTGGTTCGGTTTCCCAGTTACTTGACAGGTGTGGCAAGTCCGACAGAACTGAGCCACATCTTGTTTTAAACCAGGCCAAAAGAAATGTCGCAAAACTCGATCATAAGTCTTGGTGACTCCCAGATGTCCGGACCACTGGTGATCATGAGCGAGGGATAAAACATTTTGTCGAAAGGCTGTAGGAATCACTATCTGGTAAACAGCATTCCAATCTCCGCCAGCGTCAACATGGGTTTTCCATTTACGCATGAGGAGATTACCATCAATGAAGTATGCCATGTTTTTCTTATTTAGCTCCTCCTCTGAGACAACACTAGAAAAACATTTAGCCAGGCTAATGTCAACCTTTTGGTTAGCGATCAGCTGCTCACGAGTGACTGGTAACTGTATTGCCTCAGCAACAAGTTCCACATCCTTCTTCCTTTCTCTGGGCTGTTGGTCAGACTGCACCAGCTTACCAGAGGTAGCACCCAAACTATCCTCTGGGTCACACTCTCTGAATAGAATCGTGTTCGACAAATCTATCACGTCACCCACTTGTCGTGCTTGAGCACGTGTGACAGCACAAGCGGGGAACACATCTGGATAACCCTGTGCCAGCTCCTCGGAGAGAGACTGGTCACTTTTATCCAATACCTCCAATACGGGTATCACCTTTCCTCCAGCAATATCGTTGCCCATTATAAATGTCACACCTTTTACTGGCAACATAGGACATACTCCAACTCTGAACAATCCACTGACTAACTCAGAGTGTACGTTCACAAAGTGCAATGGCACTGGGACGAATCCCATTTCAATTCCTTGTACTAACACACTGGAACCACAATATATATTATTGGACAAGGGCAACACATCAGATAGTATGAACGACTGCGCCGCACCAGTATCTCTGAGGATTCTAACTGGACGCTGAGACGCTTCGTCATCTGATATGGAAACAAACCCCTCAAAAATGAACAGTTCATAACTGTGATCTGGGACTGGGACAGGGACTTTCAAACCACATTCACTATGAGGCCTCTGTCTTGATTCCGGCCTTACAACCGTACGAATCAGCCCAACACCCGTTGGCGGCCTGGCGTGCTGAGGCATCCCCTGTTTGCGTTTTAGCAGAAAGGAATCATTAACCATATGTCCCACCTTATGACAATAGAAACAGTGACGCACATCTTTTGGGCGTGCTGGATGTACTGCTGGTCGACTAGGACTAAAAGTTAGCAACTCCGCGGCCCTGCTCTCCGTACGAGCCGAAAACACGCTCTTATGCGTCAACACAAACTCGTCTGCCAATACAGACGCTTCCGACAGTGAGGATACTTTCTGTTCGTTCAGATAAACTACAATGCGTTCGGGTAAGCAATTTTTAAACTCTTCTAACAAGATTAACTCCCGTAGAGAGTTAAAATCAGTTACCTTACTAGCACTGTGCCATTTGTCAAACATATTTCCTTTGTCTCTAGCAAACTCCACATAAGTCTGAGTAGGATACTTTTTATGAGACCTAAATCTCTGTCGATATGCCTCAGGAACAAGCTCATAGGCACGAAGAACAGTAGCTTTGACCACGTCATAATTCAAGCTGTCTTCAAGAGGTAGCGCTGACAGAACCTCTTGGGCTTTACCTGTTAATTTACACTGAAGTAATAGGCACCATACCTCTTCGGGCCATTTCAATGCTACCGCTATACGTTCAAAAACACTGAAATAGGAATCAACCTCTGACTCCCTAAACACAGGTAGCAAGGTGATCTGTCTACTAATATCAAAAGTAGCAGACGACACAGCTGGTGAGGATGGCTCACTAGCAGGCATAGTATGAGCAGAGACTAACCTCGCTGTTTCTGCCTCCAGTTCCATTTTACACATCTCCAGTTCCATCTTACGCGTCTCCAGTTCTTGATCAAGCCTACGCGTCTCCAGTTCTGCCTCTAGCTTACGCGTCTCCTGTTCTGCCTCTAGTTCCATTTTACGCATCTCCAGCTTACATTTACATTTACATTTTTAGTCATTTAGCAGACGCTCTTATCCAGAGCGACTTACAGTTAGTGAATACATATATATATATAATTTTTTTTTTTTTATTTCTTTTTTTTTTTTTTATTTTTTTTTTTTTTTATACTGGCCCCCCGTGGGAAACGAACCCACAACCCTGGCGTTGCAAACGCCATGCTCTATCAACTGAGCTACATCCCTGCCGGCCATTCCCTCCCCTACCCTGGACGACGCTGGGCCAATTGTGCGCCGCCCATGAGTCTCCCGGTCGCGGCCGGCTGCGACAGAGCCTGGATTCGAACCAGGATCTCTAGTGGCACAGTTAGCACTGCGATGCAGTGCCTTAGACCACTGCGCCACTCAGGAGTACGTCTTGCCTGATTTGTGCCCGCTCTTCCACCTCCATTTGGAGCCGTGTCGAGCGGACATCCATCCTAGCATCACTGTCGGACAGTGGGGAGAGTGGGTCAAAACGGGGCAATGTGGCTGGAGCCTTAGCCTCGTCCTCAGACACCGACGGGCTTACAGGAGCAGCAACCACATCCCCTACAGGAGCAGCAGGGTCAGGCGGCGGTAATTCAAGCACTCGCTCGTTTAATAATATCTCTAACACTGCTTTCCTAACTTCTGCTTTCACTAAAACCCTTGATATGGGTACAGAAAAGTGGTCAGCCAAAGCCTGTAGATCCACTCTACGGCAATTCTCAAAAACCTCCCACGTAGGGTTTTCCAAAAATGCATCCAACTCAAAGTAGCCATCCTAAACTAACACGAGCCGACGAATACTGAACACAAAAAAAACAGGTAGTTACAGCTGCCAAGCTCAACACTGAACCAGACACTAACTAATTTGCATGAGTAGCATGGGTATCAATGAGAATGATCCCGGACGAACCCCCACATTATGTTACGAACCCCGTGGCTTTAAACGTCTAGGGTGGATGGACAAGAGACCCGTAACATAATTCATGCAAATTAGAATCGTGACATGGAACAGTGAGAACAAAAACTACACGACAACCATAAACTACCGTCAAACATAAAAGGTTTATTTTTTAACACACGGTAAAGGTTTGGGAAAAAGGGCTGAGCAGGACCCAAGAAATGAAACAATAGTGTAAAACACCCCTAAACTGATCTTGCCTGCCTCAAGAACCGCTAAGCTACTGCTAATCATACAAAAATTACAGTGGGTGGTCCGCTCAGGTCTAACTAGTGTTTTCAGACAGTTTTCTTCCTACGGGTAATGAACGCCCAAGGGCAACTTGCTTAAATTCCCCTTTTCCCAGAAACACACAACAAAGTTACCAAACAGAGTAACCAGCAAATGAGTGAGTACACAAAACACAGGACACCACAGTATCCATACTCACATACGGAAAATAGTCTAACAAAGTTACCAAACAGAGTAACCAGCAAATGAGTGAGTACACAGGACACCACAGTATCCATACTCACATACGGAAATAGTCTCTAACAACAAACACAACTGAACGGCTTTTAAACAATGGGATGTGTAATTGAAAAACCAGAAACAGATGGTGCAATGCAGAGGAATGTCCACTGATTGGTCCACCTCAGCAATCAGCAGACACCCCAACAACCACCAATCAGGAACATACAGGACACCTGTGATTAGGGCAGAAGGAGAGGAAAAACACAAAAAGACACAGGATACCTGTATCCGTAACACTTAACTTCAGGACTCAATGGTAAACATGACACTGATTATGTACCTTGTACTGTATGTGTAGGAAGAGGTTAGATATGGTGTGTACTGTACTATATATTGTATTAGAATATTACTATAATATAATAGTACTGTTTGTGTAGGAAGAGGTTAGATATTGTGTGTACTGTACTATATATTGTATTATAATATTACTATAATATAGTAGTACTGTATGTGTAGGAAGAGGTTAGATATGGTGTGTACTGTACTATATATTGTATTATAATATTACTATAATATAGTCGTACTGTTTGTATAGGAAGAGGTTATACAGTGGGGAAAAAAAGTATTTAGTCAGCCACCAATTGTGCAAGTTCTCCCACTTAAAAAGATGAGAGAGGCCTGTAATTTTCATCATAGGTACACGTCAACTATGACAGACAAAATGAGGGGAAAAAAATCCAGAAAATCACATTGAAGGATTTTTAATGAATTTATTTGCAAATGATGGTGGAAAATAAGTATTTGGTCAATAACAAAAGTTTCTCAATGATTTGTTATATACCCTTTGTTGGCAATGACACAGGTCAAACGCTTTCTGTAAGTCTTCACAAGGTTTTCACACACTGTTGCTGGTATTTTGGCCCATTCCTCCATGCAGATCTCCTCTAGAGCAGTGATGTTTTGGGGCTGTCGCTGGGCAACACAGACTTTCAACTCCCTCCAAAGATTTTCTATGGGGTTGAGATCTGGAGACTGGCTAGGCCACACCAGGACCTTGAAATGCTTCTTACGAAGCCACTCTTTCGTTGCCCGGGCGGTGTGTTTGGGATCATTGTCATGCTGAAAGACCCAGCCACGTTTCATCTTCAATGCCCTTGCTGATGGAAGGAGGTTTTCACTCAAAATCTCACGATACATTGCCCCATTCATTCTTTCCTTTACACGGATCAGTCATCCTGGTCCCTTTGCAGAAAAACAGCCCCAAAGCATGATGTTTCCACCCCCATGCTTCACAGTAGGTATGGTGTTCTTTGGATGCAACTCAGCATTCTTTGTCCTCCAAACACGACGAGTTGAATTTTTACCAAAAAGTTCTATTTTGGTTTAATCTGATCATATGACATTCTCCCAATCCTCTTCTGGATCATCCAAATGCACTCTAGCAAACTTCAGACGGGCCTGGACATGTACTGGCTTAAGCAGGGGGACACGTCTGGCACTGCAGGATTTGAGTCCCTGGCGGCGTAGTGTGTTACTGATGGTAGGCTTTGTTACTTTGGTCCCAGCTCTCTGCAGGTCATTCACTAGGTCCCCCCGTGTGGTTCTGGGATTTTTGCTCACCGTTCTTGTGATCATTTTGACCCCACGGGGTGAGATCTTGCGTGGAGCCCCTGTTCGAGGGAGATTATCAGTGGTCTTGTATGTCTTCCATTTCCTAATAATTGCTCCCACAGTTGATTTCTTCAAACCAAGCTGCTTACCTATTGCAGATTCAGTGTTCCCAGCCTGGTGCAGGTCTACAATTTTGTTTCTGGTGTCCTTTGACAGCTCTTTGATCTTGGCCATAGTGGAGTTTGGAGTGTGACTGTTTGAGGTTGTGGACAGGTGTCTTTTATACTGATAACAAGTTCAAACAGGTGCCATTAAAACAGGTAACGAGTGGAGGACAGAGGAGCCTCTTAAAGAAGAAGTTACAGGTCTGTGAGAGCCAGAAATCTTGCTTGTTTGTAGGTGACCAAATACTTATTTTCCACCATAATTTGCAAATAAATTCATAAAAAATCAATGTACAATGTGATTTTCAGGAAAAAATAATCTCAATTTGTCTGTCATAGTTGACGTGTACCTATGATGAAAATTACAGGCCTCTCTCATCTTTTTAAGTGGGAGAACTTGCACAATTGGTGGCTGATTAAATACTTTTTTTCCCCACTGTATATTGTGTGTTATAGTCCAGCCGTAGAAATTGTAATGACCCATTTCCCTACTGTATATCTTTGATCTGTAGTGATGGTCTGTCTGTCTGTCTGTCTGTCTGTCTGTCTGTCAGGCTGCCAAGAGAGATCTATGAGCTGACCCAAATTCAATAGGTATTTCTACAGCATGCCAAATGATCCTCCAACAACATCACCTCTGTCTGTTCCAGCTGTCATTATGTTGATTATGTTCAAAACTGGCAGCTCAAGTCAGGACTTCATAACGTAAACATAGCTAAATATCAAATCACCATTTATTTAAAGTGTATTTCTCCAGGTCTCAACACACTGTACAGAAAAAGTATAAAATAGAAAAAATTAAAATATATAATAATGAATAAATAAAAACAAGGCACAACAAAGAAATCAAGAACAGAGAAACAGAAACATGCAGGCAGACACTCATACTGTTTCCATGGACACCCAATGGAAGTCATTTTCATCAGTAAGGAGTCAACTTGGTGGCTAATCAGGCCTGGTCTGTCTAAAATGACACCCTGTTGTATTCCCTATAATGCGCTAGGTTTGACCAAAACTATGGCTCAGGCCTGGAGTTGAGTAGCGAAGGATATGGGTGTCTTTAAGGTGACTGTGGTGGCAGGAAGGATGTAAATATGGCTGATCAACTGCCTTACAAGTCCCAGGGTGCATTGGGGCTCTTTCACCATGGAGCCATGGTTTGCGTCCCAAATGGCCCCCTATTCCCTATGGGTCCTGGTCAAAAGAAGTGCCATTTGGGATGCAGGCATGGGTTTGGCCGCCTCATTCAGAGCTGCTATTGGTCAGTGTCTCCAAGCGCACGGAACACAGCACAGTTTGAAGCGATCAATCATCTTTCTTCAGCTACACTGACCCCATACAGTATCTCTCTCTTCAGCTACACTGACCCCATACATTATCTCTCTCTTCAGCTACACTGACCCCCATACAGTATCTCTCTCTTCAGCTACACTGACCCCCATACAGTTACTCTCTCTTCAGCTACACTGACCCCCATACAGTATCTCTCTCTTCAGCTACACTGACCCCCATACAGTCACTCTCTCTTCAGCTACACTGACCCCATACAGTATATCTCTCTTCAGCTACACTGACCCCATACAGTATATCTCTCTTCAGCTACACTGACCCCATACAGTTACTCTCTCTTCAGCTACACTGACCCCCATACAGTCACTCTCTCTTCAGCTACACTGACCCCCATACAGTATCTCTCTCTTCAGCTACACTGACCCCCATACAGTCACTCTCTCTTCAGCTACACTGACCCCCATACAGTCACTCTCTCTTCAGCTACACTGACCCCATACAGTATATCTCTCTTCAGCTACACTGACCCCATACAGTTACTCTCTCTTCAGCTACACTGACCCCCATACAGTCACTCTCTCTTCAGCTACACGGGCTCATATAAGTCTTTCTGGGTAAGTCTTTAAGAGCTTTGCACACCTGGATTGTACAATATTTGGGGATATTCAGTGTCTGTTTGTTTTGTTTTTTTGGCCCATCTACCAATAGGTGCCCTTCTTTGCGAGGCATTGGAAAACCTCCCTGGTCTTTGTGGTTGAATCTAGTGTTTAAATTCACTGCTCGACTGAGGGATCTCACAGATAATTGTATGTGTGGGGTACAGAGATGAGTTAGTCATTCAAAAATCATGTTAAACACTATTATTGCACACAGAGTGAGTCCATGCAACTTATGTGAATTGTTAATCACATTTTTACTCCTGAACTTATTTATGCTTGCCACAACAAATGGATTGAATACTTAATGACTCGAGACAGCTTTTCATTTTTTATTAATTTGAAAAATGTCTAAAAACATTATTCAACTTTGACATGATTTGGTATTGTGTGTAGGCCAGTGATGACAACAATCTAAAATTTTATCCAGTTTAAATTCAGGCTGTAACACAACAACATGTGGAATAAGTCAAGGGGTATGAATACTTTCTGTTATGAACATGTCTACAATCTGGATTTAATCAGACATCTGTTTCTCTCTCTCCCTAACTCAGGCTGTGAGATTTACTCTCTGCATACATTAGCACTATGGGATGACAATGAAACAGAGAAGCAAGAGGAGGGTACACACATACACACACACACACACACACACGAGGAGGAGGCTGGTATAGTAGTAGAAACCAAACCAATTAGAAAGCGGTAGTAGCCCTCTAGGGGGACTGTCTGAACGGCTGTTGCCGAGAGTAAAGGTTAGCCCGGCGACCAGCCCTCCAATCAGATCACTCAGAGAAAATGCAAGTGTTGGAGAGAAGAAAAAATAACTTCTACAGGCAGCCAGATGCTGGGTGTGTGGATTTGTTTTCTGGCAGTAACAGTGAATGTGTGTTGGTTGGAGGACCTCATCATTTTTTCTCCATTATGAATGGGATGTGTTGTGGTAAATATGCAGGAGATTACACTTGCAGGAGATTACATCCATACAATCTGCCAGGAAAATCTAGAAAACAGGTTGTTTGGGACTAGAAGGAAATATAAGACATACTATAACATTTGTTTACCATGAAAGAGTTGACCTGACATTTTCACATGCTAATAGCGTTTAATGTATATTTAAACTCAAGAGATGGAATTCCATTAAAGCAACATTACTTTTAAAACGTGATTTGAAGCTAATTGTTTACTAAGTCTCCAATGACAAGAACAATATAGCCTAAACCAGTGGTTTCCCAACAAGATTCAGCCACGGCCCAATTTATTTCATGAGTGGAGGGTTGGGGGGCCGTAACATCCTTATAAATCATTTGTACACTGAAAGTTGACCGGCAGAAGCCCAAACAGTATTTGACAAAGACATAATCATTTCAAACCTTGATTACATTGGGATATGATCACATATTTTAAGCGTGGGAATACTTGGGAACAGATCGCCTAAAATCACATTGAGATTATTTCCTGGTGAGTTTACAGTCTTTAATGTACAACAACGCTCAGAAAACGTGGGCGGACAAATAAAATCACCCGCGGGCCGCCTAATGTGGAACCCTGGCCTAAACAGTTTACTAATATATATTAATATTACAAGAAGACATTCTTCAAAGTACAGTACATATTTAATTAGTTTAAATGACCAATGAGTGGCTGGAAATCCTCCAGATTGTAGCGTTAGGTTCCGTTGAGTAGGTTATTATTAAGGCCAGTCCTTTGAAGAAGGTTCAGGACTAGTTGGTGAAATGTTTGTCCTAAAGAAGAACCAGTTAGGGACCTAACCATAGAACAAGAGTCATGGTCGTAACATTGTCCTTGTCCTAATTAAATGAAGCATTTGGGAGCTGATTTTTTTCTTTGTTCTTTTTGTTGAGACGGCTGTATGTATGTATCAAAGTCTAACAGCATGGTGCTCAGGCAGGCAGTTCATTGGTTGGTTGCTTGGTGTATTGGTAAGTCTTCCAGATTGTGGCTTTGGGTATTTTATTATTAAGGTCAGTCCTTTAGAGAACCCTTTAGATGTATCAGAGGCTTGGACCACCTTACTCAATTTGAGTTTTTGTTGGAATTGGGTCTCTTGAAACTGTCTGTGTGAACGTGTCCTCCGATGCTGTGGAGATCAGGCTGGTCATGTCGTCAGATGAGCCTGTGGTAGATGTACCAGATGCTGGGGAGATCAGGCTGGCCGTGTCGTCAGATGAGCCTGTGGTAGATGTACCAGAGGCTGGGGAGATTTGGCACCAGGGACCAATCATTTGCCTCATTTATCTTCTTCATGAATATGTTCAGTGATGGCCTGAACTCACAAGTGGGAGAAAAATAAGAGTTTTTTAAACAATCTCCCAAATCTGTATTCCCTCAGTGTTCCCTCCCTGTGATCTCTCACCAATTATCACATTGTGCCGAGGAGAATAAATATTGGGTAGATTTGTGTGTGTGTGTGTGTGTGTGTGTGTGTGTGTGTGTGGACCCTAAACAGGGATAATAATAATAATTGTTCTCTAGCCAGTTTGAAGTCCTAGCAGCAGCCCTAGTAGTAGTTTGGTAATTATCCTAGCTGGGCTGTGGTGGGCTGTGGCGGACTGTGGTAGACTGTGGCGGACTGTGGTAGACTGTGGCGGACTGTGGTAGACTGTGGCGGACTGTGGTAGACTGTGGCGAACTGTGGTAGACTGTGGCGGACTGTGGTAGACTGTGGCAGACTGTGGTGGACTGTGGCGGACTGTGATGGGCTGTGGTGGACTGTGTTGGGCTGTGGTAGACTGTGGCGGACTGTGGTAGACTGTGGCGGACTGTGGTAGACTGTGGCGGACTGTGGTAGACTGTGGCAGACTGTGGTGGACTGTGGCGGACTGTGGCGGACTGTGGCAGACTGTGGTGGACTGTGGCGGACTGTGATGGGCTGTGGTGGACTGTGTTGGGCTGTGGTAGACTGGTGGGCTGTGGTGGACTGTGGTGGCCTGTGGTGGCCTGTTGTGGACTGTGGCGGTCACAATAACACCTGCATTATTAACACCTGTCTGTCAGGATGGGTCCAAAATGGCACCCCATTCTCTATATAGTGTACTACCCTGTGGATTCTGGTGCACTATATGGAACAAGGTTCCATTTGGGATGCAGACTCTGTTTCCGTGGTGGCCATAGCCTCAGCCGAGGTGAGGAAATAACTGTCCTCTAACCCTCCTCTGAGGGACTATGCCACACGTGTTAGCCTTCAATTAGAGCGAGAGTTACAGTTGTAGCCTGGTTGGTCCCAGATCTGTTAGTGCTCTTGCCAACTCCATCACTCATTGCTTGGCATGTCAATGAGTGACAAGGAATTGACATGATAGCACAAACAGACTGTCATTCAGGCTATTACGGTTGGAATGCTGACGCTGTAGCAATGGGAAAACACCCTTTTAGACAACGGGCTCAATGGGGGCTGTCTGCAGAGACCACAAAACCATTCTCAACAGACATAGGAGACTGGGCTAGTATGATGGATGTGTCAAACACTGCAGTAGGACTGACAATGACATAGATAAGATACAGTTTACATTTACATTTTAGTCATTTAGCAGACGCTCTTAACCAGAGCGACTTACAGGAGCAATTAGGGTTAAGTGCCTTGCTCAAGGGCACATTAACGTCATTTAGCAGACGCTCTTAGCCAGAGCGACTCACAAATTGGTGCGTTCACCCTATAGCCAGTGGGATAACCACTTTACAATTTGGGGGGGGGGGGGGGGGGGGGGGTTAGAAGGAATACTTTAGCCTATCCCAGGTATTCCTTAAAGAGGTGGGGTTTCAAATGTCTCCGGAAGGTGGTGAGTGACTCCGCTGTCCTGGCGTCGTGAGGGAGCTTGTTCCACCATTGGGGTGCCAGAGCAGCGAACAGTTTTGACTGGGCTGAGGGGGAGCTGTGCTTCCGCAGAGGAAGGGGAGCCAGCAGGCCAGAGGTGGATGAACGCAATGTCCTCGTTTGGGTGTAGGGACTGATCAGAGCCTGAAGGTACAGGGGTGCCGTTCCCCTCACTGCTCCAAAGGCAAGCACCATGGTCTTGTAGCGGATGCGAGCTTCAATTGGAAGCCAGTGGAGTGTGCGGAGGAGGGGGGTGACGTGAGAGAACTTGGGAAGGTTGAACACCAGACGGGCTGCGGCATTCTGGATGAGTTGTAGGGGTTTAATGGCACAGGCAGGGAGCCCAGCCAACAGCGAGTTGCAGTAGTCCAGACGGGAGATGACAAGTGCCTGGACCAGGACCTGCGCCGCTTCCTGTGTAAGGCAGGGTCGCACTCTCCGAATGTTGTAGAGCATGAACCTGCAGGAGCGGGTCACCGCCTTGATGTTGGCGGAGAACGACAGGGTGTTGTCCAGGGTCACGCCTAGGCTCTTCGCACTCTGGGAGGAGGACACAGCGGAGTTGTCTACCGTGATGGCGAGATCATGGAACGGGCAGTCCTTCCCGGGGAGGAAGAGCAGCTCCGTCTTGCCAGGGTTCAGCTTGAGGTGGTGATCCGTCATCCATACTGATATGTCTGCCAGACATGCAGAGATGCGATTCGCCACCTGGTGATCAGAAGGGGGAAAGTTCTCTGATAGACTCTTTAGAGAGAGAGAGAGAGAGAACTCTGTAACCATCACTAACAGTTTAGGACTCTGTAGCCGTTACAGTATTACGCTGTTCCATTTAAATACTTTGACTGTCTTTGTCAAACAGACAAGTAGCTACAAACCCAGAGGGATGTGGGCCACTGTGTTATACCAGATGAATTACTTAACCTTTATCAGTCAACACCTGGGAACTGACTACTACAACAATATAGTTATATCGTTCCATTCCTAAAAGACAGAACGCTCACTGAACAGAGGTGGAAACGGGATGCGTCCCAAATGGCACCCTATTCCCTATATAGTGCACTACCATATGGGCCCTGGTCAAAAGTAGTGCACTAGAAAGGGGATAAGGTGCCATTTGGGACGCAATCAGAGTTTTCTACACAGTGGAAGTGAGAGGTTAAACTCTGCGTTGTGTTCCTGACCCCTCGCCACGTTGTGTGACTAGGAGATCAAAGGTCATGTTAGACTAGCCGTGAGTGATGGGTGTGGGGGGTAGAGACTGTGTGTGTGTAGCAGTGAGTGATGGGTGTGGGGGGTAGAGACTGTGTGTGTGTAGCAGTGAGTGATGGGTGTGGGGGGTAGAGACTGTGTGTGTGTAGCAGTGAGTGATGGGTGTGGGGGGTAGAGACTGTGAGTGTGTAGCAGTGAGTGATGGGTGTGGGGGGTAGAGACTGTGTGTGTGTAGCAGTGAGTGATGGGTGTGGGGGGTAGAGACTGTGTGTGTGTAGCAGTGAGTGATGGGTGTGGGTGATACTGTGTACATTGTGACCCATAGATTGAACATCATCCCTTTGACAATTGCACACTGGTTACCAACAGCCACCTTCCTGAGACAATTACACACTGGTTACCAACAGCCACCTTCCTGAGACAATTACACACTGGTTACCAACAGCCACCTTCCTGAGACAATTATACACTGGTTACCAGCAGCCACCTTCCTGAGACAATTACACACTGGTTACCAACAGCCACCTTCCTGAGACAATGATACACTGGTTACCAACAGCCACCTTCCTGAGACCTGTCACAGGCATCTCGTTGCTTTCTGAGCAGCTGGGAAATAGGACTACTTCATTTAGAGACCAGAAAAACCTAGCATTGTTTCAGAATGGACATTAGCCTATTTAACTGTCTCAACTTCTAACGTTTGATTTGATTTGACCTCATTGTAATCATTTCCCGTGTTTTGGAGATACATTGCTCTGAGAACACTAGTTTCATAATACATCGCTTTTGATAAATGAAATTGCTAATGAAATTGATGCTGTGTCTTTCTGGGTGGGCTGTGGATCCACCTAAAGTCCATTACAACCATGTACCAATACAGCCATCCTATTTTCTCTGAAGGACTGGGTAGATATTATAGGCTGTGGCTGAGTCCCAAATGGCACCCTATTCCCTACTCAGTGCACTATGGACCCTGGTCAAACAGTAGTGCGCTATAGGGAATAGGGTACCACTTTGGACAGAGTCCATGTGCTCTGAAACTGTCAAGGTTACACAACGGGATTATAATAAACAGAACAACTACTGGAACCAAGCACATTTAGACAT
>NC_139990.1:40724683-40767183 GCF_964263955.1 Coregonus lavaretus
AACAACAAGTGTGCGGTTAAAATTGCCAAAAAACAAACACATTTCTTTCCACAGGGCCGGGGGGTGAGACAGGGATGGAACTTAAGCCCCACCCTCTTCAACATATATAAAGTGGTTGTCCCACTGGCTATCATAAGGTGAATGCACCAATTTGTAAGTCGCTCTGGATAAGAGCGTCTGCTAAATGACGAAAATGTAAAATGTATATCAACGAATTGGCGAGGGCACTAGAACAGTCTGCAGCACCCGGCCTCACCCTACTAGAATCTGAAGTCAAATGTCTACTGTTTGCTGATAATCTGGTGCTTCTGTCCCCAACCAAGGAGGGCCTACAGCAGCACCTAGATCTTCTGCACAGATTCTGTCAGACCTGGGCCCTGACAGTAAATCTCAGTAAGACAAAAATAATGCTGTTCCAAAAAAGGTCCAAATCAAATTTTATTTGCCACATGCGCCGAATACAACAGGTGTAGACATTACAGTGAAATGCTTACTTACAAGCCCTTAACCAACAATGCAGTAAAAAAAAAAGCAAATAATTAAAGAGCAGCAGTAAAATAAAATAACAGTAGGGAGGTTATATACAGGGGGTACCGGTACAGAGTTAATGTGCGGGGGCACCGGTTAGTCGAGGTAATTGAGGTAATATGTACATGTGGGTAGAGTTAAAGTGACTATGCATAAATAATAAACAGAGGAGCAGCAGCCTAAAAGAGGGGGTGGGGGGGCAATGCAAATAGTCCGGGTAGCCATGATTAGCTGTTCAGGAGTCTTATGGCTTGGGGGTAGAAGCTGTTAAGAAGCCTTTTGGACCTAGACTTGGCGCTCCGGTACCGCTTGCCGTGCGGTAGCAGAGAGAACAGTCTATGACTAGGGCCTTCCTCTGACACCGCCTGGTATAGAGGTCCTGGATGGCAGGGAGCTTGACCCCAGTGATGTACTGGGCCGTATGCACTACCCTCTGTAGTGCCTTGCGGCCGGAGGCCGAGCAGTTGCCATACCAGGCGGTGATGCAACCAGTCAGGAACCTTTTGAGGATCTGAGGACCCATGCCAAATATTTTCAGTCTCCTTAGGGGGAATAGGTTCTGTCTTGCCCTCTTCACGACTGTCTTGGTGTGCTTGGACCATGTTAGTTAAGTTTGTTGGTGATGTGGACACCAAGGAACTTGAAGCTCTCAACCTGTTCCACTACAGCCCCGTTGATGAGAATGGGGGCGTGCTCGGTCCTCTTCTTTTTCCTTTAGTCCACAATCATCTCCTTTGTCTTGATCACGTTGTGCGAGAGGTTGTTGTCCTGGCACCACACGGCCAGGTCTCTGACCTCCTCCCTATAGGCTGTCGATGATCAGGCCTACCACTGTTGTGTCATCTGCAAACTTAATGATGCAATACGGGTATACTAAATCCTGGTAAATATTTAAGAAAAGGATCATAGTTCCTAGAATGCTGAATATCTAACATCATAATTGTGACTGGCTGCATTGATTTTCTCTCATCATAGCAGAACAACCTAATTGTATTAGGATACAGTTTCCACTGATTCAGACAGGGGCTGTAGTAATGAGACTGAGGCTGTGTCCCAAATGGAACCCTATTCCCTATATAGTGCACTACCTTTGACCAGAGGTAAGTAGTGCACTACATAGGGAATAGAGGGCAATTTGGGACTCATCCTATATGACTTATATAATTGATTCCAGTTGTAATCCGCTGTAGGTTTGTAGAATCATGTAGTTAGGTTAGCAGGTAACAATCTACACTACATGAACGAAAGGTATGTGGACACCTGCCCGTCCAACGTCTCATTCCAAAATCATGGGCATTATTATGGAGTTGGTCCCCCCTTTGCTGCTATAACAGCCTCCACTCTTCTGGTAAGGCTTTCCACTAGATGTTGGAACATTGCTGCAGGGACTTGCTTCCATTCAGCCAAAAGAGCATTCATGAGGTAGGGCACTGATGTTGGTTGATTAGGCCTGGCTCGCAGTTGGCGTTCCAATTCATCCCAAAGGTGTTCGATGGGGTTGAGGTCAGGGCTCTGTGCAGGCCAGTCAAGTTCTTCCACACCGATCTTGACAAACCATTTCTGTATGGACCTCACTTTGTGCACGGGGGCATTGTCAGGCTGAAACAGGAAAGGGCCTTCCTCAAACTGTTGCCACAAAGTTGGAAGCACAGAATAATCTAGTGTTAAATCCCTATTTAGGAAGTGGTGGGTGGGTGTGTGTGTGTGAACTAGCCTATTGGCCTATTGCCCTGCTCTTGTGGCTGAATGGAAGCAAGTCATTGTGTAAACATTGTGTGAACATTACGTACCATGTAAACGTTGTGTGAACATTACGTACCATGTAAACGTTGTGTGGACATTACGTACCATGTAAACGTTGTGTGGACATTACGTACCATGTAAACGTTGTGTGGACATTACGTACCATGTAAACATTGTGTGGACATTACGTACCATGTAAACGTTGTGTGGACATTACGTACCATGTAAACGTTGTGTGAACATTACGTACAATGTAAACGTTGTGTGAACATTACGTACCATGTAAACGTTGTGTGGACATTACGTACCATGTAAACGTTGTGTGGACATTACGTACCATGTAAACGTTGTGTGGACATTACGTACCATGTAAATGTTGTGTGGACATTACATACCATGTAAACGTTGTGTGGACATTACGTACCATGTAAACGTTGTGTGGACATTACGTACCATGTAAACGTTGTGTGGACATTACGTACCATGTAAACGTTGTGTGGACATTACGTACCATGTAAACGTTGTGTGGACATTACGTACCATGTAAATGTTGTGTGGACATTACGTTAAAGCAGGATTTATAGAGCCACTGTGTCCTGTTAAAGCAGGGTTTATCAGAATTACAAGGTCATCAACAGGAGGCTGACTGATAGAGAAGGCAAAGGGATGGTTACACAAGAAGATAGGAATGTGTGTGTGTTTGTGTGAGTGTGTGTGTGTG
The DNA here is from genome assembly GCF_964263955.1 of Coregonus lavaretus. NCBI lineage: Eukaryota > Metazoa > Chordata > Actinopteri > Salmoniformes > Salmonidae > Coregonus > Coregonus lavaretus. The sequence goes on from NC_139990.1 coordinate 40,727,676, forward strand.
TGTGTGTTTTTAAAGACGCCAGTTAAACAGGGAGATGGGGATCTTGTTTTGTAGGGCATTTTTCCTCCCACACTGTTTTACCACCAGTGGCTAATAAAATCGATCTGTGCAATCCCAAGCCATCTGGTTGCATCTGTTAACTCAGCAATCACTAACACTAACTAAACACCAAGGGCCACACACACACACACACACACAGGAACGTGCACACAGGCGAACACACACGGAGGAACTTGCGCACACACACACAATTCTAAATGAGATGTGGGGATACAGCCAAATGTTGAGTGATCATCAGGGTAAAGGCTGGAACAGTATTATGCCCTTAATATAACTAGGACACGACGGGAGATTGTGTGTGTGTGTGTGTGTGTGTGTGTGTGTGGTAGATGAGCTATAGTACATCAACTGTCTTGAAGGACAAAGTGAAAGTGGAATAGATGAGGTCATGGTGTGTTTACAGACACATTACTGGAATGATTTATGGTAGCAGTAAATAATGGACTGTTTGTTTAGACACGCTATATAGTCTTTGTACTGTTTACCAAACATTTGTGTTGGAGATTTATTTAGCCATGGTGGGGGGGTTTAGCTTTATTTAGCCATGGTGGGGGGTTTAGCTTTATTTAGCCATGGTGGGGGGGTTTAGCTTTATTTAGCCATGGTGGGGGGGGTTTAGCTTTATTTAGCCATGGTGGGGGGTTTAGCTTTATTTAGCCATGGTGGGGGGGTTTAGCTTTATTTAGCCATGGTGGGGGGGGGGGTTTAGCTTTATTTAGCCATGGTGGGGGGGTGGGTTTAGCTTTATTTAGCCATGGTGGGGGGGTTTAGCTTTATTTAGCCATGGTGGGGGGGTGGGTTTAGCTTTATTTAGCCATGGTGGGGGGGGGGGGGTTTAACTTTATTTAACCATGGTGGGGGGGTTTAGGGGCTGCAGTTTGGTTTGGTACTTCTTCTTGTCAAGGATGTTCGTGTTGTGTTGTCCTGCCACTGTATTACACAAGTTGAGATAGGAGGCTCCTGCTTCATTTTTCACCACTGTATAACACACGTTGAGATAGGAGGCTCCTGCTTCATTTTTCAGCCCTGTTGAATAGGCTGGTGACAGGACAGAAGAATAGCCGTGGCCTAAACAAAACTTCACCCCTTAAAAGGGAGAGAGGAGAACAGAGTATTTTACAGCTTTGACACCAGTGTACATCTTATCTTTTGTCTCTGTTGTTCAGCTAGTTTCTTCTTCTTATGGGCCTCCTAAATGTGCTTTATATAGATTAGTTGATTTGCTTGTTGTCTTGCAGTGTTGTTAATTGCATGCTGTTGCGTTTATAAATAGCTGTAATCAACAGACTTAGGGGTGTGGTCTACAGGCCAATGGCTGAGACTAGCTTTTTCACCAGACACACATTGCACGGTAGTTACTGTGCAGTCCGATTATGGTGAATGCATTGTACTGTAGCTGAGATGGACTGCCTTGTAGGTCAGGTACATATGGGTAGATGTTCTGAACTGAGAGGTATAGAGGTGTAGAGGATGGAGGTGTAGAGGATGGAAGTGCTGTGGTGTGAAGCTCTGTATCTGTGTTAAGACTGAGGAAGACAGACACCTCTCCAGGAGGCCAGTTGGACCTATGCAGGTGTAGTTCTCTAGGTTTAGGAGATACAGGAGGCCAGTTGGATCTATGCAGGTGTAGTTCTCTAGGTTTAGGAGATACAGGAGGCCAGTTGGACCTATGCAGGTGTAGTTCTCTAGGTTTAGGAGATACAGAAGGCCAGTTGGACCTGACCAGGTGTAGTTCTCACGGTTTAGGAGATACAGGAGGCCAGTTGGACCTGTCCAGGTGTAGTTCTCTGAGTTTAGGAGATACAGGAAGCCAGTCGGACCTGTCCAGGTGTAGTTCTCTAGGTTTAGGAGATACAGGAGGCCAGTTGGACCTGTCCAGGTGTAGTTCTCTAGGTTTAGGAGATACAGGAGGCCAGTTGGACCTGTCCAGGTGTAGTTCTCTAGGTTTAGGAGATACAGAAAGCCAGTCGGACCTGTCCAGGTGTAGTTCTTCAGGAGATTCCCCTGCTGCTGTGCTGCTGCAGCTAGGGGCATTCCCCTCTTTCTCTCTTTGAACCTGTTCTTTGAAGGGGAGAAACACTGCAACCAGAACCGCCGCCTCCTGTTTCTCCTCTCTTCGCCTCCAGGAACTTTAAATCTTCCATGGCGAGATGAAAAGACCAACTTCTAGACAGCAGACTCTAAGCTACTGTCCCGTCTGTTAGTTGCCTGGTCTGGTTCCTGTCTCTAAAGGCTTGGACTCTTTTGTTCTGCTTGTCTTGTCTTGTCTCTCTGTTCTGTCTCTGGGCTTCTGTCTCCTTTGCTGTTATAAAGGCTCAGGTTTGTACAAGCAAGACATATTGTTTGAAGAGCTGATTGTAAAGTTATGTGACGTCTCAAAACAGCTGAAAGAGGTTTGGATTTTCTCTTTCTCTTTGAATGTGTTTATTTTATTTCTCAAGTAGTTGTAACTCATCCGTTAAACTGAAGTGTAAAAAAAAAAAACAAGCTGAATGTGGTGTCTGTGTGAATCTCATATACAAGTAGGCACGTATACGTATATACTGTGTACACACAGTCACACACACAACATATGTCTCTATCTGACAGATCAATAGATGATTTATATTAATGCTGTAAAAGAGCTTGAAAGGCGTGTGTGTGTGTGATCTCCCTGTCTGGAGAGCCTGGAGAGCAGTATAGAACACCTTAATGTTATACAGCAGAACATGGCCTCAGGCCTCCTCTCTCTGCTCTCTCCTATAGCTGGGATGTCATTAAAGAGCTTTGACGAACAGACAGGCTGACTGACTGACAGACAGACAGGCAGAGAGACAGGCTGACTGACTGACTGACAGGCAGAGAGACAGGCTGACTGACAGACAGACAGACAGGCAGAGAGACAGGCTGACTGACTGAATGACAGGCAGAGAGACAGGCTGACTGACAGACAGACAGGCAGAGAGACAGGCTGACTGACTGAATGACAGGCAGAGAGACAGACAGGCTGGCTGACTGACTGACTGACTGACTGACTGACAGGCAGGCAGAGAAACAGGCTGACTGACTGACAGGCAGAGAGACAGGCTGACTGACTGACAGGCAGAGAGACAGGCTGACTGACTGACTGACAGACCATTCTATATATATTTGATAGTCCCGTTGGACTATGAGGATCAAACGGAGAAGATGTTTGGGAGCGACAACAGCCAGACAGGTAGTGTGCCAAACACTACACACGCACAATCTCTCTCTTCTCTTGTCTAGCGACACACACACACACACACACACAATCTATCTCTTCTCTTATCCTGATTTACCCCAGACGACCTCGATAGCGACAGTACACAGTGTAAATTAAAGTATCTATAAGATATACATTAGTAATGTTAGCGTAGACTGTACCATAAGTCACATTGAACTGCGAGCCAGAGTACTGTCACTGGCCCTAGATGAGGACAGGGTTATTCGAGGTTCCCTCTCCCGTCTCTTCAGCAAGGAATTCATAGGCCTAAGTCTTAGAACTGCATCCTTAATGGTACCCTAGAGCTCTATGGGCCCTGATCAAAAGTAGTGCACTATTTAGGGAATAGGGTCCCATTTGGGACGCATACATAGACTTCCAGCGTCTCTAGGTCATTCTGTGGTATCTGAACTCTGGCAATTTTTTTGTCCATTACAATAACATCAAATTGATCAGAAATACATTGTAGACATTGTTCATGTTGTTAATGGCTATTGTAGCTGGAAACTGCTGTTTTTTTAATGGAATATTTACATAGGCGTACAGAGGCCCATTATCAGCAACCATCAGTCCTGTGTTCCAATGGCACGTTGTGTTTGCTAATCCAAGTTTATCATTTTAAAAGGCTAATTGATCATTAGAAAACCCTTTTGCAATTATGTTAGCACAGCTGAAAACTGTTGTGCTGATTAAAGAAGCAATAAAACTGGCCTTCTTGAGACTAGTTGAGTATCTGGAGCATCAGCAATTGTGGGTTCGATTACAGGCTCAAAATGGCCAGAAACAAAGAACTTTCTTCTGAAACTCGTCAGTCTATTCTTGTTCTGAGAAATGAAGGCTATTCCATGCGAGAAATTGCCATGAACAATGTCTGCACTGTATTTCTGATCAATTTGATGTTATTTTAATGGACAAAAAATTGCTTTTCTTTAGAAAACAAGGACATTTCTAAGTGACCCTAAACTTTTGAACGGTAGTGTACACACATACCCACACACACACAAGAGAAAGCAGTTGAATGACTATCAGTCTGGTCCATTGGAGTCCTGAAGCACCAACAAATTCGTAACATTTACATTTCAGGACGTAATATATCATATGAAATGGAGATGTCAGGACATAATATATCATATGAAATGGAGATGTCAGGACGAAATGGAGATGTCAGGACGTAATATATCATATGAAATGGAGATGTCAGGACGAAATGGAGATGTCAGGACGTAATATATCATATGAAATGGAGATGTCAGGACGACATATGAAATGGAGATGTCAGGACATACAGTGGGGGAAAAAGTATTTAGTCAGCCACCAATTGTGCAAGTTCTCCCACTTAAAAAGATGAGAGAGGCCTGTAATTTTCATCATAGGTACACGTCAACTATGACAGACAAATTGAGAAAAGAAAATCCAGAAAATCCCATTGTAGGATTTTTAATGAATTTATTTGCAAATTATGGTGGAAAATAAGTATTTGGTCACCTACAAACAAGCAAGATTTCTGGCTCTCACAGACCTGTAACTTCTTCTTTAAGAGGCTCCTCTGTCCTCCACTCGTTACCTGTATTAATGGCACCTGTTTGAACTTGTTATCAGTATAAAAGACACCTGTCCACAACCTCAAACAGTCACACTCCAAACTCCACTATGGCCAAGACCAAAGAGCTGTCAAAGGACACCAGAAACAAAATTGTAGACCTGCACCAGGCTGGGAAGACTGCATCTGCAATAGGTAAGCAGCTTGGTTTGAATAAATCAACTGTGGGAGCAATTATTAGGAAATGGAAGACATACAAGACCACTGATAATCTCCCTCGATCTGGGGCTCCACGCAAGATCTCACCCCGTGGGGTCAAAATGATCACAAGAACGGTGAGCAAAAATCCCAGAACCACACGGGGGGACCTAGTGAATGACCTGCAGAGAGCTGGGACCAAAGTAACAAAGCCTACCATCAGTAACACACTATGCCGCCAGGGACTCAAATCCTGCAGTGCCAGATGTGTCCCCCTGCTTAAGCCAGTACATGTCCAGGTCCGTCTGAAGTTTGCTAGAGTGCATTTGGATGATCCAGAAGAGGATTGGGAGAATGTCATATGGTCAGATGGTAAAAACTCAACTCGTCGTGTTTGGAGGACAAAGAATGCTGAGTTGCATCCAAAGAACACCATACCTACTGTGAAGCATGGGGGTGGAAACATCATGCTTTGGGGCTGTTTTTCTGCCAAGGGACCAGGACGACTGATCCGTGTAAAGGAAAGAATGAATGGGGCCATGTATCGTGAGATTTTGAGTGAAAACCTCCTTCCATCAGCAAGGGCATTGAAGATGAAACGTGGCTGGGTCTTTCAGCATGACAATGATCCCAAACACACCGCCCGGGCAACGAAGGAGTGGCTTCGTAAGAAGCATTTCAAGGTCCTGGAGTGGCCTAGCCAGTCTCCAGACCTGAACCCAATAGAAAATCTTTGGAGGGAGTTGAAAGTCCGTGTTGCCCAGCAACAGCCCCAAAACATCACTGCTCTAGAGGAGATCTGCATGGAGGAATGGGCCAAAATACCAGCAACAGTGTGTGAAAACCTTGTGAAGACTTACAGAAAACGTTTGACCTGTGTCATTGCCAACAAAGGGTATATAACAAAGTATTGAGAAACTTTTGTTATTGACCAAATACTCATTTTCCACCATAATTTGCAAATAAATTCATTAAAAATCTTACAATGTGATTTTCTGGATTTTTTTTTCTCATTTTGTCTGTCATAGTTGTCGTGTACCAATGATGAAAATTACAGGCCTCTCTCATCTTTTTAAGTGGGAGAACGTGCACAATTGGTGGCTGACTAAATCATTTTTTTCCCCACTGTAATATATCATATGAAATGGAGATGTCATGACCTAATATATCATATGAAATTGAGATTTCAGGACGTAATATATCATATGAAATGGAGACGTCAGGACGTATCATATCATATGAAATGGATGACATACACAATTGTGCAACATTTTCAGGGACCTGTTTTTGCTCGAGAGCACTACTTTCAAAACTACTGGCTGAAATTATACAAAACCTTTCTAGCATCACTTTAATGATGAGTTTAGAAGAGTCTTTGTAGCTGGATGAAACAGCATCTCTACATCATTCCGAGGAGTGCCTTAACTAGCCTACTGTCATAGTCATAATAACATAGTTTCACATCAAGGGAACTAGTAAAGGTCATCAGTATCTTCCTGTCCATTCCTCAAGGTTTAAACCATAGAGAACACTTATACCGTGTTCATATTACCGAGCCCAGCCCAACTACTCTGGCCTACATGGTTACACAGGGATGGAAATAAAGCTAGCCCGCTTCCCCAAGGCTAGTGCTTTTCAGACCAGGCTAGTAGAAAATAAGCCAAACTAATACGCCATTTTGACTTTTCAAGTATTGCATAGCCCAGAATTTGGAGCCACATGTTACCAGGTACTAGTAGAAGTGCCCAAAATCCAGAAGTTCCATCCCTGGTTACACATTCACCAAACTAGCTGGGACCGTGCTGGAAAGGACAATATGAAAAGAGCATATCTGAGAGCCAGCACAGTACAGTTGGGGTCAGCATGATAGTGTGAAAAGTACGAGTCGCCCCTTTATCTCTGAGTTCAGTTGAGTTTAGGCCTCCAGGGTTGACAGGCCTGTCTCTATGATATATGCTGCTATACTTTACAGGTTTATTTTGAAACGTACAGTTTCCATTCAGAAACAAGTCTCTGTATAGGAGGCTACACCAACCATGGACTGGTCTCTGTATAGGAGGCTACACCAACCATGGACAGAAGTCTCTGTATAGGAGGCTACACCAACCATGGACTGAAGTCTCTGTATAGGAGGCTACACCAACCATGGACTGGTCTCTGTATAGGAGGCTACACCAACCATGGACTGAAGTCTCTGTATAGGAGGCTACACCAACCATGGACAGAAGTCTCTGTATAGGAGGCTACACCAACCATGGACAGAAGTCTCTGGATAGGAGACTACACCAACCATGGACTGAAGTCTCTGTATAGGAGGCTACACCAACCATGGACAGAAGTCTCTGGATAGGAGTCTACACCAATCATGGACAGTGACTCAGTCTGAGGGTGCTGACATGTGACATGGAGTTAGATGGGTCTTAGGTGTCTGTGAGTGAAGGTCTGTTACGATGTCTTCTGCTGTGAACTCTGTCACTGAGACATAGCCTACTGTACTGTACATTGACCAGACCCTGTGTCATGTGGTTACGGTCTGTACTTGGAACATGATTAGCATCCTAATTTAACTATAATTTACGTAGTTTATAGGTTAAAGCAGAGCAGCGCTAAGCACAGATCATATTTGGTTCAAATCAAATAACCTTGACCCAATATTATTTTCAAACGTCAAAATCAAATTAATGTCTTTCATTTCATTCTGACCTTCTGAATTAAATAAATAAAGCAGCACTTTTTCAGAAGAGATTCACTGTGCCTGGAGGCAGCTTGGGGAAAACTTGAGAAGAAGAAGTTTGAAAGCTCTCTGAAGAGGAAGGAAGATCAAATGTCTAATTGCTACCTCTGAAGGTCCGTGTCCTCAGGCTCCTCTCCTTTATCCCTCCTCCCTTCTCTTCTCCCCTCCTCCCTTCTCCCCTCCCCTCTCTTCTCCCCTCCTCCCTTCTCCCTTCTCCCCTCCTCCCCTCCCCTCCCCTCCTTTCCCCTCCTTTCCTCTCCCTTCTCCTCTCCCCTCCCTTCTCCCCTCCTCCCTCCTCCCTTCTCCCCACCTCCCTCCTCCCTTCTCCCCACCTCCCTCCTCCCTTCTCCCCACCTCCCTCCTCCCTTCTCCCCACCTCCCTTCTCCCTTCTCCCCTCCTCCCCTCCCCTCCCCTCCTTTCCCCTCCCCTCCTTTCCTCACCCTTCTCCTCTCCTCTCTCCTCTCTTCTCCCCTCCTCTTCCCTCTCCTCCCCTCCCCCTGTCACATCAATAACTAATTAGATAATGAAAGCTTCTTCTCAACAGGGTGGATTCTTGAACCCTGTGCTCAGGAGAGTCCTGGTATCATTCGTCTGTCCCAAATGGCACCCTATTCCCTATATAGTGAAGAGCTTGACCAGACACCTTGGGTGTCACTAGAGTTCCATTTGGGATGCAGCCGTCCTCTCCTCTGCTCTCGGTCTGTTTAGCAGGCATTGGATGAGACATCGGACCAGACACTGGCTTCACTTGAGCCTGTTAGCCAGTCCCTGTCCATGGTGCCTTACCGTGAGTAGGGTTGCAAACCTACCGGTAATTTACCAAAGTTACTGTAATCTTCAGTAATTTCTGGTAATTAACAGAAAATCTATGGCAATCTATCGTAATGTTGGTAATTTATACTTGAATAACTTTTTTTTTAAATTATATGGTATTCTTTTTTTTATATCTGTGTCCATATTGTCTATGACTGTCTAGTAGATAAACCACATGGTTCAAGAGAAAATAGCCTAATTTAATGAAAAAGCATCTAATCAACAATGGCGTTTTTTTTTTTATGACCTCTGCAACTTGGTCAACTATTGACTCTTTTCACAACTGACACCAGTTTGACGCCAAAACATTGACAACAAATACATATTCACATAGTAAAATAAATAAAAGTGTGTCCAAAAAATATAAAGGATATTTCATGCTGAAACCCTCATATTAAACATCAATGGTATACACTAAATTGATGGTTATATTTAGGATAATGTTTTACAGCTTTGTCATTATTTTAAAATCTTCTTATTTAATTATTCCATATATTTTACATGTGATAAGGCCACACAGTGGGCCAGAGATAATTACAGACACCTGTGCTAATCTGAAGTATCCAAAAGGGCCCCTAGATTTATTGTGAAAGATTACATAAAATCATTGAAATATACCCAAATTCAATCCTAACTGTGAGCTACCGGGCTCTCTCTCCCTCCATAACACCAGTGCTACTGTCACAATCGAGGTAAGGAGTAGACCAAGGCGCAGCGTGATGAACAAACATACTTTAATTAGTTAAAGTTTAAACTCAATACAAAACAAGAAACGACTCGTGACGTCCAACGGTATCAATGACCGAACACGGAACAAAAACCCACAAACCCAAAGGGAAAAACATACAGTTTAAATATGGCTCCCAATCAGAGACAACCAGCCAACAGCTGACACTCGTTGCCTCTGATTGGGAGTCACTCAGGCAAAACATAGAAATCAACACAACAGAATTACCAACATAGAAATACACACATAGAATGAACACACCCTGGCTCAACATAATGAGTCCCAGAGCCAGGGTGTGACAGTACCCCCCCCCCTAAAGGCGCGGACTGCGACCGCGCCTCAACTAAACAAAACAGGGGAGGGCTGGGCGGGCATACCTCCTCGGCGGCGGTTCTGGCTCTGGCCTTGACCACCACCCTCCAATACACCCCCCATAGCGCCCCTGGTCCAGTCTGGCCCCGCCGGCAGGAGCAGGACTGGACTTAGCAGGAGCGGTTAGCTTCAGCTCCATAGTGGAGCAGTTGACCGGTACCTTACCAGGCACCGGTGACCCAGGCACGGGTTGTGCTGGACTGACGACGCGCACCCCTGGCTTGGTGCGTGGAGGAGGAACGGGCCTTACCAGGCTGACGACGCGCACCCCTGGCTCGGTGCGTGGAGGAGGAACGGGCCTTACCAGGCTGACGACTCGCACCCCTGGCTTGGTGCGTGGAGGAGGGACGGGCCTTACCAGGCTGACGACTCGCACCCCTGGCTTGGTGCGTGGAGGAGGAACGGGCCTTACCAGGCTGACTTCTCGCACCCCTGGCTTAGTGCGAGTGGCAGGAACAGGCCGGGCCGGGCTGGCGACGCGCACCGTATACTTGGTGCGAGTGGCAGGAACAGGCCGGGCCGGGCTGGCGACGCGCACCGTATACTTGGTGCGAGTGGCAGGAACAAGCCGGGCCGGGCTGGCGACGCGCACCGTAGACTTGGTGCGAGTGGCAGGAACAGGCCGGGCCGGGCTGGCGACGCGCACCGTATACTTGGTGCGAGTGGCAGGAACAAGCCGGGCCGGGCTGGCGACGCGCACCGTATACTTGGTGCGAGTGGCAGGAACAGGCCGGGCCGTGCTGGCGACGCGCACCGTAGGCTTGGTGCGTGGAGCAGGGACAGGTCGGGCTGGGCTGGCGACGCACACCGTAGGCTTGGTGCGTGGAGCAGGGACAGGCCGGACTGGGCTGGCGACGCACACCGTAGGCTTGGTGCGTGGAGCAGGGACAGGCCGGACTGGGCTGGCGACGCACACCGTAGGCTTGGTGCGTGGAGCAGGGACAGGCCGGGCTGGGCTGGCGACGCACACCGTAGGCTTGGTGCGTGGAGCAGGGACAGGCCGGACTGGGCTGGCGACGCACACCGTAGGCTTGGTGCGTGGAGCAGGGACAGGCCGAACCGGGCTGTGGAGACGGATAGGAGGCCTGGAGTGAAGAGCGGCCACAACCCGTCCTGGCTGAATGCCTACCCTCACACACTCTGTGTGAGGCATCCGCACAGGACGTACAGGGCGGTGTACCCCTGGCCTGGTGGCCTTCTGGATCCGCCCCTTTTTTGCCTCCGTCAGCCCCGTCGTCCATGCCGTGTGCCCCCCCCTAAAAATTTTCTGGGGTTGCCTCTCGACCGTCCGACGACGACCCTGATCACGCCGTTGCTCCTCTCTCCGTCGCCTCTCCACTCACTCCATGGCCGGCGATCCATCCCGGCCAGGATTTCTCCCCAAGTCCAGGACCCTTTACCGTCCAATATCTCCTCCCATGTCCAGGCTGCCTGCTCCTGGACACGCTGCTCCTCTTTCGCCAGGGCCTTTCCCGGCGCTTCCTCCCATGTCCACCCCAAGGGCTGCCCCTGGACACGCTGCTTGGTCGTTGCATGGTGGGTTTTTCTGTCACGATCGAGGTAAGGAGTAGACCAAGGCGCAGCGTGATGAACAAACATACTTTAATTAGTTCAAGTTTAAACTCAATACAAAACAAGAAACGACTCGTGACGTCCAACGGTATCAATGACCGAACACGGAACAAAAACCCACAAACCCAAAGGGAAAAACATACAGTTTAAATATGGCTCCCAATCAGAGACAACCAGCCAACAGCTGACACTCGTTGCCTCTGATTGGGAGTCACTCAGGCAAAACATAGAAATCAACACAACAGAATTACCAACATAGAAATACACACATAGAATGAACACACCCTGGCTCAACATAATGAGTCCCAGAGCCAGGGTGTGACAGCTACATCCCAAATGGCACCCTATTCCCTACATAGTGCACTGCTTTTTACCAGGGCCTCTGGTCAAAAGTAGTGTACTAAATAGGGAATAGGGTGCCATTTGGGACGTAACTCTAGATAAGGCCCAGGTGGCCTGTTTAACATAATTATTCCGGACCCACAGTGTTCTTTAATATAGAATGTGCATTGGGCAACGAAATGTCAGTTTCAGATTCACCAATTATGTCAGGATTACCGGTTTAAATGAACACGTTTAGACGCCGGTCTTGCTGTTGCCACGGTAATCTTATCTTCTTAGACTGCCATCATGTGGTTATGTGAGAGGAGGCCAAGGCCCCCATGGACCAGTGATGACACCCTGTTCCCTATATCAGTGTTTCCATACTCCAGTCCTCCAGTATCCCCAACAGCACAAGTTTTTGTAGTATCCCCGGACAAGTACACCTGATTGAACTTGTCATCTAATCATCAAGCCCTCAATTACTTGAATCAGGTGAGTTTGTCCGGGCTGCACCAAAAATGTGTGCTGGTGAGGGGTACTGGAGGACTGGAGTTGGGCTGGTGGGGGTACTGGAGGACTGGAGTTGGGCTGGTGGGGGTACTGGAGGACTGGAGTTGGGCTGGTGGGGGTACTGGAGGACTGGAGTTGGGCTGGTGGGGGTACTGGAGGACTGGAGTTGGGCTGGTGGGGGTACTGGAGGACTGGAGTTGGGCTGGTGGGGGTACTGGAGGACTGGAGTTGGGCTAGTGGGGGTACTGGAGGACTGGAGTTGGGCTAGTGGGGGTACTGGAGGACTGGAGTTGGGCTGGTGGGGGTACTGGAGGACTGTAGTTGGGCTGGTGGGGGTACTGGAGGACTGGAGTTGGGCTAGTGGGGGTACTGGAGGACTGGAGTTGGGCTGGTGGGGGTACTGGAGGACTGGAGTTGGGCTGGTGGGGGTACTGGAGGACTGGAGTTGGGCTGGTGGGGGTACTGGAGGACTGGAGTTGGGCTGGTGGGGGTACTGGAGGACTGGAGTTGGGCTGGTGGGGGTACTGGAGGACTGGAGTTGGGCTGGTGGGGGTACTGGAGGACTGGAGTTGGGCTGGTGGGGGACTGGAGTTGGGCTGGTGGGGGTACTGGAGGACTGTAGTTGGGCTGGTGGGAGGACTGGAGTTGGGCTGGTGGGAGGACTGGAGGACTGGAGTTGGGCTGGTGGGAGGACTGGAGTTGGTCTGGTGGGGGTACTGGAGGACTGTAGTTGGGCTGGTGGGGGTACTGGAGGACTGTAGTTGGGCTAGTGGGGGTATTGGAGGACTGGAGTTGGGCTGGTGGGGGTACTGGAGGACTGGAGTTGGGCTGGTGGGGGTACTGTAGTTGGGACACTGCCCTATATAGAACACGACCAGGGCCCAAAAGCAGTGCACTATATAGGGAAGGGTGTTCTATTTGGGACGCAGCTTTGTGTGGCTGGTGTCTGAAATGTAGAGCCACTCCGGCAGCCAGTTAGCAGACTGAATGGCAAACAGAATAGCTGCCTGCAGAACCTTTTCACCAGAGCTGTAAGCTTTTCTTTTATTCCCCAAAGTGAGCCCTGAAGCAGCAAATCCTTTATCAATATCGTTTCCACTGTGCTGGACCCATCTCTCTCTGATCTCTCCATGCTTTTCTCCCCCTCTTTCTCCCTCCCTCACTCACTCTCTCTCTCCCCTTCTCTCTCCGTTCCACACCATTTGACCAGCAACAGACTGACAAGGGGGAGAAAGGGGTAGAGACCAGGAGGTGACAGGGTCAGATAATATGTGTGACAGAGCTGTCAGAAGTACTCAGGTCTGTCAGGTCTGGGGGTGGATGTGTATTGGACAGGTCTGTCAGGTCTGGGGGGTGGATGTGTATTGGACAGGTCTGTCAGATCTGGGGGGTGGATGTGTATTGGACAGGTCTGTCAGGTCTGGGGGGTGGATGTGTATTGGACAGGTCTGTCAGGTCTGGGGGGTGGATGTGTGTTGGACAGGTCTGTCAGGTCTGGGGGGTGGATGTGTATTGGACAGTTCTGTCATGTCTCGGGGGTGGATGTGTATTGGACAGGTCTGTCAGGTCTGGGGGTGGATGCACAAACTGGCTCTAACCAGAATAGAAAGAGGAGTGGGAGGCCCCGGTGCACAACTGAGCAAGATGACAAATACATTAGAGTGTCTAGTTTGAGAAACAGACGCCTCACAGGTCCTCAACTGGCAGCTTCATTAAATAGTACCCGCAAAACACCAGTCTCAACGTCAACAGTGAAGAGGCGACTCCGGGATGCTGACCTTCTAGGCAGAGTTGCAAAGAAAAAGCCATATCTCAGACTGGCCAATAAAAATAAAATATTAAGATGGGCAGTCTGAGATATGGCTTTTACACAGGGTTGTAAGAGATCTTCAGTTTCTTGGCAATTTCTCGCAAAGAAAAGCAATTTTTTGGTCCATTAAAATAACACCAAATTGATCAGAAATACAGTGCAGACATTGTTCATGGCAATTTCTCGCATGGAATAGCCTTCATTTCTCAGAACAAGAATAGACAGACTAGTTTCAGAAGAAAGCTCTTTGTTTCTGGCCATTTTGAGCCTGTAATCGAACCCACCATTGCTGATGCTCCAGATACTCAACTAGTCTCAAGAAGGCCAGTTTTATTGCTTCTTTAATCAGCACAACAGTTTTCAGCTGTGCTAACATAATTGCAAAAGGGTTTTCTAATGATCAATTAGCCTTTTAAAATGATAAACTTGGATTAGCAAACACAACGTGCCATTGGAACACAGGACTGATGGTTGCTGATAATGGGCCTCTGTACGCCTATGTATATATTCCATAAAAAATCATCCGTTTCCAACTACAATAGCCATTTACAACATAAAAAATGTATTACACTGTATTTCTGATCAATTTGATGTTATTTTAATGGACAAAAAAATTGCTTTTCTTTCGAAAACAAGGACATTTCTAAGTGACCCCAAATCTTTGAACGGTAGTGTATGTTTTCAAGGAAATGTCTAAGTGACCCCAAACTTTTGAATGGTAGTGTATGTTTCTTCTGCTTTAACTGTGATCTTACCTCTGAGAGGAGAAATATTCCATCGCTTGTTAATGACTCATGTTCAGATTTTCCAACATATTTGAAACGTTGGATTTTTAACATTTCAAATTGAATCCCTAGTCAGCCCTGGGCTTAGTGAAAATATGTATTAGATTTATTTTTCATATATTCTATAGCAAGTCTTCTCTTTCCTTGTTCTTTGTCTAACTTTGATCAGTGTCTTCAGGCAGTTTATCCTCTGTTTGCCTGATAGCAGAAGCTCTATGACTGTGTGTGTGTGTATTCTATAACACAGCAGCCTATTAAACACACTACTTGACAAGGGGATTTTATTAATGAAACAGAAGCAGAACAATTTGTTTTCAGACGTCAAAGATGGATTCTTTCTCTGTGGTGAAATCATGTGTAATAGGGCTGTAACAAGCAGTTGAATGTCCTACAGTAGGCAAGAGCTGCTGGAATGAGCTATTTACATCCTGTTGCTTCAGTCTTCAGGGTCAATGTCTCCTCTCTGCTCCTAACCTAAACCTGGAGGGTGCAAAGTACTGAACATTTCAGATAGAAATGCCATAGATAGAGCGGATATGATTCGTTATTCCATATGACAGAGTCATATCCGTTCTACATAATATATTTCTACCTAAGTTGTGCCTTACTGAACCCAGGCCAGGTATGTGTTTACTAAACATGCCTTATAGAGTGTGTTTTTGACCTCTCTTCCTCTTTGCCCAGCAACTCAACTTCCTTTATTACAGTAGTGTGTCTCCTACCTGTCATTTCCACACATGACCAGGCCAGTTTCCTGGACAGCTTGGCATAATGTGTATCGAAACCCTGGGTGCCCGTAAAGATCTGTGACTCACAGAGATGGCCTCACAGCCAGCCAATGAGACACACAGCGTCTTGGACGACCGGCCGGCCAATGGGGTTGAGCCCTCTGCTGGAATCCATAATACTCAGAATGCCTCAGGGCACACATACACACGGGCTGTGGATTGACCTCTCTGCGACCATGACCTCTTAACGACATCATCGCTTCATTAAAGCAGCGACTCCAAACACATCTGCATTTGGTGCTTGGCTTTGGTATAATGTCTCAGCCACAGAACGACGGTTCCCTAGTGTATGAGAGAGAGAGACTGGAGTCGTTGTCATCTTCCAACCGTGCAGAAAGGATAGGATAGGCTGTCTGCCCTGAAGGTTGTGATTTTCCAGGTAATGCAGAATAAACAAATTAAGTCAAAATATCCCTTGAGCCTGACGGAGCGGAGCTAGGCCTGGTTTTCCCCCTAGAGCCTCTCAGCCGGCCTGTATTGAGGCAGGAAGTCAAATGGAATGATGTTGGTAGAAGTGTTTAAACCTAATGCAGACGACAACACATCCTGCACCGGCGTTATATTAAGTACAGACTAGGGGTGTGCTGACAGGGCCATACTCATATTCGTGACCTGTGTGTGTGTCTGACCTGTGTGTGTGTGTGTGTGTGTGTGTGTGTGTGTGTGTCCTCAACTTGCAGCGAGGCAGACAAGCTTGCTATCAGTAGAATGGGCGTTGGTGTTTCATCTTTTTTCACTACCCTCGCCCCGCTTGTTAGATATTATGCACGTTGACAGCTTGATAGCAAATGTCCTCGCCATGTGATTTATCATAGTAGCAGGTTAATAGGAGGCAGCAGCAGGCTGAATGATCAGACCCAAATAGAGACGTGAAAGGGATCAGGTGAAATTATGAAGTGAGTGGACAGAGGAATACAGCTTTACTCTAGCCAATCAGAACAGCAGGATCAACGTACGGCCCGCCCTTCTCTTTACAGACAGGTAAACTAGCCAGTTGACTTTATTTAGACCACGTAGCACCTTACTTGACTGACTGACATGAGAAAGATGCGTTCTGGCCCCGAAAATGTCTTTTTTCCTATCACGGATAATTACAATACTCCAATCATAATCGTATCCAGAAAATCGCCCATATCCGTTATGGTAGTCGTTTGTGACTAACCTCAAGCCCCATTGATCTGTTTAAGTAATAAAAATAAGGCATCTGAAAGTGACTGTATTCAACAACATTGCTTTTGGGGATGTAGTTTATACATTCATGTAGTTACATATTTATATGGCACCAATTTTGACATATGTCTTGTTATTTAAATCCGTATTGTTCTGTTTCAGTCAGTCCCCAAGTCTCGTGTGGCTGTCAGTCTGTCTGCCTGAGGTTGGTGGAAAGGAGTGTTTGAAATGGGAAAGGAGAGGAAAGTAGGAAGGAGTGATTGGAGGAGAGGAAAGGAGGATGGAGTGATTGGAGGAGAGGAAAGTAGGAAGGAGTGATTGGAGGAGAGGAAAGTAGGAAGGAGTGATTGGAGGAGAGGAAAGGAGGATGGAGTGATTTAAAAAAGGAGAGGAAAGTAGGATGGAGTGATTAAAAGAGGAGAGGAAAGGAAGGATGAGTCTGTATTGATGGGCTGGCTGTCTCACTATGTCTCGCTCCAGGAAAGACCTTGTTGAATCAGGAGTAGAGCAGCTGTGTCTAATACAGTCTGTCTGGAGATCCCTGGTGAAGAGAGGGAATGAGAGGGTAGAGATTCACCTGAAGCAACACCCTGGTGAAGAGAGGGAAGAGATTCACCTGAAGCAACACCCTGGTGAAGAGAGGGAAGAGATTCACCTGAAGCAACACCCTGGTGAAGAGAGGGAAGAGATTCACCTGAAGCAACACCCTGGTGAAGAGAGGGAATAGATTCACCTGAAGCAACACCCTGGTGAAGAGAGGGAAGAGATTCACCTGAAGCAACACCCTGGTGAAGAGAGGGTATGAGAGGGAAGAGATTTACCTGAAGCAACACCCTGGTGAAGAGGGAAGAGATTCACCTGAAGCAACACCCTGGTGAAGAGAGGGAATGAGAGAGAAGAGATTCACCTGAAGCAACACTCACATTCACACTCATGACGACACGTCTCCCATGCAGGTTAACTCTCTCAGCTCTGATGTTTTAAATCCAGCACTCCTCTCATCCGCTCCTCCTCTCCTCCCCTCTCATCCGTTCCTCCCCTCCTCCCTCTCCTCTCCTCTTCCTCCCCTCCTCTCTCCTCCCTCCCTCTTCTCTCCCTCTCCTCCTCTCCTCCCCTCCTCCTCCTCTCATCTCCTGTCTGCCAATCCAGCAGATGATGTTGTGACGTGATGAATAGAAGGCTTTGAGCTGCCTCAGTGAACATACTGCAGGGTCAACATGTGGCAGAGAGGATTATGGGTAGAGGAGTGGAAAGGGTCAACATGTGCAGAGAGGATTATGGGTAGAGGAGGGATGGAAATGCTGACCTGAACTTATAAAGCCTCTAGGGCAGCTAGAAAACTAACTCTAACTTCACTTTCCATGGTTTGACCTTAATTTTTTCATTGACGGCTGGACTTAGTGAATATATTTTCTCCTGATGTCTGGACTCAGTGAATATATTTTCTCCTTGACGTCTGGACTCAGTGAATATATTTTGTCATTGACGTCTGGACTCAGTGAATATATTTTCTCATTGACGTCTGGACTCAGTGAATATATTTTCTCATTGACGTCTGGACTCAGTGTGTGCTTATGATTACCCTGTTCTGTGTACCATCGGGGGGGCTCCCGAGCTGGGAGCAAAAAAAGAGGAGGGTCAGTGTGTGAAGGCTGGCCTCCCTCTCCTCTTCCTCTAGGAGCCTCTAGGGCTGGCCCGGCTGGGTGTGATGATGGGTTACTGTGGCTGTGTGTTCACCCCACCACCATGGGCCCAGTCTGCTCCACATTCAACACACACACACACACACACACACACACACACACACACACACACACACACCCCAGCCTGCACTGTGGGCCACATTCATCACATCTAATGAAAGCTGCCTTCTGCTCATAGAGCATGGTCTGCATGATAGCTCTGTCACTCAACCATATGCCATCCCCAGGCCTGGCATCTGCTGCTACAGCTGCTAGAGCACTGGCTGGTTGGGCCTCCCTGCCTGGGCCTGTTTGGACTGGTTGGGCCTCCCTGCCTGGGCCTGTTTGGACTGGTTGGGCCTCCCTGCCTGGGCCTGGTTGGGCTGGTTGGGCCTCCCTGCCTGGGCCTGTTTGGACTGGTTGGGCCTCCCTGCCTGGGCCTGTTTGGACTGGTTGGGCCTCCCTGCCTGGGCCTGTTTGGACTGGTTGGGCCTCCCTGCCTCGGTCTGGTTGGGCCTCCCTCCCTGCCTCGGTCTGGTTGGGCCTCCCTCCCTGCCTGGGTCTGGTCTGAGCTGGGCCTCCCTCCCTGCCTGGGTCTGGTCTGAGCTGGGCCTCCCTCCCTGCCTGGGTCTGGTCTGAGCTGGGCCTCCCTTCCTGGGTCTGGTTGGGCCTCCCACCCTGCCTGGGACTGGTTGGGCCTCCCACCCTGCCTGGGTCTGGTTGGGCCTCCCTCCCTGCCTGGGTCTGGTCTGAGCTGGGCCTCCCTTCCTGTGTCTGGTCTGAGCTGGGCCTCCCTTCCTTGGTCAGGTTGGGCCTCCTTCTCTGCCTGGGTCTGGTTGGGCCTCCCTCCCTGCCTGGGTCTGGTTGGGCCTCCCTCCCTGCCTGGGTCTGGTTGGGCCTCCCTCCCTGCCTGGGTCTGGTTGGGCCTCCCTCCCTGCCTGGGTCTGGTTGGGCCTCCCTCCCTGCCTGGGTCTGGTTGGGCCTCCCTCCCTGCCTGGGTCTGGTTGGGCCTCCCTCCCTGCCTGGGTCTGGTTAGGTCTCCCTTCCTGCCTGGGTCTGGTTAGGTCTCCCTTCCTGCCTGGGTCTGGTTGGGCCTCCCTCCCTGTTTTGGTCTGGTCTGAGCTGGGCCTCCCTGCCTGGGTCTGGTTGGGCCTCCCTCCCTGCCTGGGTCTGGTTGTTCTGAGCTGGGACAGCCTCTGCCATCATTTCCATTCAGGCTCCAGCCTCACCCAGCTCTCTCTCTCTCTCTCTCTCTGTGTTTAAATAGGAGATATGGAATTAATTTATGTAAAGTCAGTTAAACAAATCCAGGGGAAAGAGAAGAGGATCCATTTAGGAGGGGACCAATTTGCATGTGTGTATTAATCCCCAATCATAACAAGCCTACCATGTGAACAAGCTGCTGCTCCAACCCCAACCCCACCCCACAATGACCCTACAAGCCAATCAGAATGGAGAGACCTTTGGTTTAGTTTGGGGCGCTAGGCAGGGTTGGGCCTTTAGGGAGAGAGAAGCTGGGGCTGGGGTATAGAGCTGGGATTGGTGGCTGGGGTATAGAGCTGGGATTGGTGGCTGGGGTATAGAGCTGGGATTGGTGGCTGGGGTATAGAGCTGGGATTGGTGGCTGGGGTATAGGGATTTGAGGTTGGGGGCTGGGGTATAGAGCTGGGATTGGTGGCTGGGATATAGGGGTTTGAGGTTGGGGGCTGGGGCATGGTTGGTCACTATAAATAGTTCATACCGTAGATGACTGACTGCTTGCCTGTGGTGAGATAATGCTGTTGTTGTTTACAAGTTACCTCGCATATAATCATATTACAGAGACTAATTCATAATTTATTGATTTCAGTATTAAATGCCATGTTTTGGTATCATGCGCAAAGGGTTAGGGGACTGATGTTGTACAGGTCACATACTTCATAGGACAGACATCTGTCTATACATCTGTTATTCATTGCAAGGTTATTAAACAGGCAGACTGGTGTTGCATCCCAAATAGCACCCTATTTCCTATACAGAGTGGAGAGGGTTAGAACGAAAGAGTGGAGAGGGTTAGAACGAAGGAGTGGAGAGGGTTAGAACGAAATAATGGAGAGGGGGATGAGGAAGTGAAGAGGTTAGAGAACCCCAAACCCCGCCCATACTACCCCAGACAGAATGTAATTGGCTGTATCTCACAGCCCCATGTCCTGAACAGAAAGATGATTGGTGGAGAGAGATCAGGTGGTACTACAGGGGTCCTAGGGAAAGATATATGAGCCTGTCAGACGCCCAGACAGGAACAGGAAGGAGGAGGGAGGGTCGTCAGTCAGCCCTGCTAGTTGTTATATCCCGTGACAACCTGTGAACTCTTGTCTAGGTGAGGTCAAAGTAGCTAAACCATGTTGTTTCACAGATATAAGGTTTAAGGTTGTTGCCGTGCTCTTAAAGTGTTGCTATGATTTTTTTTTAAAGCTAAATATCTATAAGGCCTACACACGTTCTTTATAATAGCTAAATATTGTATTGCTGTATGGTTTGCTGTAGCAGCAAGAGCTACAGTGCTGTGGTACTGTGTTGGTTTTATGGTTAATCTGTAGTCAGTGTTTTAATGCTGTGTTATTATAATGATGATGACTGACCTGCTGCACGATGTAGTAGCCACTCCATACTCTTTCTGACTGTTTGACTACACCGTCTATTACACACACACACACACACACACTCACACAGGGACATTTACTTTCTTTTGATTAATGCTAATTAGGTTACAAGGGGTTCGACGTGTCAAATTTGAGAGTCAGTGAGTTCCTGATTTGCAGCTGAAAATCAATCAGAGCCATTCAAGAGGTAATATTCCCCTTCAAAACATTTGCTCATTGAAACGCTCCACACCACCAAACCAGAGCCTCACACAACTGGAACACACACACATACAAACACACACACATACACAGACACACACAAACAAAGTGAACATTTCTGATTGGGAGGACTGATGACTTTGACTTGGATTTTTGTAATTCAAATGAGCACTCTATAGTCATTCAACTGAGAGAGAAAAAATACTCTTTGCATGTTGATTTCCATGGTGGATTGGATCAATCTGAATGGCTACTTGTTGTTTATTCTGTTGTGGTTGTGAACTACAAGTGCTGTTCAGGAAGAGAGAGGAAAAAACAAATGGCTCTTTTCTGATGCAAAGAGGAGTTGAGTGGTGAGGAGAGTGACGGCCTGCGCCTCTCTGAGGGTTAGCTGGTGAGGAGAGAGACGGCCTGGGCCTCTGAGGGTTAGCTGGTGAGGAGAGAGACGGCCTGGGCCCCTGAGGGTTAGCTGGTGAGGAGAGAGACGGCCTGGGCCTCTGAGGGTTAGCTGGTGAGGAGAGAGACAGCCTGGGCCTCTGAGGGTTAGCTGGTGAGGAGAGAGACGGCCTGGGCCCCTGAGGGTTAGCTGGTGAGGAGAGAGACGGCCTGGGCCTCTGAGGGTTAGCTGGTGAGGAGAGAGATGGCCTGGGCCTCTGAGGGTTAGCTGGTGAGGAGAGAGACGGTCTAGCGGAGACATCTGTGTCAGCGCTTTCTGTCTGTCCTCTAATCCCTGTCTGTCTGTCCTCTAATCCCTGTGGTGCTCGGAGCGGGCGGCACCAGGCTAGCGGTGGTGTCCTCTGGTCCCTGTGGTGCTCGGAGCGGGCGGCACCAGGCTAGCGGTGGTGTCCTCTGGTCCCTGTGGTGCTCGGAGCGGGCAGCACCAGGCTAGCGGTGGTGGTCATTTGGTAATTTGTGATTAGAGAGGAGGGAGGAGGATGTTGGTAATGTGGTGTTATCTTTATATGCAGAGAGACAATCAGTACACAGCTGAGCTCCTGATTGATGAAGCAATCAAACAGCAGCAAGCACCTCACACGGACACACACACACCAACCAGAGCCTTCAGAGTTGGAGACAGCCTCTCATAGTAACAACTTTCCTGTCATTCTGAGAAACGAGACTTGAGTGTTTCCAATTCCGTCCTCCTGTCTATCGCTCTTATTCTCCACTGGTATATTCAGAGGAGGGGGGGTTAGTGTGTGTGTGTGTTTGTGCCTCCCTGCGTGCCTACATGGGTTCTCTCAGTGAAATTGAGTGATGTTTCTGTGTCCGCTAGCTTGCTGTGTTTCTGACGTTCCTCCTGATGCAATATTGTGGAGCAGCTGTAACAATACAAAGTGCCTGTAGGCCTGACTCTGTCTGCGTCTCAAATGGCACCCTATTCCCTATATAGTGCACTACTTTTGACCAGGGTCCATATGTAGTGCACTATATAGGGAATAGGGTGCCATTTAGGACACATTCAGTGTCTTTGTGGAGGCTGATGGCTTCTGTATTGTGTTGCTCAGTTACAAACTAGATTTGTCATCGCCGTGACTGAGTACTGTGTCATTTGTGTCAGCTGGCTGAAATTGATAAAGCCCTGAAATGCTGGGTTGGAAAGACAGCAGCCAGTTGTCCCAAACCATTATCATTTACAACCAGAACCCTCAATAGATGGAGATGAAAAATCTAATCAACTTTATGGAATATAATTTTCTTTTCTTTTTTGCCTCTGTGTTGAAGTGTAACTTGTATTTTTTGGAAGCAAACACATTGTGTTCCTCACCGTACTGGAGCTGCAGCAGACATTGGAGCTGTCATTTCTGTCCTTTCAGATGTAGGGCAGATGTTTTTCAGAACCCTTATCATGGAGATGAGTTGGCCTGCGTCTCAAATGGCAACCTATCCCTTATGTAGTGCACTACTTTTGACCATGTCTCATAGGGGTTTGGTCAAAAGTAGTGCACTATATAGGGAATAGGGTGCCATTTGGGACTTAACCAGTAACATGCCCCAGAATGTAGGCAGCTGCAAGGGGGCCGATGCTAGTGGGCGAGTGATGGTAAATAATTAAAGTAATTGTATTACCATGGCCCAGGGCAGAATACTGACGCGGTGGAGATTGAGGTGTGTGTGTGTGTGTATTATGGTGTGTGTATAGAGTGGGGTAGAGAGGTTTCGGGAGGGGGCAAAGGGGGGTTCATTGGATGCAGGTGCACAACGGCACAGACCACCTCTCTCTCAGAGAGAGAGAGAGAGAGAGAGAGAGAGAGAGAGAGAGCGCGCATTAGTGATCTGGCAGTGCCTCAAGCTGCACACACACTGGCCTGCCAAACTCTCTATTCACACACATACCCTGACACACACACCCTTGCCTAGCTATAGCTGCCAACTGTCTATTCAGGGGGGGGGGGGGGGGGACTGGGATAATTGTTATTCAGGCCTCCTTAATGAGATGCGCTAGCTGCCCAGTGATGAGAGACTGAAGAGCGCGCTCCCTCTCTGTTGTTATGCTAACTAGGTACTATTAGAGCTCTGTATAGCCATGGTCCTGTTCCATCTAATCTCCCCTGTCTCCCCTCTCCTCCCCTGTCTCCCCTCTCCTCCCCTGTCTCCCCTCTCCTCCCCGCTCCCTCCTCCAGGCCCCCCCAGGGCCAGAATGTGGCTGTGCTGCTTCACCCCCTTTAACCCCCAAACTCAGTCTCTTACACAACGGGCACACAGTGGGCAGGTCAGGTCAGGAAGGCTTTATTGTGTGTGTGTGTTGGGTAGGCAGGCGTGGGGCCGTGGGCTTCCCTGAAGCTGTGTGGTTGTTTTAGTAGTTGATGGAAATGTAGATTCTGGCCTCTGTGTGTGCTTATGACACATGGGGCACTGCAGATGGGGGGAGTGGGGAGAGGGGGGGGGGGGGATTGGGGGAGAGAGAGGAGGATGGATAGGCCGTGCGTGCGTGCGTGCGTGCGTGCGTGCGTGAACTGCGGCCATGGGCTGCTTGGATGACAGCTAGGCCTGACTAAGACAAGTGGAGTCTCAGCCAGCAGAGCAGGCAGACACTAGCTCTGGTGGTTGGATGGAGAATTAGCAGGTTGACCTTTATTGTCATGAATCTTGCCCTGGAGGCAGAACAGAGACATTTCCCCTAGATGGGCCAGCTGCAATGTCAAAATAGGCTATATTGTAAAATGTTCATGAAAACAAAAATACGCTTTTTGGTCTTAATTTAAGATTAGGTTAGACATTAAAGGTTAGCAGTGTGGTTAAGGTTAGGTTTAAAATCAGATTTTATGACTTTGTGGCTGTGCTAGCTAGTGACCACTCTGCAGAGCTGCCTCCAGGTCAAGATTCATGACAATAAATGCCAACCTGCGGAAAATGTACACTTCTAAGGGTGCTTCCAGTTAGCAGCCTGCTGGCAGTATGTTGACAGTATCAACTTTATTTATTGTCTAGATAGCCTAATTGATGGTTCTCTATGATAATCATATCTCTGATGAAGGTCGAAAGGTCAAATCATTTGAAAGGTGAAACACACAGTGATACTTTGTAGGAGTAGTGTGCATGAGTATTTTCATTGGCTGCTGTATGACTGCTGTATGGCTGCTGTATGTCTGCCGTATGACTGCCGTATGGCTGCCGTATGACTGCCGTATGGCTGCTGTATGTCTGCCGTATGACTGCCGTATGGCTGCCGTATGACTGCCGTATGGCTGCTGTATGTCTGCCGTATGACTGCCGTATGGCTGCCGTATGACTGCCGTATGGCTGCTGTATGTCTGCCGTATGACTGCCGTATGACTGCTGTAGTGCAGTGCGTGAGTTTCTTTTCATTTCAACTACAGGACTACAGACAGATAGACAAGGACATAGTAGGCTAACTGAATGGCTTCTATAGTGCATTGAAACAGAATGCAAATGTGTACGTCTGCTTAGTGAGGTAGGTTGTTGCTGAGAGTAAAGCCCCTCGTCCTGTCTGCTTAGTGAGGCAGGTTGTTTCTGTGAGGCGCTGAGCAGAGAGGAATGTTGGAGAGCAAGAGAGTGGGGTTGTGTGTGTGTGTGTTGCGTGCCATAGAAAACCCAACGCTGATAGGCCTCGTTAAAGCTCAACCTCATGGGTCACCAGTTGAACTTTGACCCTGAGCCCATTGTTCCGGACAATTACAGACGTCAAGCGAGTCGCCCAGTCAGCCAGCTAACGCCATAGCTCTGGAACTGAAAGGTTTCTACCCAGGGAGAAAGGGAACAACAGGCTTTTAAACTCCCTGAAAAAAGGCTTTAAGACATTGACTTGTGTGAGGTGTCAGAGTGATTTCATTTCTTCTGTTAGTAGTTTGCATCATTTACCAATGGATATTGAGATGTACTAGTAATAGACTGTAGGATATCTCTTCTGTAGTAAATCTCTGTTGTGTTTTTGGTCAGTGATTTATTTGGAGTGGACTTCAGACAACAGACCAGCATCCTCTCTCTTTCCTCTCTTTAGAGGCAATTTCTTTTCAGTTTGTTTTCTTCTCTGAGACAGAAACAACAGGGGAGCTTCTCTTCTCTTTCTGTTCTCATCTCTTCTGTTCTCATCTCTTCTGTTCTCATCTCTTCTGTTCACATCTCTTCTGTTCTCATCTCTTCTGTTCACATCTCTTCTGTTCTCATCTCTTCTCATCACTTCACTTCTCTCTCTCTCTTCTGTTCTCATCCTCTTCTGTCTTCTCTCTCCAGCAGTCAGGCTTGGAAAAAATTACCTCCAAGATCTCAGCTTCACATTTTAGCCCCTGAATTGTTTCTCTACCAATTGTTTTCCTGTTTAGCATCCCCACAGTAACAGTCAGTACAGGACAGTGTAGTGTTTGGAGTAGCCTGCACTTTAAGTTTGTGCACACAACTTCATTTATTTATGTGTGAGGCGTGTGTGAAGTTGGCGTTTGGCTGGCCTGGCAGGCTGGTTGGAGGGTAAACAGGCGTGAATAACACATCTTAGTGTGTAATTGTTCTGCCCCTCGCTGTGCTGTGTTGGATCTCCACACCACCACGATGCAGTGAAAAGTCAAGTGTTACGTCCCAAATGGTACCTTATTCCCCTATATAGTGCACTACTTTTGACCAGAGTCCTATGTGGCCTGGTCAAAAGTAGTGCACTACATAGTGATATGGTGCAATTTGGGACGCAAACAAGATCTACCCGCCAGAACTACCCATCAGAGATGGGCTTCTCTCACAGGAGCCTGAGCCAAACTCAATGCGAAAACAGGTTAGCGTTAGAATTAGCATTAGTGTGAAGAGTGAATGTGAATACCGGTTAGCATTAGTATTAGTGTGAAAAGTGAATTTGAAATCAGGGTTGGTGTAGCATTAGTGTGAACTGTTCAATTAAATAAACTTTATTCATAATTATGGTTATTACAGAAATCTCTCCTCAGAAGATCCTCTTTATCATTCAGATGATCAATTAATCACATTATAAGCACATTATCCCCCAAGATATGCTTCTAGATATGTTCCCTGTTATGTAATTGAAGTCTGTTTGGCTGTGAGACAGAGAGTAAACACAAGTATACACCTGGTTAATACACCGATTATGGAGGTATACACCTGGTTAATACACAGTTTATGGAGGTATACACCCAGTTAATACACTGTTTATGGAGGTATTCACCTGCTTAATACACTGTTTATGGAGGTAAACAGCTGGTTACTACACTGTTTATGGAGGTATACACCTGGTTAATACACTGTTTATGGAGGTATACACCTGGTTACTACACCGTTTATGGAGGTATACACCTGGTTAATACACTGTTTATGGAGGTATTCACCTGCTTAATACACTGTTTATGGAGGTATACACCTGGTTACTACACCGTTTATGGAGGTATACACCTGGTTAATACACTGTTTATGGAGGTATTCACCTGCTTAATACACTGTTTATGGAGGTATACACCTGGTTACTACAACGTTTATGGAGGTATACACCTGGTTAATACACTCTTTATGGAGGTATTCACCTGCTTAATACACTGTTTATGGAGGTATACACCTGGTTACTACACCGTTTATGGAGGTATTCACCTGCTTAATACACTGTTTATGGAGGTATACACCTGGTTACTACACCGTTTATGGAGGTATACACCTGGTTAATACACTGTTTATGGAAGTATACACCTGGTTACTACACCGTTTATGGAGGTATACACCTGGTTAATACACTGTTTATGGAAGTATACACCTGGTTAAAACACTGTTTATGGAGGTATACACCCAGTTAATACACTGTTTATGGAGGTATACAGCTGGTTACTACACCGTTTATGGAGGTATTCACCTGGTTAATACACTGTTTATGGAGGTATTCACCTGGTTAATACACTGTTTATGGAGGTATTCACCTGGGTTGTTTGTACTGGACCCATGTGTTATTATATCTCCATTAGTGGGTTGTTTGTACTGGACCCATGTGTTATTATATCTCCATTGATTTTTATCCAATTCAGCTTTCTGATGTGTTTGTCCTTATGATTCTCTGTGAGCACAGGAATACAACAACAAACAACCAACATGCACACACACACAACAAACAACCACACCCTCTTGGCAATCCCAGTCCAGTCCTATCATATATGTATCTCTACACAGTTAGATAAGGTGCCTATCAGGATCACATAGTCTGTTGAGACTTTATGTTTATAATCCACCATGCTGGATAACAGATTAGATACAATTGAAGAGGGAATATCTTTCATCTGATCGTTCAGAAGGCTAACATGGAGAGAAGGAAATGTACGCTAGCAGCTAGCTAACTAACCCACTCTCTGGCAATTGGTCTTAACACCAACCTTATCCTTCAAACAGCTAGCTAACTAACCCACTCTCTCTGCCAATGGGTCTTAACACCAACCTTATTATTCAAACAGCTAGCTAACTAACCCACTCTCTCTGCCAATGGGTCTTAACACCAACCTTATTATTCAAACAGCTAGCTAACTAACCCACTCTCTCTGCCAATGGGTCTTAACACCAACCTAATTATTCAAACAGTGTGTGTGATCTGCTGTGAGCCTGTGTCATCACTTCAGATGTATGTTTCATCACTTTGTTTCTATTCTGTTTTGTGTGAACGTTTGATGGGGCTCTGGCTCAGGGGCTTGGACTATAGCGTACACACACAGACACTTGGAGGTGTGTAGACTAAAGCAGGTCTCCTCCTCCTCAGTCCAAGGCTGAACAACATGCAGAGATTCCCCAGCAGCACTGACCTCCAGCCAGCTAGCTCACGCATGTCTCTGGGTGTTCCTTATGTTGTGTGTTTCATATTGTAGCAGACACACAAGGTGTGAGCACTTGCTCCGGCATGCAGACGTACTTGAAATTACAAAATAAATCATAATTTCTTGCAAGGAGAGCAAGTTTTCCAAAACTAGAATTTGTGTTTTGCATCACAACCTCCTGGTTTCTGGTCTTATTTGTAATTAAGACTGTGGGGGTTTTCATGCCAGCATCATTATTTTGTCAAATTTGAAATATATGTATAAAAAAAGGCCTTACGTTTGTAGAACCTTTTTCTCATATTCAGCGTTTTTGAAACGTAGTTCTTGAAATGGCTTACATAAAACATTTAACATAAAGAGTAAAATACAACTTAGAGACCTCAAAAGTCCATTAGTGACAGTTACATGATCTAAAGCCTCTTCTGTCTTACTAGACCATGTTCAGTACTACATCACAATCAACAGGAGTCACGTTCACTACTACATCACAATCAACAGGAGTCATGTTCAGTACTACATCACAATCAACAGGAGTCATGTTCAGTACTACATCACAATCAACAGGAGTCATGTTCAGTACTACATCACAATCAACAGGAGTCATGTTCAGTACTACATCACAATCAACAGGAGTCATGTTCAGTACTACATCACAATCAACAGGAGTCACGTTCACTACTACATCACAATCAACAGGAGTCATGTTCAGTACTACATCACAATCAACAGGAGTCATGTTCAGTACTACATCACAATCAACAGGAGTCATGTTCAGTACTACATCACAATCAACAGGAGTCATGTTCAGTACTACATCACAATCAACAGGAGTCATGTTCAGTACTACATCACAATCAACAGGAGTCATGTTCAGTACTACATCACAATCAACAGGAGTCATGTTCAGTACTACATCACAATCAACAGGAGTCATGTTCAGTACTACATCACAATCAACAGGAGTCATGTTCATTACTGTAACACAATCAACAGGAGTCATGTTCAGTACTACATCACAATCAACAGGAGTCATGTTCAGTACTGCAACACAATCAACAGGAGTCATGTTCAGTACTACATCACAATCAACAGGAGTCATGTTCAGTACTACATCACAATCAACAGGAGTCATGTTCATTACTGTAACACAATCAACAGGAGTCATGTTCAGTACTACATCACAATCAACAGGAGTCATGTTCAGTACTGCAACACAATCAACAGGAGTCATGTTCAGTACTACATCACAATCAACAGGAGTCATGTTCATTACTGTAACACAATCAACAGGAGTCATGTTCAGTACTACATCACAATCAACAGGAGTCATGTTCAGTACTACATCACAATCAACAGGAGTCATGTTCAGTACTACATCACAATCAACAGGGGTCATGTTCAGTACTGCATCACAATCAACAGGAGTCATGTTCAGTACTGCAACACAATCAACAGGAGTCATGTTCAGTACTGCAACACAATCAACAGGAGTCATGTTCAGTACTGCATCACAATCAACAGGAGTCATGTTCAGTACTACATCACAATCAACAGGAGTCATGTTCATTACTGCATCACAATCAACAGGAGTCATGTTCAGTACTGCAACACAATCAACAGGAGTCATGTTCAGTACTGCAACACAATCAACAGGAGTCATGTTCATTACTGCAACACAATCAACAGGAGTCATGTTTAGTACTGCAACACAATCAACAGGAGTCATGTTCATTACTGCAACACAATCAACAGGAGCCATGTTCATTACTGCATCACAATCAACAGGAGTCATGTTCATTACTGCAACACAATCAACAGGAGCCATGTTCATTACTGCATCACAATCAACAGGAGTCATGTTCATTACTGCAACACAATCAACAGGAGTCATGTTCATTACTGCAACACAATCAACAGGAGTCATGTTCATTACTGCAACATAATCAACAGCAGTCATGTTCATTACTGCAACACAATCAACAGGAGCCATGTTCATTACTGCATCACAATCAACAGGAGTCATGTTCATTACTGCAACACAATCAACAGGAGTCATGTTCATTACTGCAACACAATCAACAGGAGTCATGTTCATTACTGCAACATAATCAACAGCAGTCATGTTCAGTACTGCAACCCACTCAACAGGAGTCATGTTCAGTACTGCAACACAATCAACAGGAGTCATGTTCAATACTGCAACACAATCAACAGGAGTCATGTTCATTACTGCAACACAATCAACAGGAGTCATGTTCAGTACTGCCACAGTCACGTAGCCTGGTCCCAGATGTGTTTGTGTTGTGTAGCCAACTCCTACTGATCTGGAACCAGGCTAACAGGCACAGTGGGTTCAACGATGGGTTCAACTGCCTTCTCTGCACACTTTGGCCAGGTTTCTGTTGGAGACATGGGAAGCTAAACACACCTCTACCTGTAGATTCACCTCTGGCTATGTCTAAATTATTCATTTTACAAGGTTGTCAGCTATTGTGGTTTTCTGGGTTCATCTGCCTGGTGGCAGAAAGCAGACAAAGGAGACATGGGGAGCGAATAGAACAGGAAAAGTCTAGCTAGTCTTGAGTTTTCTGTTCTAGTTTGTTTAGAGAGGCAGAAAGTTCCTGTTGCACGAAACAAAAGTCATTTATAATTTATGGTATGTTCAGCTTTTACAACAAGCCCACGCTGTGGTGTTGTGAACTTGCCGTCTTGGAGGCATTCTTTAATGTCTTCCTTGTCAATATTTTATCTGTGTGTTATCGACAACTAGGCATTATTTGTCTGAAAGCAACTGCAGTCTAACTTTACTTTTCTCCCTGTCTCAGTCTCAAGTAGCTCTGAGGTGATTTGTGCATGTATCCAATCATTACCAAAGCTCTACTCAGGTTACATTCACACAACCATAGAGACCAATCCCTGAGAGGAAGGTTTCAAAACTCCTCTGATGAATTCACCAAGGTTTACCCAAGTGATTTAGGTTGCGTCCCAAATGGCACCCATATGGCTCTGGTGAAAAGTAGTGCACTAAATAGGGAGTAGGGTGCCATTTGGGACGCACCCTTAGTAATTATTGGATGTGTATGGTGAATGACTTCAGCTTTTCTCCTCTCATTCGATGAGAGCTGTATTCAACCATCCATAGAGAGGGTGTTTTCATATTGCTTAGCCTACTCTGCTGCTGCTCTGAATACATGTTGTTTACCTGTAGGAAGGAGTGATTTACCTTTACACTGCAGTCTGAATACATGTTGTTTACCTGTAGGAAGGAGCTTTATAATGCATTCTGAATACATGTTGTTTACCTATAGGAAGGAGCTTTACACTGCAGTCTGAATACATGTGTTTTACCTGTAGGAAGGAGCTTTACACTGCAGTCTGAATACATGTTGTTTACCTTTAGGAAGAAGCTTTACACTGCAGTCTGAATACATGTTGTTTACCTATAGAAAGGAGCTTTACACTGCTGTCTGAATACATGTTGTTTACCTGTAGGAAGGAGCATTACACTGCAGTCTGAATACATGTTGTTTACCTGTAGGAAGGAGCTTTACACTGCAGTCTGAATACATGTTGTTTACCTATAGGAAGGAGCTTTACACTGCAGTCTGAATACATGTTGTTTACCTGTAGGAAGGAGCTTTACACTGCAGTCTGAATACATGTTGTTTACCTGTAGGAAGGAGCTTTACACTGCAGTCTGAATACATGTTGTTTACCTATAGTAAGGAGTGATTTACCTTTACACTGCAGTCTGAATACATGTTGTTTACCTGTAGGAAGGAGTGATTTACCTTTACACTGCAGTCTGAATACATGTTGTTTACCTGTAGGAAGGAGTGAATGCTTTCCTCCCATTTTTAACTGAAGTGGTCAAACACATTGAATTGAAAATGGAACCATCCAGGTTTTGCTTCATGTGTTGCATGAATGTAACGACCTTGAGCAAAGGTGACTTCTAACCGTCATATTGGAGAACTAGAATGCAAACACTTAAAAACCCTCTCTTCCACGCATCTGTCCTGCCACTGTTAGCCTACTACCTTTCTGAGATTGCAGAAGAGCACTATTCGTGTGGTAGTAGTGAGCGTAGCTATGTTTAGGCCTACGTACTAGACCGTTATGTTGCCAGGGCCAACTGTGGAGTCCCTGAAGCAACTCCATTGATGTGGTCAGGAGGTCACCTTAAGGATGATGCTTTGGGGTCAGACGTCCACATATACCACTGGCCCCACTGCCCCTCTGAACCCATAGATAAAAGCAGAGCTGTAAGTTCATATAATACAGTGCATTTTCCACATTTTGTTACGTTACAGCCTTATTCTAAAATTGATTAAATTATTTTTTTCCCTCATCAATCTACACACAATACCCCATAATGACAAAGCAAAAACAGGTTTTTAGAAATCTTAGCAAATGTATTACAAATAAAAAAACAGATACCTTATTTACATAAGTATTCAGACCCTTTGCTATGACACTCGAAATTAAGCTCAGGTGCATCTTGATTCCATTGATCATCTTTGAAATGTTTCTACAACTTGATTGGAGTCCACTTGTGGTAAATTCAATTGATTGGACATGATTTGGAAAGGCACACACCTGTCTACAGTATATAAGGTCCCACAGTTGACAGTGCATGTCAGAGCAAAAACCAAGACATAAGGTCGAAGGAATTGTCCGTAGAGCTCCGAGACAGGATTGTGTCGAGGCACAGATCTGGGGAAGAGTACCAAAAAATGTCTGCAGCATTGAAGATCCCCAAGAACACAGTGGTCTCCATCATTCTTAAATGTTAGAAGTTTGGAACCGCCAAGACTCTTCCTAGAGCTGGCTGCCCGGCCAAACTGAGCAATCGGGGGAGAAGGGCCTTGGTCAGGGAGGTGACCAAGAACCTAATGGTCACTGACAGAGCTCCAGAGTTCCTCTGTGGAGATGGGAGAACCTTCCAGAAGGACAACCATCCTGCAGCACTCCACCAATCAGGCCTTTATGGTAGAGTGGCCAGACGGAAGCCACTCCTCAGTAAAAGGCACATGACAGCCCGCTTGGATTTTGCCAAAAGGCACCTAAAGGACTCTCAGACAATGAGAAACAAGATTCTCTGGTCTGATGAAACCAAGATTGAACTCTTTGGCCTGAATGCCAAGCGTCACGTGTGGAGGAAACCTGGCACCATGGAAGCATGGTGCGTCATGCTGTGGGGATGTTTTTCAGCGGCAGGGACTGGGAGACTAGTCAGGATTGAGGGGAAAGATGAACGGAGCAAAGTACAGAGATCCTTGATGAAAACCTGCTCCAGAGCGCTCAGGACCCCAGACTAAGGTGAAGGTTCACCTTCCAACAGGACAACGACCCTAAGCACACAGCCAAGACAACGCAGGAGTGGCTTCGTGACAAGTCTCTGAATGTCCTTGAGTGGTCCAGCCAGAGCCCGGACTTGAACCCGATCGAACATCTCTGGAGAGACCTGAAAATAGCTGTGCAGCGACGCTCCCCATCCAACCTGACAGAGCTTGAGAGGATCTGCAGAGAAGAATGGGAGAAACTCCCCAAATACAGGTGTGCCAAGCTTGTAGCGTCATACCCAAGAAGACTGATGGCTGTAATCGCTGCCAAAGGTGCTTCACCAAAGTACTGAGTAAAGGGTCTGAATACTTATATAAATGTGATATTTCAGGGTTTTTTAAATTGTAAATGAGCTAAAATATCTACAAACCTGTTTTTGCTTTGTCATTATGGGGTATTGTGTGTAACAAATTAATCCATTTTAGTATGTAAAGTAACAAAATGTGGAAAAAGTCGAGGGGTCTGAATACTTTCCAAATGCACTGTACATGCTATACCCCTAACCTCTCTGACCAATAGATAAAAACAGAGCTGTTAGTTCATATGATATATGCTATACCCCTAACCCCTAATCAACACACGGGCATGGTTGGATACACATCCCTTTAGGAAGGAGAATAAACACACTGGAGAAAAAAAGGTTGGGTCTGTAATGGTACGCTATTCCCTATAAAGTGCATACATTTTGACCAGAGCCTTTTAAGATTTTGACCATAAGTAGTACTCTGTGTAGGGAATACTGTGACATTTAATCTCAGTCTACATCATTGGTATAGGCAGACTCCGTGTGATGCTCTGGTCCTTCAGGTATAGTGTGTGTATAAATGTGATGCTCTGGTCCTTCAGGTATAGTGTGTGTATAAATGTGATGCTCTGGTATAAATGTTGTATAAGAGATCAGTTGTCTGTTGGTGTTCCTCATGCAGTCTCTCTGTCCAATACTCTCCCTGTAATGTCAGACAGTCTTTGAACATTGACACGGACAGCCTTTTACATGTTCCCCTTTGTGTCGCTAGGCATTCTGGGCAGGGTGACAGGAGGAGGAGGAGCAGGCTGTGTGTTTTAATAAGCCTTGAAACCAGGGGAGGGACACACACAACCACACACACACCCAGGGGAGGGACACACACAACCACACACACACCCAGGGGAGGGACACACACAACCACACACACACCCAGGGGAGGGACACACACACACACACACACCCAGGGGAGGGACACACACACACACACACCCAGGGGAGGGACACACACACACACCCAGGGGAAGGACAGCTGGGGCTGTGGCGTTAACAAAATTTTGTCAGCCGGTGATTGTCAAACAAATAACTGTCGGTCTCACAGTAATTGACCGTTAATTAACATAAACATATTTAGCATCTCCTGGCTTCCACACATAGCCTACAAGCCACTGATGTAAACCTTTGGAACATCTACATTTTTAAAAGTCAAATAAATCCATGTAATATAGCCTACACCTTCACAATAAATCCATTATTAATTTTAGACAGGTCTAAAGAAGCATGAAATGAAGAAAATGTAGTATATTTCAGAAGAACAGAATAGCATACTCTGAGTTGTCCTTATGTTAGGCCCTGATCTGGCTATGCCAAATGGCTGTAGGCTACAGTAGTTCATTTAGCAGACAAGATTTGCTTAGAATTCCGTGGCATTATTTTATATTATTTTATATTATGAAGAAAACAACTGAACAAAGCTGAATAAAATAGAAAGGATATTTTCTCCAAATGATTTGAGGGAGTGCGCACATACGGCTATTCTTTGTTGAGCGATTAACAAAGAAACAGCTACTCCTATATGCTTCATTTAGAGTTATTAATGTAACTTTAGTTGTTCTACAAATATTGGCCTATATGTTTTGATTGTTAATACATTGTAAGGCTGCATGATGCGACTCTAAATGATGATTTGAAAAAAGTCGCTTGAAAGGCATGACCTCTGCTTTGTTTTTTGCGCTGGCTGTACACACTACATCAGTCACTCATTCACAATTTGACAAGCACTTGATAATGCCTAGAATTTCATTGTGGCGTCCCCTTTGTGTGGCCATAATGCACAATAAAAAAATCCCTGCCTTTTGCGACCAGTGTGGTCACAAAAGGCCTGAGTGCTGAGCGCTCCGAATCACCTCTCACTCACATGGCTCTCCGTCACGGGATCGGGTCTTTCTCACAGGCTACAAGTGAAGACAGACACATCCTTATCCAATTCCGAGACGCATATTGAAGATATTGGAAGAACTGTCCACATTTACTTTTCGTCAGCCAACAAGATGAGTAGGCCTAACGAACAGCAAAAGCACTAGCCTATGTCAATCTACTATCCCCCATAGTACAAAAGTCGACCTATTCTGTTCTGTGTGAGAAATAAATATTCCAAACATGGTCTGGGACAGTTGTGGGATGAAATAGACCCCAAATTTATACAACCACTAGCATCCCAAAAACTTTTTCATGCAATGTGGCTGACGCAACAGATCAGAACATTTAGCTTAAAATATTGCTAAACTATTATGCTATTTCTTCACATTATAAGCGCAGCAATGCGCACATGGTAGTAGGCTATAAGTGCGAATGTTCCATTAGCAGGAAAACACCATTATCAAAAGTGACTGCAAATGCAATTATGCATGTAATGCTTTTATTATAAAGGTGCATTTTTATGGTGAAAATGATCTTCCCCAAACTTGAAACTCATGCACTGCTTATGTATGCCGGTTAGGCTTTACACCTGTTGTAAAGCGGATGAATGTGCTTAATTTTAAGAAGTTATTTGGCCACTTGTGAAACAAACCTTATCAAAACATATAGGCGAATGGGCTAGGCTACATGAGGTGTGCGACTATGATTCAAACAAGTAGCCAAAAAAAGCTAGGAGAAGCCTAGTTACCGTGACTAAAGTCACATGGAATTTGACTGCCTTCATGACTCGTGACCGCCGGTGTGGCGGTAATACGGTCACCGCAACAGCCCTAGTCACAAAGAGAGGAGTTCCTGCCTGCCATCGAGCCTCCTCCTCTCCTCTCCTCTCCTCTCCTCTCCTCTCTTCTCCTCTCCTTTCCTTCTCCTCTCCTCCCTTTCCTCTCCTCTCCTCCTTTTCCTCTCCTCTCCTCCTCCTTTCCTTCTCCTTCTCCTCTCCTCCTCTTCAAGTTGCCTTTTCATCTGTCTCTCTTTTGCCAGACCCTGATGGGGGGTGCGGGGTAAGGAGGGGGATGAAGGGAGAGGGTGAGGAGATGGGTAAGGAGGTGGGTAGGGAGAGGGGGGGAGAGGAGAGGGGGGGGAGAAGAGGGGGTAAGGAAGGGGGAGAGGAGGGAGAAAGGGAAGGAGGGGGGTGAGGAGGAGGTGGGAGACCAAAACAACAAGAGCAGCTTTCACAGGGCATGTTTTAGTCTGCTGTCTCAAAAGGACAGCTGCTCCCCAAACCTCTTCTGGAAATAAAGTGAAAGCAATTAAGATATGATAAAGGCTCTCTGTCTCTCTCTCTCTTTCGCTCTGTCTAAGCATTAGGTATTTTTCCTTTGGAAGACAGAAGCACGGAGGCCCTTATAGACAATGGACATGCATATTGGAAGTCTGTCTGAGACTTAATGGGACGAGTGCAGGCCTCTCTCGTGTGTGTGTGTGTATGTGCGTGATTTAACACCAACAGTCTGTAGAAAATTAGACTATTCTCCTTCCTCCAACATCCACGGTCGCCATGCCAACCAGTTTAGAAGCAATTAGCTCGCTATCAGAACTCTACATTCCTTAATTGGTTCATCAAAGATGATATTAAGTATAGAAGCCACATCATAGATTGTTTTTTATTTAATGAACTACACTAACAGATACTATTAAAGGAAACTGACATGAGATAACGTCCTTCTCTACTCTCTTTGAAGATTTGTTGCTTTTTTCATCTGTATGTCTTTGGCAGAATGATTGGTACTGTATGTATGTTGGGTGGGTGATCGCACTGGACACGTTGGTTTCTGCCTGTTGTAGCTAGTCCTCTCTTTTTCTGTCATCTAATTAACACGTAATGATGGGAACATATTCTCCTCTTTCTGTGGGTGTAAAGAGACAGAGAGGGAGAGAGAGACACATCATTATAAAACATCAAGTTTGCGAGGTTTCGTTTTAATAACACCTTTTATACGGGCTAATAAAGAGATGTATTTATGCTGTGATCGCTAGACATTAAAAACAGCCTTGGTCTGTGTCTCAAATGGCACCCTATTCAGACAGTAAAAACAGCCTTGGTCTGTGTCTCAAATGGCACCCTATTCAGACAGTAAAAACAGCCTTGGTCTGTGTCTCAAATGGCACCCTATTCAGACAGTAAAAACAGCCTTGGTCTGTGTCTCAAATGGCACCCTATTCAGACAGTAAAAACAGCCTTGGTCTGTGTCTCAAATGGCACCCTATTCAGACAGTAAAAACAGCCTTGGTCTGCGTCTCAAATGGCACCCTATTCAGACAGTAAAAACAGCCTTGGTCTGCGTCTCAAATGGCACCCTATTCAGACAGTAAAAACAGCCTTGGACTGTGTCTCAAATGGCACCCTATTCAGACAGTAAAAACAGCCTTGGTCTGCGTCTCAAATGGCATCCTATTCATGTGCCATTTGAGACAGCCCTGGTGACAAAGAGAAACTGCTAGCCAGGGGGATATTGACGATGAGTAGCTCAGTTGTCCTGATCACGTCTACTCAGCATATGGGCAGACAGTGATTAGTGTTCATAGGCATAGAATGGAAGGTTGTTGGTTAATAAGCAACTATTGTATTGCATTGGGATTTGCTGTGTTGTCAGTTCAAATACTGTAGTCTCACTCTGCGTGTTCTCTCTCCTTATCATGTATGCCAAGAGCTCTGTATCAACTCTGTATAAAACAAAGGTTTGTTTTAAAATGCACACTCTTTATTCTCTTTCAGATTGGGGAGACCCAGCAGGTGCTTGTGACTGAAGAGTCATTTGACTCCCAGTACTATGTGGCTCACAACAAGTATTATGAGCAGGTAAGACACAGGATTTCATTCAACTCACTCTGCTACACCCCAGTGACATTGCATTGCATGCATTTCACAACAGTTGAAGACAACAAGAGATGACATTAGAAGGTTTATATAGATGTAGTTTGTGGAAGTGTACTTATACACAACACCACCATGTAAACATTTGGTTTCACTAGGTCTGTACAAATAATACTCCTATCACAGAGAAATGACCAACCTTGCACCGGATCAACACAGGTTGGCTTTTATACAGGTGGCTACCACTAGGTAGATTAATCTGTTTGTGGTTAGGTTAGATTGTAATGCAGGTAGTAGGTTAGTCTGTGTACAGTTAGGTTAGATTGTAATGCAG
The DNA here is from genome assembly GCF_964263955.1 of Coregonus lavaretus. Taxonomy (NCBI): domain Eukaryota; kingdom Metazoa; phylum Chordata; class Actinopteri; order Salmoniformes; family Salmonidae; genus Coregonus; species Coregonus lavaretus. The sequence goes on from NC_139990.1 coordinate 40,766,788, forward strand.
GTAGTAGGTTAGTCTGTGTACAGTTAGGTTAGATTGTAATGCAGGTAGTAGGTTAGTCTGTGTACAGTTAGGTTAGATTGTAATGCAGGTAGTAGGTTAGTCTGTGTTTGGTTAGGTTAGGTTGTAATGCAGGTGGTTACCCCAGGTTAGCTTAACTTGTAATGCAGGTGGTTACCCCAGGTTAGCTTAGCTTGTAATCAAACACATGGAGGCCCTCCAGTCATCCGTTTGGCAACTGATAATAAAACTAATCTCCTGCTTTTAATGTGCAAACATTCAGTCCAGCCTCCATCCTTCCAGCCTTTAGCCACATTCCAGATGAAATTCCCACAGCACACTGCTGCACATGGCTTCAAAGCATCCCTCCCTCCCTCCCTGTAAAAAAATAAATAACTT
>NC_139990.1:40768612-41001112 GCF_964263955.1 Coregonus lavaretus
ATCCATTGAGGAGTGGAATAATGTGTTAAAACCTACTGTTTAATATTCCATAGCAGAGTACTGTTTTCCCCTGTTAGCCCCTCTCTCTCTCTCTCTACTAATAAGACACTTTAGTCATCACCTTGTGCTCACACAGTGTATGTCTCTATGTGAGATTGTGTTCTGGTGTGTATGAATAGAGGGGATCCTCGTGTCAGGCCTTGACAAGTCTTTCATCATTTAATCAACTAGTAACGGGCTGCTTTGACCACCCGTCCACCCCCACCATCCCCTCTGTCCACTCCTCCCCCACCATCCCCTCTGTCCACTCCTCCCCCAGTCCACCCCCACCATCCCCTCTGTCCACTCCTCCCCCAGTCCACCCCCACCATCCCCTCTGTCCACTCCTCCCCCATTCCACCCCCACCATCCCCTCTGTCCACTCCTCCCCAGTCCACCCCCACCATCCCCTCTGTCCACTCCTCCCCATTCCACCCCCACCATCCCTCTGTCCACTCCTCCCCCACCATCCCCTCTGTCCACTCCTCCCCCAGTCCACCCCCACCATCCCTCTGTCCACTCCTCCCATTCCACCCCCACCATCCCCTCTGTCCACTCCTCCCCCAGTCCACCCCCACCATCCCCTCTGTCCACTCCTCCCCCAGTCCACCCCCACCATCCCCTCTGTCCACTCCTCCCCCACCATCCCCTCTGTCCACTCCTCCCCAGTCCACCCCCACCATCCCCTCTGTCCACTCCTCCCCCATTCCACCCCACCATCCCCTCTGTCCACTCCTCCCCCAGTCCACCCCCACCATCCCCTCTGTCCACTCCTCCCCCACCATCCCCTCTGTCCACTCCTCCCCAGTCCACCACTGGGCTGGCTCATACTCCTCCCCAGTCCACCACTGGGCTGGCTCATACTCCTCTAGTGAGATGAGAGGGAGGGAGGGACGATAAGGCTCCAATACTATTACCAGACTTAGCAAATACTCACCTGGTCACCAGCCCTATCACATAGACTCACCTGGTCACCAGCCCTATCACATAGACTCACCTGGTCACCAGCCCTATCACATAGATTCACCTGGTCACCAGCCCTATCATATACAGTGGGGGAAAAAAGTATTTAGTCACCCACCAATTGTGCAAGTTGTCCCACTTAAAAAGATGAGAGAGGCCTATAATTTTCATCATAGGTACACGACAACTATGACAGACAAAATGAGAAAACTTTTTCCAGAAAATCACATTGTAGGATTTTTTATGAATTTATTTGCAAATTATGGTGGAAAATGAGTATTTGGTCAATAACAAAAGTTTCTCAATACTTTGTTATATACCCTTTGTTGGCAATGACACAGGTCAAACGTTTTCTGTAAGTCTTCACAAGGTTTTCACACACTGTTGCTGGTATTTTGGCCCATTCCTCCATGCAGATCTCCTCTAGAGCAGTGATGTTTTGGGGCTGTCGCTGGGCAACACGGACTTTCAACTCCCTCCAAAGACTTTCTATGGGGTTGAGATCTGGAGACTGGCTAGGCCACTCCAGGACCTTGAAATGCTTCTTACGAAGCCACTCCTTCGTTGCCCGGGCGGTGTGTTTGGGATCATTGTCATGCTGAAAGACCCAGCCACGTTTCATCTTCAATGCCCTTGCTGATGGAAGGAGGTTTTCACTCAAAATCTCACGATACATGGCCCCATTCATTCTTTCCTTTACACGGATCAGTCGTCCTGGTCCCTTTGCAGAAAAACAGCCCCAAAGCATGATGTTTCCACCCCCATGCTTCACAGTAGGTATGGTGTTCTTTGGATGCAACTCAGCATTGTTTGTCCTCCAAACACGACGAGTTGAGTTTTTACCAAAAAGTTATATTTTGGTTTCATCTGACCATATGACATTCTCCCAATCCTCTTCTGGATCATCCAAATGCACTCTAGCAAACTTCAGACGGGCCTGGACATGTACTGGCTTAAGCAGGGGGACATGTCTGACACTGCAGGATCTGAGTCCCTGGCGGCGTAGTGTGTTACTGATGGTAGGCTTTGTTACTTTGGTCCCAACTCTCTGCAGGTCATTCACTAGGTCCCCCCGTGTGGTTCTGGGATTTTTGCTCACCGTTCTTGTGATCATTTTGACCCCACAGGGTGAGATCTTGCGTGGAGCCCCAGATCGAGGGAGATTATCAGTGGTCTTGTATGTCTTCCATTTCCTAATAATTGCTCCCACAGTTGATTTCTTCAAACCAAGCTGCTTACCTATTGCAGATTCAGTCTTCCCAGCCTGGTGCAGGTCTACAATTTTGTTTCTGGTGTCCTTTGACAGCTCTTTGGTCTTGGCCATAGTGGAGTTTGGAGTGTGACTGTTTGAGGTTGTGGACAGGTGTCTTTTATACTGATAACAAGTTCAAACAGGTGCCATTAATACAGGTAACGAGTGGAGGACAGAGGAGCCTCTTAAAGAAGAAGTTACAGGTCTGTGAGAGCCAGAAATCTTGCTTGTTTGTAGGTGACCAAATACTTATTTTCCACCATAATTTGCAAATAAATTCATAAAAAATCCTACAATGTGATTTTCTGTATTTTTTTTCTCAATTTGTCTGTCATAGTTGACGTGTACCTATGATGAAAATTACAGGCCTCTCTCATCTTTTTAAGTGGGAGAACTTGCACAATTGGTGGCTGACTAAATACTTTTTTCCCCCACTGTAATAATAATAATATGCCATTTAGCAGACGCTTTTATCCAAAGCGACTTACAGTCATGCGTGCATACATTTTTTGTGTATGGGTGGTCCCGGGGATCGAACCCACTACCGCGCCGTGCTCTACCAGCTGAGCTACAGAGGACCATATAGACTCCCTTGGTCACCAGCCCTATCATATAGACTCACCTGGTCACCAGCCCTATCATATAGACTCCCCTGGTCTCATCTGGTAGAAGACTGATACAGAGAAAACACTAAGGCATACATCCTTTATATAGCCCCCGTGGAAGGAAGGCTCTTTTGTTGTCCAGCCACGCTTTGAATAGACATTAGAGTAGTATTACCTGGTTATGATTCACATCAGTTAACTACAACTCTGTCCACTGGGAACAGCTCCAACAGTGCCTCACACTAAATCATATAGATATGATGATTCTGTCATGAGTGGCTCTACAATGTAGATGGTATAGAAATATTCTAAAGGAAACTCCTAAAGACGTGATCTAGTTGTCAAGCACCAACCACCTGTTTGCTGTTCAGTTGAGATGTGAAAGCTTGTCTCTCAGAACATGCTAACGCTTGACCTTGAGCGCTTTACATAATTGAATGAAAAAAATTGTCACACTTAAGAATTTTTAATTGAGTGGCACAGAAAGAATAAGAAAATTAGATGCAGCAGCGTTGAGGGAAAACACGTTTATTTTCCAGTTAATTGAAAAAATAATTGACAGATGGAAAGATATCCTCTATAGTGTAGAGTTTTGATTGAACATAATAGGACCTTTCAGACATCTCACCAAGCCAGGCCTTCTGCCTTTCATTTTCACCCCTTCCCCCCCAACAACAGCCACATTCCCCCATCAACAGCCCCTCCCCCCCCTTCCCCACAACAACAGCCACATTCCCCCATCAACAGCCCCTCCCTTTCCCCCAACAACAGCCCCATCCCCTTCCCCCATCTACAGCCCCATCCATTTCACCCATCTACAGCCCCATCAACACAGCCCCCCCATTCCCCTATCAACAGAATCCCCATCAACAGTCCCCCTTCCTCCATCAGCAGTCCCCCTTCCTTCATCAACAGCTCCCCTTCCCCCATCAGCAGCCCCTTCTTTCCCCATCAACAGTCCCCCTTCCCCCATCAACAGCACCCCTTCCTTCATCTACAGTCCCCCTTCCTTCATCTACAGTCCCCCTTCCCCCATCAACAGTCCCCCTTCCTTCATCTACAGCCCCCCTTCCTTCATCTACAGCCCCCTTCCCCCATCAACAGTCCCCCTTCACCATCAACAGCCCCCCTTCCTTCATCTACAGTCCCCCTTCCTTCATCTACAGTCCCCCTTCCTTCATCTACAGTCCCCCTTCCTTCATCTACAGTCCCCCTTCCTTCATCTACAGTCCCCCTTCCTTCATCTACAGTCCCCCTTCCTTCATCTACAGCCCCCCTCCCCATCTACAGTCCCCCTTCCTTCATCTACAGCCCCCCTCCCCATCAACAGCCCCCCTTCCTTCATCTACAGCCCCCCTCCCCATCAACAGCCCCCCTTCCTTCATCTACAGCCCCCCTTTTCCCATCAACAGCCCCCCTTCCTTCATCTACAGTCCCCCTTTCCCATCATCAGTCCCCCTTCCCCCATCAACAGTCCCCTCTCCATCAACAGCCCCCCTTCCTTCATCTACAGTCACCCTTTCCCATCAACAGCCCCCCTTCCCCCATCTACAGTCCCCCTTTCCCATCATCAGTCCCCCTTCCCCCATCAACAGTCCCCCTCCCCATCAACAGCCCCCCTTCCCCCATCTACAGCCCCCCTTCCTTCATCTACAGCCCCCCTTTCCCCATCAACAGCCCCCCTTCCTTCATCTACAGTCCCCCTTTCCCATCATCAGTCCCCCTTCCCCCATCAACAGTCCCCCTCCCCATCAACAGCCCCCCTTCCCCCATCTACAGCCCCCCTTCCTTCATCTACAGCCCCCCCCTTTCCCAGCACACTTCTTTCAACTTACTCCCTCATCAGAATGCCTTCAAACACATTTTAAAAGAAAAGGAAGGACATTAAGAAACAGTAAGGTGTACACCATAACGTTGCTTCAATACAAAGCAAACATACAGTAGCCTAGCTTTTTCAGGTGGCGCTCACCAATGAAGTGAAACAAAGGTGAAACGGACTGTAAAGAAGTCAGTTTAAATGCCAGGCTAATACCAATACTACCAACCAACCACAACATAATGAAGGCCATTACAACCCCAAACCCCTGGAGGTTCATCTGCTCTGCACACCATCTTTAATCCAATTGTGTCGAGGTTGGATCCATCTTTTCTATAGGACCTAATGCAGATATAAGTGTGTAATCTCAGGAAGAAGCGGAGGAATGTGTTTGAAGGGACAGGGCTATATCTGTTTTGGGAATACTGGGAATGCCACAGTGTTCCGAGCTGGAACACTGAGCCCCATTTCCGTACTCCACTGGCTGCTAGGAGCAATCTGTGCACAGTAATGTGAAGCTTAACAATAAATCCCCTGCTGTACTGTACTGCCAGTGACTGGGACTGGAGGACATCTCTAAACCTTTTACTGGTTTCACTGGCATGTACTGTAATGTCTCCTTGGTTCCACCACCACCAGTTCATTTGAATCATCTTAAACTGGTCCACATTACCTTAAGAAACCTCCAATAATGTCCAGGTATAGTGTTAAATGTGGCGGAAGTAGATTTCACAAAGGAGGAGGCTCTCACTGAGCTGAGTGTGATCCATCACCATTGATTTTCCTATTTTTACACCATGTTCCTCTGCCAACAGTTTCACACGTTCAATCAATCAATCAATGGATTTCACACATTGACCTCTAACCCCCTATTTCATGTTTCCTGTGTCAGGTACTGGTGCCCAAGAGGTCAGAGTTCAAGGGGAAGATGATTGAGGTGGAGATCTTCGAGGCAGGGAAACACTTCCTGAAGGGAAGACCGCTGGACGGTTGTAAAGTGTTCACTCCCTCCATCGCCGAGCCGCTGCAGAAGGGAGAGGTGTCTGGGCTAACTCAGGTAAGCTATTCAATACAACAGGGTTTGTGTCCTCATGTGAACTACTATTAGAGCTGCAGCGCTAGCTATCTCAGACAGGAAGGTGGAATATCTACAGCAAAGTTAACAACGTACCAAACATACAGCAAATGGTTACGTTCCATATAGGAACTGTTTTCTTGTTCTGCTTCAAATAAAAGAGGCTTTCAAACCAGTTTACTCTGAGCTAGCAGGGTCACTTCAGGGCAGACATTGCACACATTATGAGTTGTTCCTCCAATAGCTGCCTTTCGTCCAGGGAGACAAAGTGCAATGTGATTTGATATGATTGGAAGCCATAACTACATGACTATTATTACTGTTACTCCAGGCCTGGAAATGACATTTCATTCACTGCGTCAATCCGCCTGCACCCATGTGAAGTCTTTCCTGCTAATGCATTACCACATCAGTGGCCCTATTGAATTCAACTAGCGGTTCAAGTCTTTCCTTTTCAGGTGGAAGCTGGTAGGCTGAGCTATCTCAGGTCGTCATCCTAATGTTTTACCAGGTTGAATAAAGGCAATACATTAATAAAATAATCACATGAACAGAAAAAATACATTATGAACAGGGGAGAAAGTCTTTCATTCAGTCAGTGTGAAGGAAATATCTATCTGAATTAGTGTTGTCACGGTACCAGTATCGCGATACTAGGAAGCAAAGGAAACGAAACATGAAGCAGTCTAAATGTCTAGAGGATAAAACAGTCTTCCTTATCTTGTCACCCAGCTGTAGCACACAGTATTTTACAAAAGTAGGTTTTAAAGGAACATCTGGTAGTATGGGGTCTGCATGCTAAGATGTGGTCAGATCAGAGCCAGGGCTCTCTGTGGGTCTGCATGCTAAGATGTGGTCAGATCAGAGCCAGGGCTCTCTGTGGGTCTTCATGCTAAGATGTGGTCAGATCAGAGCCAGGGCTCTCTGTGGGTCTTCATGCTAAGATGTGGTCAGATCAGAGCCAGGGCTCTCTGTGGGTCTGCATGCTAAGATGTGGTCAGATCAGAGCCAGGGCTCTCTGTGGGTCTGCATGCTAAGATGTGGTCAGAGCAGAGCCAGGGCTCTCTGTGGGTCTGCATGCTAAGATGTGGTCAGAGCAGAGCCAGGGCTCTCTGTGGGTCTGCATGCTAAGATGTGGTCAGAGCAGAGCCAGGGCTCTCTGTGGGTCTTCATGCTAAGATGTGGTCAGAGAAGAGCCAGGGCTGTCTCCTGCTCAGTTGTTTATTTAATCAGACAGGATAACCTGGTGTTCCTAGAGGAAGCTGCTCTACCCCTTTCACCTATCCATCCTTCTCTCTCCTCCTTCCCCTCTCTCGCTCTTCTCACTCACCAATTCATCCCTCTCTTCCATGTTTTCTCTCTCTCTCTCTCTCTCTCTCTCTCTCTCTCTCTCTCTCTCTCTCTCTCTCTCTCTCTCTCTCTCTCTCTCTCTCTCTCTCTCTCTCTCTCTCCCTCTATTAGTCTGTCTGATCTGTTCATGAAGCACAGAGGGGTTCTGGGATACTGTACACATCATGCCTGGGGTACACACTGGGCCTGGACTACACACTGGGCCTGAGGTACACACTGGGCCTGGACCACACACTGGGCCTGAGGTACACACTGGGCCTGAGGTACACACTGGGCCTGAGGTACACACTGGGCCTGGACTACACACTGGGCCTGAGGTACACACTGGGCCTGAGGTACACACTGGGCCTGGGGTACACACTGGGCCTGAGGTACACACTGGGCCTGAGGTACACACTGGGCCTGGACCACACACTGGGCCTGAGGTACACACTGGGCCTGAGGTACACACTGGGCCTGAGGTACACACTGGGCCTGAGGTACACACTGGGCCTGAGGTACACACTGGGCCTGAGGTACACACTGGGCCTGAGGTACACACTGGGCCTGGGGTACACACTGGGCCTGGGGTACACACTGGGCCTGGGGTACACACTGGGCCTGAGGTACACACTGGGCCTGAGGTACACACTGGGCCTGAGGTACACACTGGGCCTGGGGTATACAGTAGATAGACCGGCTGCTCCATAGCCATTCTTTGCAGAGAGGAAACAGACATCACATTTAACAGCCTTATGAAGAAACATACCATTCTGGTCGCTCTGGTTAAATGTCAATATAGGAGCGCTATTAGCAACCACATCTGTCTAAATAATCAAGTGCCATATCAAGTCAAATGGCACAAAGTGAATGTCATGTGACACACATCAAGTTTGCAGGTAGATTTTAGAGCAGTTTGAGGAGTGTTCACCTCTCTCTCTTCAGACATGATGAGATTAGGTTTAATCAGACCTGTGCTGTGTTCATAATGAACTATAGTGAGAATAGGGTGTCATTTCAGACACTTCCAAGTGTTGTTTATGAGGTCGCTTTTTACAGAGAGGAAAGATACGTCTTGGTGGTGGTGAACTTTAAAAACGTGATGTCATACCATGAGAGCGAGCCTGACGGTTTGTAGCGTCGGTTGGTTGGTGGACGTGGTGATGGCGGGCTGCCAGACTCTCTGTCCCAGTCCCAAATAGCACCCTATTCCCTACGCAGTGCACTACTTTTGACCAGTGCCCATATGGAATAGGGTGCCATTTGGGACGCAGCCTCTCCTTTATGTTCTGTTCCTGCCTGCCACTGCACTGCCCGGCTACAGCTCGGCTGTAAAAACCTGATGGAGTGTGAAATTAAAATGTGTATCACATTTCTGAGCATCATTTGATGTCCTTTCCTGCAGTACAAATGTTCAGGAGCTGCTCCTGTGAAAAATAACACTGAGCTCCCAGATTTAACATACGCAAGAAAAATAGTGACAGTTTAGCCAGCCGTATGATTTCCAAATTGCTCATTGAGAACCCTCACTCACTCATACTCGCTCTTCAACCTCTCTCTCTCTCTCTCTCTCTCTCTCTCTCTCTCTCTCTCTCTCTCTCTCTCTCTCTCTCTCTCTTCCTAGGGGCTTTAGGAAGGCAATTAATAATATTTACATAATATCTGTTTTGTTTAAAAGGGGTTTACAGGGGAGTGGGGGCGCAGTAAGTGAGATGGTTGTATGATAGTGCTTCAGCTCAGTGAGTGGACTGGAATCTCACAGTGCAGGTGTTTTTAGTGACAGTCAGGTTGGACTGGAATCTCACAGTGCAGTTGTTTTTAGTGACAGTCAGGTTGAATAGGAATCTCACAGTGCAGGTGTTTTTAGTGACAGTCAGGTTGGACAGGAATCTCACAGTGCAGGTGTTTTTAGTGACCGTCAGGTTGGACAGTAATCTCACAGTGCAGGTGTTTTTAGTGACCGTCAGGTTGGACAGTAATCTCACAGTGCAGGTGTTTTTAGTGACCGTCAGGTTGGACTGACTGTAACAGGGATTTATAAAACCTGACATGAGAGAGGTCTTGGTCAAAACAGATAAATTATGAAGCTAAATAAGACAGCATTCAGTTAGTCTTGTTGTCAAAGAGCTTGTAGACTAAACCATCTGACCTGAAGGGGAGGAGAGAGGAGAGAAGTGTGTGGACTGTCCAGGTGTTAGAATTCTCCTCCTGGTTGTACTTTATGGTTATTACATTCCTGTTGCTGTGTGGTCCACTAACAGCTGCAATTAGCTCAAGGACTAGCAGATACCGTAGCTACTACCATCCCTATTAGTTAGAGGACTATAGCATCTAGCTACAACCGTACCTTTTAGTTAGAGGACTATAGCAGCTAGCTACAACCATACCTATTAGTTAGAGAACTATAGCACCTAGCTACAACCGTACCTATTAGTTAGAGGACTATAGCACCTAGCTATAACCATACCTATTAGTTAGAGGACCAGCTAGCTACAACCATACCTATTAGTTAGGGGACTATAGTTGCTTAGCTACATCCGTACCTATTAGCATTGTTAGAGGACTATAGTGGTTAGCTACAACCGTACCTATTAGTTAGAGGACTATAGCATCTAGCTACAACCATACCTATTAGTTAGAGGACTATAGCATCTAGCTACAACCATACCTATTAGTTAGAGGACTATAGCAGTTAGCTACACCCATACCTATTAGTTAGAGGACTATAGCACCTAGCTATAACCATACCTATTAGTTAGAGGACTATAGCATCTAGCTACAACCATACCTATTAGTTAGAGGACTATAGCATCTAGCTACAACCATACCTATTAGTTAGAGGACTATAGCAGCTAGCTACAACTTTACCTATTAGTTAGAGGACTATAGCAGTTAGCTACAACCGTACCTATTAGTTAGAGGACTATAGCAGTTAGCTACACCCATACCTATTAGTTAGGGGACTATAGTCGCTTAGCTACATCCGTACCTATTAGCATTGTTAGAGGACTATAGCATCTAGCTACAACCATACCTATTAGTTAGAGGACTATAGCAGCTAGCTACAACTGTACCTATTAGTTAGAGGACTATAGCAGTTAGCTACAACCATACCTATTAGTTAGAGGACTATAGCAGTTAGCTACACCCATACCTATTAGTTAGAGGACTGTAGTAGCTAGCTACAACCATACCTATTAGTTAGAGGACTATAGCATCTAGCTACAACCATACCTATTAGTTAGAGGACTATAGCGGTTAGCTACAACCATACCTATTAGTTAGAGGACTATAGCACCTAGCTATAACCATACCTATTAGTTAGAGGACTATAGCATCTAGCTACAACCATACCTATTAGTTAGAGGACTATAGCATCTAGCTACAACCATACCTATTAGTTAGAGGACTATAGCAGCTAGCTATAACCGTACCTATTAGTATTGTTAGAGGACTATAGCGGTTAGCTACAACCGTACCTATTAGTTAGAGGACTATAGCACCTAGCTATAACCATACCTATTAGTTAGAGGACTATAGCAGCTAGCTACAACCATTCTTATTATTTAGAGGACCAACTAGCTACAACCATACCTATTAGTTAGAGGACTATTGCAGCTAGCTACAACCATACCTATTAGTTAGAGGACTATTGCAGCTAGCTACAACCATACCTATTAGTTAGAGGACTATAGCATCTAGCTACAACCATACCTATTAGTTAGAGGACTATAGCACCTAGCTATAACCATACCTATTAGTTAGATGACTATAAAAGCTAGTTACAACCATACCTATTAATTAGTTAGAGGACTATAAAAGCTAGCTACAACCATACCTATTAGTTAGAGGACTATAAAAGCTAGCTACAACCATACCTATTAGTTAGAGGACTATAGCATCTAGCTACAACTGTACCTATTAGTTAGAGGACTATAGCAGCTAGCTACAACCATACCTATTAGTTAGAGGACTATAAAAGCTAGCTACAACCATACCTATTAGTTAGAGGACTATAGCATCTAGCTACAACCATACCTATTGGTTAGAGGACTATAGCGGTTAGCTACAACCATACCTATTAGTTAGAGGACTATAGCACCTAGCTATAACATACCTATTAGTTAGAGAACTATAGCAGTTAGCTACAACCGTCCTGCCAGGCAGTAAACAGCCTCTGACACCTCTTAAGTAAACCGGTTTTGCTCCAGAAAGGGTTTCTGTCTCTTTCCCAAATTATGCCCTATTCCCTATATAGTCCACAACTTTTGACCGGGGTCAAAGTAGTTCAACATAGTGCACTATACAGGGTGCCATTTGGGATACGGCCTCTCTCGCTCCTTTCCTCTTGTCTATGCAAAACCACAGCTGTTTATCACTGGGGGTGACACAATGTGCCAGGGTTTTCACTGCAATTACATGTCCTACACAGCGCTAAGCTATTAGCAGCCTATTCCATCACGGACGGAAACCCATTATACACATTCACAATCTCTCTCTACAAATACACACACTTACACACACGCATGCGCGCGCACACACACACACACACACAGTGTACAGCAACCAGTACTCAACTAGGTGGCAAAGGTCCAGAACAGCAGAAACTGGATCAGCAGCGCGACCAGGTGGACTGGGGACGGGAACAGCCATGGGTCCTCAGGCCAGTTAGTCCTGAGGCATGTTCCTAGGGCTCAGGTCCTCCGGGAGGAGAGAGATGGGAGAATTAGAGGGACCATACTTAAGATCACACAGGACACCAGATAAGACAGAGGTTGAGACAGAGTCTGCGTCTCTCACGTGGATCGGCAGACCATTCCATAAAAATGTAGCTCTATAGGAGAAAGCCCTGCCTCCAGCTGTTTGCTTAGAAATTCTAGGAACAATAAGGAGGCCTACGGCTTGTGACCGTAGCGTACATGTAGGTATGTACGGCAGGACCAAATCAGAGAGATAGGTAGGAGCCAGTCCATGTAATGCGTTGTTGGGGAATCAGCCCTAGCCTTAACAGGAAGCCAGTGTAGAGACTCTAGTGCTGGAGTAATATGGTACAGTGCTTTGGTTCTAGTCAAGATTCTAGGTGCCGTATTTAGCACTTGCTGAGGTTTATTTAGTGCCTAATCCGTGTAGCCGGAGAGTAGAGCGCCATTTGTGACAGGGTGCCATTTGTGACGCACACCCTGTCTCTCAGTCCTTCTCTCATGTGGGAAGAAACACGGCAAGCTGTCAGTGGCCCTCTTGAAGAGGGAGGAGGAGAGGGCTTCAATTGGACTCCATTTATGTCCTCCTCTCTCTGCTTCTAGACCTATCAGCCATGATGACTAGCAGGTTGGAAGACACACACTTTACCCTCTCTCTTGGACTGTCATGCCAGCCCATACAGAGCCATGATTACAGGTCAGACAGAGATACCTCATGGTACTGATGTTGAATGGAGCAGGAGGATATGGGAAAGCTAAGTGGGATGTTGTTTTGCTGCTTATTTCACCACAAAGATGAAAGGGTTGTGGGATGGTCCTCCTTGCCATGTATGGAAGAGTAGCTTGGTCATATTTATTTTAGATTCACAGTAAGATAAGTAGTAGAGATTGATGGTGATTGATATGTACACTGTAGGTAGGGAAGGCTACTCTCAGAGAGTAGTAGAGATTGATGGTGATTGATATGCACACTGTAGGTAGGGAAGGCTACTCTCAGAGAGTAGTAGAGATTGATGGTGATTGATATGTACACTGTAGGTAGGGAAGGCTACTCTCAGAGAGTAGTAGAGATTGATGGTGATTGATATGTACACTGTAGGTAGGGAAGGCTACTCTCAGAGAGTAGTAGAGATTGATGGTGATTGATATGTACACTGTAGGAAGGGAAGGCTACTCTCAGAGAGTCGTAGAGATTGATGGTGATTGATATTTACACTGTAGGTAGGGAAGGCTACTCTCAGAGAGTAGTAGAGATTGATGGTGATTGATATGTACACTGTAGGTAGGGAAGGCTGCTCTCAGAGAGTAGTAGAGATTGATGGTGATTGATATGCACACTGTAGGTAGGGAAGGCTACTCTCAGAGAGTAGTAGAGATTGATGGTGATTGATATGTACACTGTAGGTAGGGAAGGCTACTCTCAGAGAGTAGTAGAGATTGATGGTGATTGATATGCACACTGTAGGTAGGGAAGGCTACTCTCAGAGGTGGACCAAGTCCATATGTCATGTTCATATAGTCAACAACATCTCTACAACTAGATTTGATTTAGCTTGCTATTTCAACTTCTGGTCATTTTAGTTTAAAAGCAGAAAACCCACACCTGATTTGGGGAGGTGCAGCCTGCTAAAACAGAAAAGACACCCGTTACTCTCCACCAAAATAAAAAGTCTGGACTGTAAGGAAGCAGTAATTATTCTCTCTACTTCTGGTCCCTGTCTCTCTGTCCCTAGACTTCCCCTAACCCTAACACTTTCTCTACCTGTCTCTCTGTCCCTATACTCCCCCTAACCCTTTCTCTACCTGTCTCTCTGTCCCTAGACTCCCCCTAACCCTTTCTCTACCTGTCTCTCTAACCCTAGACTCCCCCTAACCCTAACCCTTTCTCTACCTGTCTTTATCTGTCCCTAGACTCCCTCTAACCCTTTCTCTACTTGTCTTTATCTGTCCCTAGACTCCCCCTAACCCTTTCTCTACCTGTCTTTATCTGTCCCTAAACTCCCTAAACTCCCTCTAACCCTTTCTCTACCTGTCTCTCTGTCCCTAGACTCCCCCTAACCCTTTCTCTACCTGTCTCTCTGTCCCTAAACTCCCTCTAACCCTTTCTCTACCTGTCTTTATCTGTCCCTAGACTCCCTCTAACCCTAACCTAAGTTAACCCTCACTATGACATCATTGTGTTCATGAACCCAGTAGACAACCTTGGCGTTGGTTCACACTGGTAGTCAATTAGTGACTGATGCTGTCTGTTCAAACTGCTGTGACACAAGCAGGGCCTATTTGTTTTTTTCCGCCACTATCTGTGTACACACACACACACACACACACACACACACACACACACAGTGTAAACAAACAAACATGCTCAGTCTGTTTGTGTAAAATGTAAACACACTTTCCCATGACGATGTGTCTGTGTGGGGACTGACTGGAGACTTTCCCATGACGATGTGTCTGTGTGGGGACTGACTGGAGACTTTCCCATGACGATGTGTCTGTGTGGGAACTGACTGGAGACTTTCCCATGATGATGTGTCTGTGTGGGGACTGACTGGAGACTTTCCCATGACGATGTGTCTGTCTGGGAACTGACTGGAGACTTTCCCATGACGATGTGTCTGTGTGGGGACTGACTGGAGACTTTCCCATGATGATGTGTCTGTGTGGGGACTGACTGGAGACTTTCCCATGATGATGTGTCTGTCTGGGGACTGACTGGAGACTTTCCCATGATGATGTGTCTGTGTGGGGACTGACTGGAGACTTTCCCATGATGATGTGTCTGTCTGGGGACTGACTGGAGACTTTCCCATGATGATGTGTCTGTCTGGGGACTGACTGGAGAGGCAACAGAGGAGTTACACAGGAAGGTGTCATTGTGGAATAGGTCCTTTACATTTAACATTTTAGTCATTTAGCAGACGCTCTTATCCAGCGACTTACAGTTAGTGAGTGCATACATTTTCATACTGGCCCCCCGTGGGAAACGAACCCACAACCCTGGCGTTGCAAGCGCCATCCTCTACCAACTGAGCTACAGGGGACCTTTAATGTTCTCTGTGTGTGTGTGTGTGTGTGTGTGTGTGTGTGTGTGTGTGTGTGTGTGTGTGTGTGCTGCTCGCCACTAAATTGATTAATTCCAACGTTGGTGGCTAACTGTGTAAATAAATCAGTGTGTGTGTGAATAATTGACTGTTCTTCCACTGACTGCCCTGACCCTGGCTAGATTGTTATGTCTGTATGTGGAAGAGTCCAGATAATCAGACAGGACAACAAGAGTCTGGTGACCTCAGTGACCCAGTACATAATCAGACAGGACAACAAGAGACTGGTGACCTCAGTGACCCAGTACATAATCAGACAGGACAACAAGAGACTGGTGACCTCAGTGACCCAGTACATAATCAGACAGGACAACAAGAGACTGGTGACCCAGTACATAATCAGACAGGACAACAAGAGACTGGTGACCTCAGTGACCCAGTACAGTGTGTTGCTTGGTTGGTTGGTGGGTGGGTTTGTTCAGTGGCTAAACAATGTGGGAAGCTGCCTGCCAAACCCACTGTTGCAGAGCTGTAAACACACACACACACACACACACACACACACACACACACACACACACACACACACACACAGCAGTCACTCTTGGTTCCCTGTAGGATTCAAGGTTTTTTGCAGAAGACAGCAGGGCTGGTACATTCTCTTTCTATCCACAGCAGTCCGTTGTCATGGACAGAAAGGTCATTCTGTTCCAAATGAAGAGATGTTTTCTCCCATTTGAGGTTTGTTTACTTCAATACGCTTTTCTGTTTGTCATTATTGTGAATTATTTGATTAAGACAGGATCTTTTTATTCTTTATTTACTGAAAAGAAGGTTCCAAAAATATCACTCCCAGAGCACTCCCTGTCCTTTAGAGGAATACACATCTCTCCTCTCCTCCATCTCTCCTCTCTGTTCCTCTCCTGGCCTCCACATACATTCACCTTGATAGAAAGTGGTTTTCCCATTGTGCCGACCAAAGGACTCATTCCAGTGTCTGCTCCTGGGCAGGGCCCTCTGAAAGGAGAGAGAGGCTGTTGTGAACACTCATACAAATGGGAGCGCCTGCTCTCCGCCACAGCAAGTGCACCTCCAAATAATCAGCTCTATTCAAACAACAGCATTCAGAGAGGGGGGGAAGAGAGAGAGGGAGGGAAAGAAAGAGGGGGAAAACAAGCTGCTCCATCCATCCAGAGATGACAGATGAAAGAAACTCACCCTCCTCACCCAGCCTCCCCTCACTCCTCTCTCCCTATCCCCCTCTCTCTCTTTCTCCTCCTTCCAATAATGTACCCCCCCCCCACCCTCTCTCTCTCTCTCTCTCTCTCTTTCAAGGTCTCTTCCGTATCTTTCCTCTCTTCCTGGCACTTTGAAACGCCACCCCATCGGCACGGCTCGCAGGCGGCGGGGTGCGGCCTCGGAGGTTGCAGCCAAAAGACAATAATACGCCAGCATTATGTATGTCAACAACCCGGCGCCATGAAAAATCTAATTGCCATTAAAAAGTGTCTTGCCGTGTGCCTCCCGCCTAACTCCCACCTCTGTAGAGCAATCTGGATGTATTCATGGTGGGTGAGGATGCTTTAATCATTCACAGACAGACGGCAAGGCAGAAGTACGTGTGTGTGTGTGTGTGTGTGTGTGTGTGTGTGTGTGTGCGCGTGCTTGCATAACACCTGGAACTACTGGGTATTAAGACGCTGAAGCGGCTAATTGTGCAAAAACACACACTACACACACACTCACCACCAGGGTGGGATTGCCAGCCCTTTGCAGCATCATACCCCACTCAGAGACCCGGGACCACTGGGACCCAGACAGAGACAGACAGACTGGGAAATAGGGAGACAGGGCTGGACGACCAGAGTCTATACCTTACCCCACACACAGCTCCCCAAGCCCCCCCCCAGTCTGCCTACCAGACCCGCTCCTCACCAGCCTCAGGCTCTTAGGGAGGATTCCATAAACACTAGTTTATTTTAATCTGATTTCATCCTCTCCTTCTCCTCTGTTTCGTGACAGAAGAACAGCGTAGGTTTACTGTGACGTGTTGATGGAACTCTTACGGTGTGTTACTTTGACGTTGCATTATGCATACATTTGTGGTGATGAAAAACACTTAAGTTGAATGATAGATTAGGTTTGGATGTTGTTGTTATGGCAACAGTTTTAAAAAATATATATAAATTAACCAATCAGAAGGAAACCGTCTCAGTAAAAGGAACTATGTTATGTTTTAAGTTGTTCATGCGTCTATTTTGACATCTTTATTCTAAGCCTAGCAATATTATGTAAGTTGCTCTATCCAGTGACTTTTTCAAACCTCTGATTTACTAGTCTGACTTATACGTTGTTGACTACGGGAGTCATCCAAAATTTACCTCATTTTCACCACTGTCTTGCCACAATACATTCCTATTTTTACATATCTGCACTTTATTTACAATGTGGTTTACAAGACCTGGTGTTGCTTTACTGTAACCAGCACACAGAGTTAGAGTTAGAAGTAAACTCACTAGCAATACATTTACATTTACATTTTAGTCATTTAGCAGACACTCTTATCCAGAGCGACTTACAGTTAGTGAGTGCATACATTTTTATACTGGCCCCCCGTGGGAATCGAACCCACAACCCTGGCGTTGCAAACGCCATGCTCTACCAACTGAGCTACACGGGACATCCATAATTCACTTATGACTTTTCACTATTGCCCGTTCCCGAATGAGTGAATCTATCCCCATGTACCAATGTCCTCCTTATTTGACAGTGAGTGTGGCACAAATAAGTTTGCGCTGGTCAGGTACAGACTTCTGTAGTGCTTCCTGGGCGGCAGGAGCATGCGTTGTCTGAGTGAGGGGCATGCTGATGTAAAAGATATCAAACAGTGATGACGGGCATTGACAGGACGGTCACAGCCACAGTTCGCTGCTCTCACAATATCTCTCTCTGACAATACACTGCATACTATAGTCCACCTCTCATCAGACAGTCTAGAACACTTTTAGAGTTCTGCATACTACAGTGAGGGAAAAAAGTATTTGATCCCCTGCTGATTTTGTACGTTTGCCCAGTGACAAAGAAATGATCAGTCTATAATTTTAATGGTAGGTTTATTTGAACAGTGAGAGACAGAATAACAACAAAAAAATCCAGAAAAACGCATGTCAAAAATGTTATAAATTGATTTGCATTTTAATGAGGGAAATAAGTATTTGACCCCTCTCAATCAGAAAGATTTCTGGCTCCCAGGTGTCTCTTATACAGGTAACGAGCTGAGATTAGGAGCGCACTCTTAAAGGGAGTGCTCCTAATCTTAGTTTGTTACCTGTATAAAAGACACCTGTCCACAGAAGCAATCAATCAATCAGATTCCAAACTCTCCACCATGGCCAAGACCAAAGAGCTCTCCAAGGATGTCAGGGACAAGATTGTAGACCTACACAAGGCTGGAATGGGCTACAAGACCATCGCCAAGCAGCTTGGTGAGAAGGTGACAACAGTTGGTGCGATTATTCGCAAATGGAAGAAACACAAAAGAACTGTCAATCTTCCTCGGCCTGGGGCTCCATGCAAGATCTCACCTCGTGGAGTTGCAATGATCATGAGAACGGTGAGGAATCAGCCCAGAACTACACGGGAGGATCTTGTCAATGATCTCAAGGCAGCTGGAACCATAGTCACCAAGAAAACAATTGGTTTCCCGAGTGATCGCAGAGATCCTGGTTCGAATCCAGGCTCTGTCGTAGCCGGCCGCGACCAGGAGACCCATGGGGCGGCGCACAATGGGCCCAGCGTCATCCAGGGTAGGGGAGGGAATGGCCGGCAGGGATGTAGCTCAGTTGGTAGAGCATGGTGTTTGCAACGCCAGGGTTGTGGGTTCGATTCCCACGGGGGGCCAGTATGAAAAAATTAAAATAATGTATGCACTAACTAACTGTAAGTCGCTCTGGATAAGAGCGTCTGCTAAATGACTAAAATGTAAATGTAATGATGTAACACACTACGCCGTGAAGGACTGAAATCCTGCAGCGCCCGCAAGGTCCCCCTGCTCAAGAAAGCACATATACAGGCCCGTCTGAAGTTTGCCAATGAACATCTGAATGATTCAGAGGAGAACTGGGTGAAAGTGTTGTGGTCAGATGAGACCAAAATCGAGCTCTTTGGCATCAACTCAACTCACCGTGTTTGGAGGAGGAGGAATGCTGCCTATGACCCCAAGAACACCATCCCCACCGTCAAACATGGAGGTGGAAACATTATGCTTTGGGGGTGTTTTTCTGCTAAGGGGACAGGATAACTTCACTGCATCAAAGGGACGATGGACGGGGCCATGTACCGTCAAATCTTGGGTGAGAACCTCCTTCCCTCAGCCAGGGCATTGAAAATGGGTCGTGGATGGGTTTTCCAGCATGACAATGACCCAAAACACACGGCCAAGGCAACAAAGGAGTGGCTCAAGAAGAAGCACATTACAGTCCTGGAGTGGCCTAGCCAGTCTCCAGACCTTAATCCCATAGAAAATCTGTGGAGGGAGCTGAAGGTTCGAGTTGCCAAACGTCAGCCTCGAAACCTTAATGACTTGGAGAAGATCTGCAAAGAGGAGTGGGACAAAATCCCTCCTGAGATGTGTGCAAACCTGGTGGCCAACTACAAGAAACGTCTGACCTCTGTGATTGCCAACAAGGGTTTTGCCACCAAGTATTAAGTCATGTTTTGCAGAGGGGTCAAATACTTATTTCCCTCATTAAAATGCAAATCAATTTATAACATTTTTGACATGCGTTTTTCTGGATTTTTGTTGTTGTTATTCTGTCTCTCACTGTTCAAATAAACCTACCGTTAAAATTATAGACTGATCATGTCTTTGTCAGTGGGCAAACGTACAAAATCAGCAGGGGATCAAATACTTTTTTCCCTCACTGTATAGTTCACCTTTCACCAGACAGTCTAGAACCCTTTTTAGAGTTCTGCATACTATAGTCCACCTCTCACCAGACAGTCTAGAACCCTTTTAGAGTTCTGCATACTATAGTCCACCTCTCACCAGACAGTCTAGAACCCTTTTAGAGTTCTGCATACTATAGTCCACCTCTCACCAGACAGTCTAGAACCCTTTTAGAGTTCTGCATACTATAGTCCACCTCTCACCAGACAGTCTAGAACCATTTTAGAGTTCTGCATACTATAGTCCACCTCTCACCAGACAGTCTAGAACCATTTTAGAGTTCTGCATACTATAGTCCACCTCTCACCAGACAGTTTAGAACCCTTTTAGAGTTCTTGGAATATGCAGCCTGGGTTGTAAAGCCACGTGAGGGCCAGAGGTAGTGAGTTGTCCATTAGTAGTCTTTGGATGGGTTCAGGTAGAGTCACCTTACAGGTCCTGACCTGTACAGGTCAAGTAGCCTGATCCATATCGGCATGCAAGGGGAGAGCTAGAATCACCTTGCCTCAGTCTGTGTCCCATGGACGGGTTAGGGTAGTCACCTTGCCTCAGTCTGTGGTCCATGGACGGGTTAGGGTAGTCACCTTGCCTCAGTCTGTGACCCATGGATGGGTTAGGGTAGTCACCTTGCCTCTGTCTGTGACCCATGGATGGGTTAGGGGTTAGGGTTGTCACCTTGAATGTGTGTGATAACCATGCAAGACAGTCCCTCCAGGATTTAGTTTTTTTTTGTGTGGTAATATTGTACTGATCTGACTGTTGTATGTGGTAATAGTGTGGTAATTGGTCAAATTTGCAAGCCCTCACATAATATGCAGGTAATTGTTGATTTTGCAAAAAATTGGACATCGCAGAATCTCAATCCTGGAGGGACTGGGCATCATCTCAGTGTGTAGTCCCTGGTGTTGAGTTACTGTAACCAGATTGGGCTTCAGAGATCAGGCCTTACTGTAACCAGATTGGGCTTCAGAGATCAGGCCTTACTGTAACCAGATTGGGCTTCAGAGATCAGGCCTTACTGTAACCAGATTGGGCTTCAGAGATCAGGCCTTACTGTAACCAGATTGGGCTTCAGAGATCAGGCCTTACTGTAACCAGATTGGGCTTCAGAGATCAGGCCTTACTGTAACCAGATTGGGCTTCAGAGATCAGGCCTTACTGTAACCAGATTGGGCTTCAGAGATCAGGCCTTACTGTAACCAGATTGGGCTTCAGAGATCAGGCCTTACTGTAACCAGATTGGGATTCAGAGATCAGGCCTTACTGTAACCAGATTGGGCTTCAGAGATCAGGCCTTACTGTAACCAGATTGGACTTCAGAGATCAGACCAGTAACCCCACTCTACTGTTCAGTCTTCCTATATGTCAAGGGTCACACTAACAGCCTTGTTCATGTAAGCCATGTGACAGGAAGGCTACTCTGCCATACAAAGGCAAAGTGCAGTACCTGCGTAATGTAAATTACCCTTCACTAAGCCACGCCCCCCTTGCTTACTGTTGCAACCTCTGACATTTTACCGGGAAGCCAAATTCCCCCTTCTAACCACTGGCGAAATCCCCTCACAATGATCTCAAATTGTGTTTTTACTACACAATGAAATTAAACACTACCCCTTGCTAATCAGAAAACTATCTGGTACAGTATGTTGTGGTGGACTGTCATTACCTGTTAAAATTATGTTTATAGTGTGGCTAGCCGCTGAATGGCTCTGAATTCACTGTCAGCATGTTGTAAAAGCTATAACCACTTTTGGAGCAAACTAGTGCTCTCAAATCGTATCCTGATGTCGACAGCAGATACGAGTTGTATTAATAACATGGCTAACTTAACTAGCTAACATACATTTTGAGAAAACTTGTATTAAGTGGCTAGCTAGCTAACGTTAGCAACATTTGGTGGTCAATGAGACTGAGCGCTAGCTAACCGATGTAACAAAAGTATAATTTCGGATTCTAAGAATACTCCAACAGGCTCTGCATTTCAGGAATCACAGTAGCAAGTACCCCTGGTTCAATTATTTAGCCATTTAAACAATACGTTATTTGAAGAAAACTCTGTTTTCCCCACTGCCCTCACTGGCTTTCATGCGATTTAAACGTGAGCTTGACTCGACGACAGTTGCTATCCATTGGAGAGATGCGATTGGTTGCCCAAAGTTCTGGGTCGGGGTTTAGCAAAGGGTTAATTAACTGCAAAATCTGACTTCAAAATCTTTTTCTCTCCAGACCGACAGCAGTTTCTGGTACTTCATGATATATTCTGATATACTGGCTTGTTCTTGTGTCAGGAAATGAAATACCACAACAATCTGATAAGATACCTGGAAATTACAACAGATCAATGATTTTTGACAAAATTTGCAGATATTGATTGCACTTTGTAGGGCAGTACTGTAGAGTCACCTTGTCTGGATGTTATAACCATGCATGGCCAGGACTAGAGTCACCTGTCTGTAACCAATAGAGGAGGAGAGTTGCAGTCACTTTACCTTAGTCTGCATGGACGGGACACATGCTCTGAAATCAAGCCCCACAGATTAGGTGACGGGAGATCCCAAGGCCCTGTTAAGAGACTGTAGGTGAAAGAAGAACTGTGAAAGAGTCGGTATAAACATCAAGGGTCTCTATTTTCTGGTCACTTTGCGGTGAGTGAGTTACAACAGAAGTATTATATCATTTGAGAGATGTGATAGATGTTTGTATTGTAGGGCCCTCTGTAGCTCAGTTGGTAGACCATGGCGTTTGCAACGCCAGGGTTGTGAGTTCGATTACCACGGGGGGCCAGTATGAAAATGTATGCACTCACTAACTGTAAGTCGCTCTGGATAAGAGCGTCTGCTAAATGACTAAAATGTAAAAAAAAAAATGTAAATGTAACACCACCCAATCACAGTGACTGGCCTGTGAATGAGGCCTTGTGATTGGTGACCACAGGTGACAGGAAAAGGAAAGGTCAGGGGTGAAAGGTGATTCTGTTGTTCTCTTGGAGGTTTACTGTCACAATGGGACTGGCTGCTCTGTGAAGAGATGGGAAGCGTCCCATAAGGCACCCTATTCATAGGTGGCAACTCCGTCACTCGGTCGCGTCATGCCATTGTTTTGAACGTTCTCAAGCCGCCCCCTGCCAGCGGCGCCATAGTGGTGCCCTGAAATGGTGTTAAGCCCAGTCATTCTGGACGGAGGCTAACCACTATTTAGTCTAAATTACACTATAGTGCCTTCAAAATATGATGACATTGCTAAAGTGTCAAATATTTAGTAGGAAATGACTTTGCCAGCATTATCATGTCATCAAATTTACTTTAGACAGATGGAAATGTTGTCATTAGCTAGCAAAGTTAGTCAAAAATAGCTAGCAATGCTAAAGTTAGCTAGCTAAAATCCGGTGGCCTCCCATCAATCTTAGCTAGCTAGCTAACGTTACACTGCATCTAAAGTCAATCTGGCGACATCAAAATGATGACAAAAGGTTTTCCTACTAATTATTTGTCTCCTTTTGAATGTCATAGTTTTTCCAAGCTACTGTAATGCACTTTTGATGAGTAGAATGCTCAGTTGGGCATCAGTCCAAAACGAACATTCAAAACAATGTTGTGACGAAACATGCAACCCATGAATTCCCTACGTAATTAACTATTTTTGACCAGATCCCAGGTCAAAAGTAGTGCCCTATATAGGGAATAGGGTGCCATTTGGGATGCAACCATGGTTTTATAGTCGCACTTTAGGGTATTACAATGAGCCCTCATACTGCGCCGTGTAGCCAGAGAGGAATTTCTACTGAAGGGTTTGTCAAGCAGCGGTGCTATGCTGTGCTCAGATCTTATGGTGCAGGGGATCACATTTAAATACAGGAGATAAACTCTGGTATTTGAGTCAGTCAGTCATTTTTTTAGAAACAGGGTGGACTTTCTTGTTGGTATACTTTTCAGTGTTGGAGCCTAAATTGGACATGGTTCACCATTATCTATTAGAGAAAGGCTATAAATATTAATAAGATAAAAGCTTTTTGCACTTTAAAAATGCCTTTCCTGTGTATTCCAAATGAAGTCAACAAAGCCTACCTCTTGCCAGTAGAAAAATTCAAGAGTTCAATCCCGTGAAATAAGTGATCATCTCCATGTGTTTGTCCTGCTGTTGATCTGCTGTTGGTCCCATAGTAAGATGTCAGACAGGCCATATCAAAGCCCAGACATGTTTGTGGGTTAACGGTCACAGTCAGACAGACTGTACATGGACAGTGGTCATGGCTGTGACGTCAGCAGAGCAGAGAGAATCCATTCAGTGTCCTTGAACACTTAAACCCTGGTCTGGCTGCTCCTTTCGTCTGGCTGGTCTGGTCTAGAGCTAGACACCTGGATATCCACAGACCCTCAGAGTTATTTGTGTGTGTGTGACTGTGTGTTTGTTTGTGTGATGGTGTTTGCGTGCGTGCCAGGGTTAAGCCTGTGTGTGAGTGTTGACGAGTCAGAGATCAATGAGGCTTCTTGGTCTGAGCTACACGGACGAGAAAGAGAATGTTCAAACTCAGGCCACCTACATTTGTACATTTTGTACATTTACGTCATTTAGCAGACGCTCTTATCCAGAGCGACTTACAGTTAGTGCATACATTATTCTATTTTATTTTTTATTTTCGCGTTGCAAACGCCATGCTCTACCAACTGAGCTACCTCACCTCAGTCTATAGATATCCAATAAAGTATTTTGGAGAGCTCTCTGCCTTATCTCTGCTCCTGCCTCATTTGGCGGAGGAAATGGGTCATGCCCTCAGAGTTCTGGCTTCGTCAGAGGGGAATACCTTTCCTTCTTTCTTTCCCTCCCTACTCACCCCTCAGCTCCCTCCCTCCCTCCCCCTCACTCCCTCGGAGCTGGCACTTAGCAGCCAGGAGGGACCCCTTTTTCCTCATAAGCCTTCACTCCACAGAGGCTGCGGTACGGATGGAATTCTTAAATATGATCTCCCAATTAGTTTATTTTAGCTCTCTGCAGATTATTTAATGAAAAGAGAGAGAGAGAGAGAGAGATAGAGATAGATAGATAAAGAGAGGGGTGAAGGATTTGGAGCGAAGTCAGTTCACAGCCAGGCGGTACCGAAATGCAATGTCAGCAGATTTCCACAGCTTAGTAACACACTTCGGCAACAAGTTGTACCACAGGGGGCTAACACCTGTATTCATATACACACACTGATATAACATATTTTTATACAGTATTTGTTAATGTCTTTAAACTCATGAGCTGTATGTGGGAGAGAGGGTAAGGACACGCCATGTGTTATTGATGTCACTGGTGGGTGACAGAAGGTCGGCGTGCCAAGATATATTGGGGGCCACTGTTGCTAATCTTAGAAGGAGTATGTGATGGAATAGCCTGGCTAGGTTGCCACACGATACCAAGTAGGGGGATCCTATTGTAGGAGATGAGTGACACTCAATAATGGGTGGCAACTGTTGGATGGAAGTAGCTCAGAAAGCATTATATAAACTGAGAGATGTTTCTATGTAAGTCATTCGGATGACAATAGGCTACACCCGTACCGCTTGTCATACGAATCCAGTACTGTAACTATTAAATAACTATGAATCAACTCTCCATCTAAGTGTTTAACTATTCTCTTACATCCTGAAGTACGAGATACCAGAGAAACTCGTCATAACACACACACATACACACACACACCTGTATTCATAACAGCTTCTCCTCCATAGGCCCGCTTGAAACCTGGCATGTGGCAAATTATTGTGTTGAATTGCAATTGACCTATGTAGAGAGTAGACTATAGTAGAGGTAATAACTATCCTCTTGCTGAAGCCTTCCCTGTTCTAACCTGGCCCAGCCAGACTTCACTGCAGCCCTCATCCTCTGAAGTGTTTTGCATTAGTTATGACCAACCCGGTGTCTCCTAGCGCCTGGCTTCATACATTCTGATGAGAAATAGCGAGAGAGAGAGATGGAGAGGTGCTGTGATGTCAGGGAGAGAGAGACCCCCCAAGGATTCTATTATTCACCTCTATAGCCCCCCATCATGATATTATTCACCTCTATAGCCCCCCATCATGATATTATTCACCTCTATAGCCCCCATCATTCTATTATTCACCTCTATAGCCCCCATCATGATATTATTCACCTCTATAGCCCCCATCATTCTATTATTCACCTCTATAGCCCCCATCATGATATTATTCACCTCTATAGCCCCCATCATTCTATTATTCACCTCTATAGCCACCATCATTCTATTATTCACCTCTATAGCCCCCATCATGATATTATTCACCTCTATAGCCCCCATCATTATATTATTCACCTCTATAGCCCCCATCATTCTATTATTCACCTCTATAGCCCCCCATCATAATGATATTATTCACCTCTATAGCCCCCATCATTCTATTATTCACCTCTATAGCCCCCCATCATAATGATATTATTCACCTCTATAGCCCCCATCATTCTATTATTCACCTCTATAGCCCCCCATCATTCTATTATTCACCTCTATAGCCCCCCATCATTATATTATTTACCTCTATAGCCCCCATCATTCTATTATTCACCTCTATAGCCCCCATCATTCTATTATTCACCTCTATAGCCCCCCATCATAATGATATTATTCACCTCTATAGCCCCCATCATTCTATTATTCACCTCTATAGCCCCCATCATTATATTATTCACCTCTATAGCCCCCCCATCATTCTATTATTCACCTCTATAGCCCCCATCATTCTATTATTCACCTCTATAGCCCCCCATCATTCTATTATTCACCTCTATAGCCCCCATCATTCTATTATTCACCTCTATAGCCCCCATCATTCTATTATTCACCTCTATAGCCCCCCATCATTCTATTGTAAAGTGGTTATCCCACTGGCTATAGGGTGAACGCACCAATTTGTGAGTCGCTCTGGCTAAGAGCGTCTGCTAAATGACGTTAATGTGCCCTTTGAGCAAGGCACTTAACCCTAATTGCTCCTGTAAGTCGCTCTGGTTAAGAGCGTCTGCTAAATGACTAAAATGTAAATGTAAATGTATTATTCACCTCTATAGCCCCCATCATTATATTATTTACCTCTATAGCCCCCATCATTCTATTATTCACCTCTATAGCCCCCATCATTCTATTATTCACCTCTATAGCCCCCCATCATTCTATTATTCACCTCTATAGCCCCCCATCATTCTATTATTCACCTCTATAGCCCCCATCATTCTATTATTCACCTCTATAGCCAGAGTGGTAGATATTATCCCTGAGGTAAAACCGGTTTGATACAGAATGGTGGATATTGTCCTTGGGGTAAAACAGGTTAGATACAGAGTGGTGGATATTGTCCCTCGGGTAAAACAAGTTAAATGATCTAAAGCTATGTGAGGGAGGTAACTGAGTTAGCAGTCTTTCTAACTCAAGCCCACGCACTTCTCACTCACACTGTACATGGTGTGAAGTCATGAACACTCAGCAGCTCTGTGTCTTTGGTTGAAAGCAGCAGGTGTTATGTACAAACACAGCAGACATGTGTGAGGTAGGACATTCACTATTCCACCACTAT
The DNA here is from genome assembly GCF_964263955.1 of Coregonus lavaretus. Lineage (NCBI taxonomy): Eukaryota > Metazoa > Chordata > Actinopteri > Salmoniformes > Salmonidae > Coregonus > Coregonus lavaretus. Next base: position 40,795,949 of record NC_139990.1, read on the forward strand.
CCCAGTGTATGAGTTAGGACATTCACTCTACAACCACTATCCCAGTGTATGAGTTAGGACATTCACTATTCCACCACTATCCCAGTGTATGAGTTAGGACATACACTATTCCACCACTATCCCAGTGTATGAGTTAGGACATTCACTATTCCACCACTATCCCAGTGTATGAGTTAGGACATTCACTCTACAACCACTATCCCAGTGTATGAGTTAGGACATTCACTATTCCACCACTATCCCAGTGTATGAGTTAGGACATACACTATTCCACCACTATCCCAGTGTAGGAGTTAGGACATTCACTATTCCACCACTATCCCAGTGTATGAGTTAGGACATTCACTCTACAACCACTATCCCAGTGTATGAGTTAGGACATTCACTATTCCACCATTATCCCAGTGTATGAGTTAGGACATTCACTATTCCACCACTATCCCAGTGTATGAGTTAGGACATTCACTATTCCACCACTATCCCAGTGTATGAGTTAGGACACTCACTATTCCACCACTATCCCAGCTGCATGAGTTAGGACATTCACTATTCCATCACTGTCCCAGTGTATGAGTTAGGACATTCACTCAACCACCGCTATCCCAGTGTATGAGTTAGGACATTCACTCTACCACCATTATCCCAGTGTATGAGTTAGGACATTCACTCTACCACCACCATTATCCCAGGCCATCCCATCTTAGCAGAGACATTGTCACACCCCAATATCTCTCTTTTCTCTCCACTTTCCTCCCCCTCTTCACTCCTCTCATCCCAGAGTGAAAGAGGAATATGGCAGTACACCGCTGTTCCTCTCCTCTCATATTCAAGTCACAGCAAGGTAGATCAGCCTTTCATATGAGTGATCAAGACAGTTTTCTCTTCTAGACAGGTTCCTCCTGTGAGCAAGACACATAGGGGATAGAAAGGGAGTGGGGGGGTGCACACACTCAGACACACACACACACACATTGAGACACAAACACGCAGACACACACGCACACACATTCTCTCTCTCAGAAGAGCCTCTGAGCTCTATCAATTACAGTGTCTCCAGCGGCAGACAGCAGGCGGCTGCAGGGAGGGTCAGCACCCAGGGCCGAGTGGGGTGGGGTGGGGGGGAGAAGGGAGGATAAAAGGCATTAGCCATGAAAGAGCAGGCACGCCAGGGACAGAAGGCTGAGAAGTCAGTAGAGAGAAGAGGAGAGGAGGGAAATCACCAAATCTTGAAAGTCCATCAGAGATGAGGTTGGATTACAGAAGAGAGGCTTGCTTCCCCGCTACGCATTCACATCCATCCCTAGCACGCACATACACACACACGGCAATTAGAAAGGTCTATCTAGGGGTTGAAAGCGTGGTTAAAGTACAGTATCTCACCCAGTAATAATGCTCTTTAATGATCTAGAGGGGTGTCAAGCTGAGACCGACGGAAGAGTCGCTTTTTTCTCTAATTCTCTACCTGGAGAAATGGGCAGGAAATTGATAGTTGCCAGCACAGACTGAATTTCTTAGAAGCACAGTTGGTAATGTGTAGGTAATGCAAATATAGTTAAACCATTGATATCAAACATTTCTATCTCATGTCTTCTGAAGTAAATTGATCTAATCTACACTATATATAAAAAGGTATGTGGACACCCCTTCAAATTAGTGGATTCAGCAATTTCAGCCACACCCGTTGCTGACAGGTGTATAAAATCGAACACACAGCCATGCAATATCCATAGACAAACATTGGCAATAGAATGGCCTTACTGAAGAGCTCAGTGACTTTCAACGTGGCACTGTCATAGGATGCCACCTTTACAACAAGTCATTTAGTCAAATTTCTGCCCTGCTAGAGCTGCCCCGGTCAACTGTAAATGCTGTTATTGTGAAGTGGAAACGTCTAGGAGCAACAACGGCTCAGCCGCAAAGTGGTAGGCCACATAAGCTCACAGAACAGGACCGCCGAGTGCTAAAGCATGTAGTGCGTAAAAATAGTCTGTCCTCAGTTTCAACACTCACTACCGAGTTCCAAACTGCCTCTGAAAGCAATGTCAGCACAAGAACTGTTCATCGGGAGCTTCATGAAATGGGTTTCCATGGCCGAGCAGCCGTACACAAGCCTAAGATCACCATGTGCAATGCCAAGCGTCGGCTGGAGTGGTGTAAAGCTTGCCGCCATTGGACTCTGGAACAGTGGAAACATGTTCTCTGGAGTGATGAATCACGCTTCACCATCTGGCAGTCCGACGGATTAATCTGGGTTTGGCGGATGCCAGGACCCTACGGGCTCCAATGCAACTGTAAAGTTTGGTGGAGGAGGAATAATGGTCCGGGGCTGTTTTTCATGGTTCGGGCTAGGCCCCTTAGTTCCAGTGAAGGGAAATCTTAACGCTACAGCATACAATGGCATACTAGACGATTCTGTGCTTCTAACTTTGTGGCAACAGTTTGGGGAAGGCCCTTTCCTGTTTCAGCATGACAATCCCCTGGTGCTCAAAGCTAGGTCCATACAGAAATGTTGTTTGTCGAGATCGGTGTGGAAGAACTTGACTGGCCTGCACAGAGCCCTGATCTGTTATAGCAGAAAAGTGGAGAACAATTCCATATTAATGCCCATGATTTTGGAATGAGATGTTAGATGAGCAGGTGTCCACATACTTTTGGTCATGTAGTGTACTGCGGCAGAGTGGGAATTTACATTTTCAATGACCGTCATCTGGTGGAATTGAAATATCAAAATCATAAAACGGTCATTCAGATTGATCCTCCGTATTTAATGTATTTCATGGCTGCTCACCCGCCACCCCATAAATGATCATGTGATTGGCTTGGCTGTCCTCTCCCCTCTCTCTCTGTCCCTCCCTCCCTCCTAATGATGATATGATAGGCCTCTCTGTCTCTTCTCTCCTGGTCTAGTGGAATATATCTCATCTCTATTACCATATCCATTATAGATGAGGCTTTAATGCCCTATCACATTAGGACAGACTGAACTGTACTGGACTGGACCCCAATAATGGCCATTTGATCCTGGGAGTCTGGATCATATTATCTCTGGCCACGGTGTTGTATTATAACCTGGTCTTTAAAGCTACAGTGGGATCTGGGAAACTGTTATATGGTCATTTCAATTCTTGATAAATAACCATTTATAAATAACCAAGGTGTTTTAGCCCTTCGCCTTCATCAGGGTCTCACTGTGTCAGGAAGGACAATGGGTCACGTCCACTAGTCTTCATCAGGGTCTCACTGTGTCAGGAAGGACAATAGGTCATGTCCACTGTACTTAAACCTGACTGATTGAGTAGTGTGGAACTGCCGTTCTGCGGCCAACAAGGCAGAGTTCATTTCAGCCTATGCTACCCTCCAGTCCCTCGACTTCTTGGCGCTGACGGAAACATGGATTACCCCTGAAAACACTGCTACTCCTACTGCTCTCTCCTCGTCTGACCATGTGTTCTCGCATACCCCGAGAGCATCTGGTCAGCGGGGTGGTGGCACAGGAATCCTCATCTCTCCCAAGTGGACATTCTCACTTTTTCCCCTGACCCATCTGTCTATCTCCTCATTTGAATTCCATGCTGTCACAGTCACTAGCCCATTCAAGCTTAACATCCTTGTCATTTATCGCCCTCCAGGTTCCCTTGGAGAGTTCATCAATGAGCTTGACGCCTTCATAAGTTCCTTTCCTGAGGATGGCTCACCCCTCACAGTTCTGGGTGACTTCAACCTCCCTACGTCTACCTTTGACTCATTTCTCTCTGCCTCCTTCTTTCCACTCCTCTCCTCTTTTGACCTCACCCTCTCACCGTCCCCCCCTACTCACAAGGCAGGCAATACGCTTGACCTCATCTTTACTAGATGCTGTTCTTCTACTAATCTCACTGCAACTCCCCTCCATGTCTCCGACCACTACTTTGTATCCTTTTCTCTTTCGCTCTCCTCCAACACTACTCACTCTGCCCCTACTCAGATGGTAATGCGCCGTCGCAACCTTCGCTCTCTCTCTCCCGCTACTCTCTCCTCTTCCATCCTTATCATCTCTTCCCTCTGCTCAATCCTTCTCCCTCCAATCTCCCGATTCTGCCTCCTCAACCCTCCTCTCCTCCCTTTCTGCATCCTTTGACTCTCTATGTCCCCTATCCTCCGGCCGGCTCGGTCCTCCCCTCCTGCTCCGTGGCTTGACAACTCATTGCGAGCTCACAGAACAAGGCTCCGGGCAGCCGAGCGGAAATGGAGGAAAACTCTCTCCCTGCGGACCTGGCATCTTTTCACTCCCTCCTCTCTACATTTTCTTCATCTGTTTCTGCTGCTAAAGCCACTTTCTATCACTCTAAATTCCAAGCATCTGCCTCTAACCCTAGGAAGCTCTTTGCCACCTTCTACTCCCTGCTGAATCCTCCCCCCCCCCTCCCTCTCTGTGGATGACTTCGTCAACCATTTTGAAAAGAAGGTTGACGACATCCGATCCTCGTTTGTTAAGTCAAATGACACTGCTGGTCCTGCTCACACTGCCCTACCCTATGCTTTGACTTCTTTCTCCCCTCTCTCTCCAGATGAAATCTTGCAACTTGTGACGGCCGGCCGCCCAACAACCTGCCCGCTGGACCCTATCCCCTCCTCTCTTCTCCAGACCATCTCCGGTGACCTTCTCCCTTACCTCACCTCGCTCATCAACTCATCCTTGACCGCTGGCTATCTCCCTTCCGTCTTCAAGACAGCGAGAGTTGCATCCCTTCTCAAAAAACCAACACTCGATCCCTCTGATGTCAACAACTACAGACCAGTATCCCTTCTTTCTTTTCTCTCCAAACTCTTGAGCGTGCCGTCTCTAGCCAACTCTCTTGCTATCTCTCTCAGAATGACCTTCTTGATCCAAACCAGTCAGGTTTCAAGACTGGTCATTCAACTGAGACTGCTCTTCTCTGTGTCACGGAGGCTCTCCGCACTGCTAAAGCTAACTCTCTCTCCTCTGCTCTTGTCCTTCTAGACCTGTCTGCTGCCTTTGATACTGTGAACCATCAGATCCTCCTCTCCACCCTCTCCGAGTTGGGCATCTCCGGCGCGGCTCACTCTTGGATTGCGTCCTACCTGACCGGTCGCTCCTACCAAGTGGCGTGGCGAGAATCTGTCTCCGCACCACGTGCTCTCACCACTGGTGTCCCCCAGGGCTCAGTTCTAGGCCCTCTCCTATTCTCGCTATACACCAAGTCACTTGGCTCTGTCATATTCTCACATGGCCTCTCCTATCATTGCGACGCAAACGACACACAACTAATCTTCTCCTTAACCCCTTCTGATAACCAGGTGGCAAATCGCATCTCTGCATGTCTTGCAGACATATCAGTGTGGATGACGGATCACCACCTCAAGCTGAACCTCGACAAGACGGAGCTGCTCTTCCTCCCGGGGAAGGACTGCCCGTTCCATGATCTCGCCATCACGGTTGACAACTCCGTTGTGTCCTCCTCCCAGAGTGCAAAGAACCTTGGCGTGACCCTGGACAACACCCTGTCGTTCTCCGCTAACATCAAGGCGGTGACCCGATCCTGTAGGTTCATGCTCTACAACATTCGGAGAGTACGACCCTGCCTTACACAGGAAGCGGCACAGGTCCTAATCCAGGCACTTGTCATCTCCCGTCTGAATTACTGCAACTCGCTGTTGGCTGGGCTCCTTGCCTGTGCCATTAAACCCCTACAACTCATCCAGAATGCCGCAGCCCGTCTGGTGTTCAACCTTTCCAAGTTCTCTCACGTCACCCCGCTCCTCCGCACACTCCACTGGCTTCCAGTTGAAGCTTGCATCTGCTACAAGACCATGGTGCTTGCCTACGGAGCTGTGAGGGGAACGGCACCTCCGTACCTTCAGGCTCTGATCAGTCCCTACACCCAAACAAGGGCATTGCGTTCATCCACATCTGGCCTGCTGGCCCCCCTACCTCTGCGGAAGCACAGTTCCCGCTCAGCCCAGTCAAAACTGTTCGCTGCTCTGGCACCCCAATGGTGGAACAAGCTCCCTCACGACGCTAGGACAGCGGAGTCACTCACCACCTTCCGGAGACACTTGAAACCCCACCTCTTTAAGGAATACCTGGGATAGGATAAAGTAATCCTTCTACCCCCCCTTACCCCACCCCCAAAAAATTAAAAATTAAATAAAAAAGTAAAGTGGTGAATAACAGTGAGGAGGAAAGTAACTACAGGTTCAGATGAATAACAGTGAGGAGGAAAGTCTCTAACTACAGGTTCAGATGAATAACAGTGAGGAGGAAAGTCTCTAACTACAGGTTAAGATGAATAACAGTGAGGAGGAAAGTCTCTAACTACAGGTTCAGATGAATAACAGTTTGGAGGAAAGTCTCTAACTACAGGTTCAGATGAATAACAGTGAGGAGAAAAGTCTCTAACTACAGGTTCAGATGAATAACAGTGAGGAGGAAAGTATCTAACTACAGGTTCAGATGAATAACAGGGAGGAGGAAATTATCTAACTACAGGTTCAGATGAATGACAGGGAGGAGAAAAGTAACTACAGGTTCAGATGAATGACAGTGAGGAGAAAAGTCTAACTACAGGTTCAGATGAATAACAGTGAGGAGAAAAGTCTCTAACTACAGGTTCAGATGAATAACAGTGAGGAGGAAAGTCTCTAACTACAGGTTCAGATGAATAACAGTGAGGAGAAAAGTCTCTAACTACAGGTTCAGATGAATAACAGTGAGGAGAAAAGTCTAACTACAGGTTCAGAAGAATGACGGTGAGTAGGAAAGTCTCTAACTACAGGTTCAGATGAATAACAGTGAGGAGAAAAGTCTAACTACAGGTTCAGAAGAATGACGGTGAGTAGGAAAGTCTCTACTCAACTGTCTGAAGTACTGAGAGTTAAACATATAGAAATAGAACCCCTTGAATGGGGAAGTCAATGATGTCATAATGGGTGGACTGGCAGCCATATTGAGTGTACCCGTAGCACACTACAGATGATAACTTACTTCCACTACTGTACTCTATAATTTAACCTTTGCTAACTCTCTGTTTTGTCTCTACAGGAGCAGCTGTCCCTCCAGCAGAATGGATCCATATCCTCCTCAGGCGTGCTGACTGCGTCCTGGAGCCCCTGGAGCTGGGACAGAGAGGGGCTGAAGCTGCTGTCTATCAGCCTGGCTGTAGTGGCTATCATAGTGGTCTTCATGTGGGAGAAACTCCACTGAGACTGAGGGGCTGGAAAACTTGGACCTGGGCCTGTATTCATAAAGCGTCTCGGAGTAGTAGTGCTAATCTAGGATCAGGTCCCCCCTGTCCAATCATCCTTATTCTAAAAAGCAAAACGGATCCTAGATCAGTACTCCTACTCTGAGATGCTTTATGAATAGGGGACCTGGGTCAAATACATATGTAAAATATTTCCAAATACTTTGTACTGGGCAAACTAAATCAAGTGCAGCTCGAGTATTTGAAAGTATTTCACATATATATTTGGCCTAGTTTTGGTTCAAATGGGTTTGGATGGGTCCTAGTTTAGCTTTATATGAGAGAGGCTTCTCTGTCTTGGACAAAGACTGATGGATTCTGGAGCTGTATGAGAGTTAGAAAGAGGAGACGAGGGGAGGAAACAAGGACAGGAGACAAGGAGAGGACAGGTCAAAGACATGTTATGTGATACTCTGATTTAAGGCGGTGGATAGTAGTACCTTCAATTAAAAGTATTTATTTTTTACCACAATGAAACCGACACAGAGGAACAGTATATTTTTGGTAATTAATTTACATCACTGTAAAAGCCCTAAGGGGTCTGTCTGTCGAAGTAGCACATTGTGATTTGTAAAAAAAATTGTTTTTGCTCGTGTTTCTCTATTTGTATTTCTGCTTTTATGTTTTACATTTTAACGTCAATCTACTACTGTGAGTACATGGAGACCCCTATATGCCCTGGTCAAAAGTAGTTGACTATAGGGTGCCATTTGGGATGCAGTGATGTGCAGCGTGAACCTGCATGGTGTTGGATTCTATTCATGTAGATCCCAGCAGTCGATCGTTCTCCTATCCAGGGGACTTATTGTCTGGCCTAGATCCCTGTCCGCGTCCCAAATGGCACCCTTTTCCCTTTATAGTGCACTACTTTTCACCAGGACCTATGGGGGTCTGGCCAACATTAGTGCACTATATAGAGAATAGTGTAATTTGAGCCACAGCCACATACTGACAGTGAAACTCATCTTTGTTTGCAGCATGAAGCTAACCTTAATAAACCTTAATAAACCACAACTCCATGCTCTCCGTCTGTCTCCTGGGTAATATCTAAGGAATGTTCCTGCTGTACAGCCCAGTGGTTGATAGGAGCAGGGGCTCGCGCTGTGTGTGTATACATGTATCTCTCTCTCTCTCTCTCTCTCTCTCTCTCTCTCTCTCTCTCTCTCTCTCTCTCTCTCTCTCTCTCTCTCTCTCTCTCTCTATTTGTAGTTGCAGTATATTGTATATCCAATGGGAGCTCATGCAGTAAGTTAATAATATATGGCCCAATTTATGTCTCTGTCAGCCAGTATATATCTGAGTGTATGTTCAACATGTATCTGTCAGCCTGTATACTGTATATCTGAGTGTATGTTCAACATTTCTCTGTCAGCCAGTATATATCTGAGTGTATGTTCAACATGTCTCTATCAGCCTGTATACTGTATATCTGAGTGTATGTTCAACATGTATCTGTCAGCCTGTATACTGTATATCTGAGTGTATGTTCAACATGTCTCTGTCAGCCAGTATATACAGTGGGGGAAAAAAGTATTTAGTCAGCCACCAATTGTGCAAGTTCTCCCACTTAAAAAGATGAGAGAGGCCTGTAATTTTCATCATAGGTACACGTCAACTATGACAGACAAATTGAGAAAAAAAATCCATAAAATCACATTGTAGGATTTTTTATGAATTTATTTGCAAATTATGGTGGAAAATAAGTATTTGGTCACCTACAAACAAGCAAGATTTCTGGCTCTCACAGACCTGTAACTTCTTCTTTAAGAGGCTCCTCTGTCCTCCACCCGTTACCTGTATTAATGGCACCTGTTTGAACTTGTTATCAGTATAAAAGACACCTGTCCACAACCTCAAACAGTCACACTCCAAACTCCACTATGGACAAGACCAAAGAGCTGTCAAAGGACACCAGAAACAACATTGTAGACCTGCACCAGGCTGGGAAGACTGAATCTGCAATAGGTAAGCAGCTTGGTTTGAAGAAATCAACTGTGGGAGCAATTATTAGGAAATGGAAGACATACAAGACCACTGATAATCTCCCTCGATCTGGGGCTCCACGCAAGATCTCACCCTGTGGGGTCAAAATGATCACAAGAACGGTGAGCAAAAATCCCAGAACCACACGGGGGGACCTAGTGAATGACCTGCAGAGAGCTGGGACCAAAGTAACAAAGCCTACCATCAGTAACACACTACGCCGCCAGGGACTCAAATCCTGCAGTGCCAGACGTGTCCCCCTGCTTAAGCCAGTACATGTCCAGGCCCGTCTGAAGTTTGCTAGAGTGCATTTGGATGATCCAGAAGAGGATTGGGAGAATGTCATATGGTCAGATGAAACCAAAATAGAACTTTTTGGTAAAAACTCAACTCGTCGTGTTTGGAGGACAAAGAATGCTGAGTTGCATCCAAAGAACACCAATACCTACTGTGAAGCATGGGGGTGGAAACATCATGCTTTGGGGCTGTTTTTCTGCAAAGGGACCAGGACGACTGATCCGTGTAAAGGAAAGAATGAATGGGGCCATGTATCGTGAGATTTTGAGTGAAAACCTCCTTCTATCAGCAAGGGCATTAAAGATGAAACGTGGCTGGGTCTTTCAGCATGACAATGATCCCAAACACACTGCCCGGGCAACGAAGGAGTGGCTTCGTAAGAAGCATTTCAAGGTCCTGGAGTGGCCTAGCCAGTCTCCAGATCTCAACCCCATAGAACATCTTTGGAGGGAGTTGAAAGTCTGTGTTGCCCAGCGACAGCCCCAAAACATCACTGCTCTAGAGGAGATCTGCATGGAGGAATGGGCCAAAATACCAGCAACAGTGTGTGAAAACCTTGTGAAGACTTACAGAAAACGTTTGACCTGTGTCATTGTCAACAAAGGGTATATAACAAAGTATTGAGAAACTTTTGTTATTGACCAAATACTTATTTTCCACCATAATTTGCAAATAAATTCATTACAAATCCTACAATGTGATTTTCTGGAATTTTTTTTCTCATTTTGTCTGTCATAGTTGACGTGTACCTATGATGAAAATTACAGGCCTCTCTCATCTTTTTAAGTGGGAGAACTTGCACAATTGGTGGCTGACTAAATAATTTTTCCCCCACTGTATCTGAGTGTATGTTCAACATGTTTCTGCCAGCCAGTATATATCTGAGTGTATGTTCAACATGTCTCTGTCAGCCAGTATATATCGGAGTGTATGTTCAACATGTTTCTACCAGCCAGTATATATCTGAGTGTATGTTCAACATGTCTCTGTCAGCCAGTATATATCTGAGTGTATGTTCAACATGTCTCTGTCAGCCAGTATATATCTGAGTGTATGTTCCTGCATGCTTAATTTAGCGGGAACGCTAGCCTATATTGATGGGATGCATGATGGTGGGTTGTAGGTCATGTATGTTGTTGATGGAATGGATGATGGTGAGTTGTAGGTCATGTGTGTTGTTGATGGAATGGATGATGGTGGGTTGTAGGTCATGTATGTTGTTGATGGAATGGTTGATGGTGGGTTGTAGGTAATGTATGTTGTTGATGGAATGGATGAATGTGGGTTGTAGGTCCTGTATGTTGTTGATGGAATGGATGATGGTGGGTAGTAGGTCCTGTATGTTGTTGATGGAATGGATGATGGTGGGTTGTAGGTCCTGTATGTTGTTGATGGAATGGATGATGGTGGGTTGTAGGTCATGTATGTTGTTGATGGAATGGATGATGGTGGGTTGTAGGTCATGTATGTTGTTGATGGAATGGTTGATGGTGGGTTGTAGGTCATGTATGTTGTTGATGGAATGGTTGATGGTATGTTGTAGGTCCTCTATTTTGTTGATGGAATGGATGCATAATGTTTGCAGGCAGCCCTCTGTAGTAATGGAAGATGTGGTGACCCCAGCCCTCTGTAGTAAAGGAAGATGTGGTGACCCCCCAGCCCTCTGTAGTAATGGAAGATGTGCTGACCCCCAGCCCTCTGTAGTAATGGAAGATGTGGTGACCCCCAGCCCTCTGTAGTAATGGAAGATGTGGAGACCCCCAGCCCTCTGTAGTAATGGAAGATGTGGAGACCCCCAGCTCTCTATAGTAATGGAAGATGTGGAGACCCCCAGCCCTCTGTAGTAATGGAAGATGTGGAGACCCCCAGCTCTCTGTAGTAATGGAAGATGTGGAGACCCCCAGCCCTCTGTAGTAATGGAAGATGTGGAGACCCCCAGCCCTCTGTAGTAATGGAAGATGTGGAGACCCCCAGCCCTCTGTAGTAATAGAAGATGTGGAGACCCCTAGCCCTCTGTAGTAATGGAAGATGTGGAGACCCCAGCCCTCTGTAGTAATGGAAAATGTGGTGACCCCCAGCCCTCTGTAGTAATGGAAGATGTGGTGACCCCCAGCCCTCTGTAGTAATGGAAGATGTGGTGACCCCCCAGCCCTCTGTAGTAATGGAAGATGTGCTGACCCCCAGCTCTCTGTAGTAATGGAAGATGTGGTGACCCCCAGCCCTCTGTAGTAATGGAAGATGTGGAGACCCCCAGCCCTCTGTAGTAATGGAAGATGTGGAGACCCCCAGCTCTCTGTAGTAATGGAAGATGTGGAGACCCCCAGCCCTCTGTAGTAATGGAAGATGTGGAGACCCCCAGCTCTCTGTAGTAATGGAAGATGTGGAGACCCCCAGCCCTCTGTAGTAATGGAAGATGTGGAGACCCCCAGCCCTCTGTAGTAATGGAAGATGTGGAGACCCCCAGCCCTCTGTAGTAATGGAAGATGTGGTGACCCCCAGCCCTCTGTAGTAATGGAAGATGTGGTGACCCCCAGCCCTCTGTAGTAATGGAAGATGTGGTGACCCCCAGCCCTCTGTAGTAATGGAAGATGTGGTGACCCCCAGCCCTCTGTAGTAATGGAAGATGTGGTGACCCCCAGCCCTCTGTAGTAATGGAAGATGTGGTGACCCCCAGCCCTCTGTAGTAATGGAAGATGTGGTGACCCCCAGCCCTCTGTAGTAATGGAAGATGCGGTGACCCCCAGCCCTCTGTAGTAATGGAAGATGTGGAGACCCCCAGCTCTCTGTAGTAATGGAAGATGTGGAGACCCCCAGCCCTCTGTAGTAATGGAAGATGTGGAGACCCCCAGCCCTCTGTAGTAATGGAAGATGTGGAGACCCCCAGCCCTCTGTAGTAATAGAAGATGTGGAGACCCCTAGCCCTCTGTAGTAATGGAAGATGTGGAGACCCCAGCCCTCTGTAGTAAAGGAAGATGTGGTGACCCCCAGCCCTCTGTAGTAATGGAAGATGTGGTGACCCCCAGCCCTCTGTAGTAATGGAAGATGTGGTGACCCCCAGCCCTCTGTAGTAATGGAAGATGTGGTGACCCCCAGCTCTCTGTAGTAATGGAAGATGTGGTGACCCCCAGCTCTCTGTAGTAATGGAAGATGTGGTGACCCCCAGCCCTCTGTAGTAATGGAAGATGTGGTGACCCCCAGCCCTCTGTAGTAATGGAAGATGTGGAGACCCCCAGCTCTCTGTAGTAATGGAAGATGTGGAGACCCCCAGCCCTCTGTAGTAATGGAAGATGTGGAGACCCCCAGCCCTCTGTAGTAATGGAAGATGTGGTGACCCCCAGCCCTCTGTAGTAATGGAAGATGTGGTGACCCCCAGCCCTCTGTAGTAATGGAAGATGTGGTGACCCCCAGCCCTCTGTAGTAATGGAAGATGTGGTGACCCCCAGCCCTGTCTATTCTATACAGGGAATGGTACTATTCTATTATCCTCCATTTTGTCTTGAGGCGTTGTATCCGATTCAGACACTGGAAGCATATATCCCCACTCACCATGTTTAGTAGGTCTACAACATCATTATTTAGCGTTCATATTTCTGGTAAGTAATTCAGTTATAGTGATGGGAACAATCTCCCTCTGTCCACAGGTCGGTGAATAAACCAGGAGAGTCTGCTCTATAATAAACCAGGAGAGTCTGCTCTGTAATGAACCAGGAGAGTCTGCTCTGTAATGAACCAGGAGAGTCTGCTCTGTAATGAACCAGGAGAGTCTGCTCTATAATAAACCAGGAGAGTCTGCTCTGTAATGAACCAGGAGAGTCTGCTCTGTAATGAACCAGGAGAGTCTGCTCTGTAATGAACCAGGAGAGTCTGCTCTGTAATGAACCAGGAGAGTCTGCTCTATAATAAACCAGGAGAGTCTGCTCTGTAATGAACCAGGAGAGTCTGCTCTATAATAAACCAGGAGAGTCTGCTCTGTAATGAACCAGGAGAGTCTGCTCTATAATAAACCAGGAGAGTCTGCTCTATAATAAACCAGGAGAGTCTGCTCTATATTGAACAGAAGGATAGCTCACAGGAAGTAGGGTATGATGAAATGCCACCAGTCTCTTCACAGATCAGCTAGATGGGTTTGAGGAGAATTTCACTGGCGGGCAGAGAGGTAGCCGACAGAGGCTGCGTTCAGACAGACAGCCCAATTTATTTATTTTTTACCTTGTTTATATTGAAGAACACACCAAAAATGGTTTAAATAAAACATCATAAAAAATTAAAAATACATAAGGTCTGGCAGGTACAGCACACATCATAAATTCATCAGATTAGTTACAGTTACATAATCTTTGAAATATACCATTTTCATGTACGAAACCCATTTTTCCCAGTGTTCCTGGCCTCTCCTCATGAATTCTTAAAGCAAAGGTCATATAATGTATTTCTTTAACAATGTCTATTCATTGTGTCACGGTGGGAGGGTCTTTTTGTAGCCATTTCCTAGTGATAGACTTTTTACTGGCTGCCAGTAGGACCTTCAACAAGTACTTTTCTCTATTGTGTAAGTTATCAGGTATTTCACCCAAATACAAAGAAATGAATGTTTGTTCTATGTCAAAACCCATTATTTTTCCAATGTTAGATCTTATTTCTCCCCAGTAAGTTTCAATTGCGGGGCAGGACCAAAAGATATGAGTGTGATCCTCCCTTGATAGCCAACATTCTCTCCAACAAGGGTGTTGGGAGCCAGTCTGCTTTGATTTCAGTTTAGGTGTTATGAAGAAACATATAACATTCTTCCAACAGAATTATCTTCCAAGTCCTTGAGTTGGTAGAGCTTAATGGAGTCTCAAATATGTTCAACCATGTTTTATCAGTTATTTCAATGTTAAGTTCCTCCTCCCGTTTCTGTTTAATATAGTTTGTAGAGTGTTTCTTTGAGGATAGAACACCCAAGTAAAGATTTGAAATAGTTTTTTTGATACTCCCCAAGTTGTATGTGTTAGTGAATACTTGGATCAATTTCTGAGGTGCCCGAGGGTCAATCACTTATTTATTTAAAAAAAGTAGTGTCGAACCTGTAGGTACCTGTAAAAATCTTCTTTATCCAAGCCATGTTTTTGACCTCTGTCTAAATGAAGTTGCTTAACTACCCGAAACCATGTCTTAAGAGAGAAATTAATCCACTGATTTTGTCTACTGTATATTTCTATTACCACGTCCTTATTACCCAAAACTGACTGGATGGGTATCTCTGACTGACCAATTCTGATATTGTTTTCCACTAACTGGTCTTTTGACCAATCACATCAGATCTTTTCACATCAGATCTTTTTCAGAGCTGATCTGATTGGTCAAAATACCAATTAGTGGGAAAAAAACTGAGAATTGGGCTGCCTGTGTAAACGCAGCCAGAGAGTTAATGTTTTTGCTTTAATTGACAGCCTCCCAGTGAACGCCTCGTGACAGCAGTGATTTCGCCCGTCAACATAAAGATTATAAGACAAACCCATATCAGAATATCAGCAAGGGAGTAATTGACAATCAAGTTTCAAGACTGTGGCCATCGCCTGCAATCATTTAGGTGGAGACATGGAAGTATTTCTGTCATCTTGAGAGACATGTCCTGGGTGTTAACTTGAGGGAGAGGATCTGATATCTTCAGAGCCTGGCTGTACACACAGACAAGGATGTGAACCAACGTACAGGTAACTGCCAGAATAATGGAAACACTTGAGGAAATGAGGGATACAATGTATATTGAAAGCAGGTGCTTCCACACAGGTGTGGTTCCTGAGTTAATTAAGCAATTAACATCCCATCATGCTTAGGGTCATGTATAAAAATGCTGGACAGGTCATTATTTTGGCTACCATGGCTATCCTCCCATAGGATGACAATGCATCCACAGGGCACGATTGGCCACTTGTAGAATCTATGCCAAGGCTAATTGAAGCTGTTCTGGCTCGTGGTGGACCAACGCCCTATTAAGACACTTTATGTTGGTGTTTCCTTTCTTTTGGCAGTTACCTGTATGTTCAAGAACCAGGCAATCACTTTTCAAGAGGTAGATGGTGTTAAAGCTAGAATCCTTCATTGAAACAATAACAAAGTGTTATCCCTGTCCCTGTTTTGCTAAAAAGCTCAACGATGGGGCTTGAGAAATGTAACCACTCTCAAATTCATAGACGAGCTATGAATGCAAGGACTGACCATCTATGATATCAAATGTATAGTTTTAACCATGTATAGTTTTAATCATACAGTGTTTGTTTACATTGACGTTCTTTACAAACATTGGAGTAAAACAAGCTTATATTTTGAGTTCTGATGGGATACGACAGTTCACAGTGAGGGCATAGTGGGCATCAAGGTGACCTAAATGTAAATGTAAGGTTCCAACAGAGACGTGATTCACATGAGGCATTTATAAGTTCTATTATTCAGTAATCAATGGGTATATATCATTAATTTATAAGTCCAAAAATGAATGTAGCAACTGCAGAGTCCAGCTTTAATGTTTAAAGCACAACAACACACATAAGCAAAACCAGTCATCTCGCTTGTTAATGCAATTATAAAGTTAAATATAAAGTTAATTGATGGTAAAAATCCACCTTAATAACAGCTTGAAGCCAATAGCCATACCAAGAGAGACATCCATCCATCAGACTTCATTTTCTTATTACAAAGTGGTTAAAATATCTGTTCTTCCAACAGCATTGAAGTGCTCCGTCTCCACAAGCACATTTGAGGGCTGTTAAGAAGAATCTTGTTGACTGGCACAAATGTTGACTTAGGTCCCCCTATGACTCTGAATACCCTCAGTTGATTCAGTCAAAGGCATAAGCCCAAACACTGGCTCGGCTGGCAAGGTGACCAACGCACTCAATAGAAGCAATCTTTCTCACAATGGGTTGTTGTGAAATCCCAGGGTGCATTGCAGCAACGGAGGGAGTGTGTGGGTTAGATAACGCTGACAGAGCCATGAAGCCAGCCAGCCACAAGGTCCACACAACTCAGGGACATAGAGCCATGAAGCCAGACAGCCAGACTCGAGGGCCACACAACTCAGGGACACAGCACACTGCTGCCTCGTAGGGAGAACTAAAGCCCTGCATACATGCATTGCGTATGTTTAATGTTTACTACGGATGTGTTTGCCAAGTCATTTCCCTAGGAACAGGCACTATATGAGAGAGAGAGAGAGAGAGAGAGAGAGAGAGAGGGAGAGAGAGAGAGAGAGAGAGAGAGAGAGATGAGAGAGAGAGAGAGAGAGAGAGAGAGAGAGAGGAGAGAGAGAGAGAGAGAGAGAGAGAGAGAGAGAGAGAGGAGAGAGAGAGCAGAGAGAGAGGAGAGAGAGAGAGAGAGAGAGAGAGAGAGAGAGAGAGAGGAGAGGAGAGGAGAGAGAGAGAGAGAGAGAGAGAGAGAGAGAGAGAGCATTTCATCCATAAAGAGTGAATTCACTGAATTAGAATGTAATGTCATTTTCCATCGGATCCTTTGGAACGCCCACAGTTTGGACAGTTCTATTAACTATGCCTTCCATTTATAGTAGATTGTTATATGGTTTAAGTGCATTGGACTCAACAAGCTCCTTTCATTACTGAAATTAAATGACATTTCTGCTTGGTGAAACTTCATTTGGTTCATTTGAGGCTATTGATGTTCACAGTGAGGGCATTGTGGCTCCAACAGAGATGTGATTCACAGAGAGATGAGGATCTGGTCCACGTTTACATGTTCAGCATCCCAAATGGCACCCTATTTCTTATGGAGTGCACTACTTTTGACCAGGGCCCATAGGGAAGTGCACTATATAGGGATTAGGGTGCTATTTAGGACGCAACCATGGAAAACCAGCGTGTCCCCTCATCTCACCATGTGACGCTCACTTCTCTATTACCATCCATTATTATCTAATGCCTTTTCATCACATTACACTTCTCTATTACTATCAATTATTATCTAATGCGTTTTCATCACATTACACTTCTCTATTACCATCAATTATTATCTAATGCCTTTTCATCACATTACACTTCTCTATTACCATCAATTATTATCTAATGCCTTTTCATCACATTACACTTCTCTATTACCATCAATTATTATCTAATGCCTTTTCATCACATTACACTTCTCTATTACCATCAATTATTATCTAATGCGTTTTCATCACATTACACTTCTCTAATACCATCAATTATTATCTAATGCTTTTTCATCACATTACACTTCTCTATTACCATCAATTATTATCTACTGCGTTTTCATCACATTACACTTCTCTAATACCATCAATTATTATCTAATGCGTTTTCATCACATTACACTTCTCTATTACTATCAATTATTATCTAATGCGTTTTCATCACATTACACTTCTCTATTACCATCAATTATTATCTAATGTGTTTTCATCACATTACACTTCTCTAATATCATCAATTATTATCTAATGCCTTTTCATCACATTACACTTCTCTATTACTATCAATTATTATCTAATGCGTTTTCATCACATTACACTTCTCTATTACCATCAATTATTATCTAATGTGTTTTCATCACATTACACTTCTCTATTACCATCAATGATTATCTAATGTGTTTTCATCACATTACACTTCTCTAATACCATCAATTATTATCTAATGCTTTTTCATCACATTACTCTTCTCTATTACCATCAATTATTATCTAATGCCTTTTCATCACATTACACTTCTTTATTACCATCAATTATTATCTAATGTGTTTTCATCACATTACACTTCTCTAATACCATCAATTATTATCTAATGCTTTTTCATCACATTACTCTTCTCTATTACCATCAATTATTATCTAATGCTTTTTCATCACATTACACTTCTCTATTACCATCAATTATTATCTAATGCATTTTCATCACATTACACTTCTCTATTACCATCAATTATTACACTTACTGGACTTTGAGGTGATATGATACGATGCTGGTAATACCCCTTCATTTATAGTGCAGAGCAGTGGGACAGCAGCCTGATTTCTTATCCTGTTGCTGGACACATTGTTCTTTTGAGAAACCTACAGCGCTGACTGCTGTGGTGTGTAGCGTTTTAGTGTTGTATTTATAATGTGACATTTACTGATGTTCTTAAAGGATAATGTTTGTTAATTTGTCATTACTCTGTAAGTACAATTTTAGCTACCCTATATTATTTAAAGCAAACAGCAGATGTTTTTAGATTGAAGCATATCTAAAGCATTTGCAGCAGGTGATGAAATACATATTAACATACTGGAATGAAGAATGTTTTTCTTGTGTGACTCTTTACTTACTCAGTATATCACCAAAAGAGAGGCCCCTGCCTGGAATCAAAAGAAACACCACCATTGTCAAACAAACCATTGGTTGATTGCATGCATCAGTGAGGCAACAATGCAATAATATAGCATTGCGCTGAAATACAGACCGTTGTTTAGTATGAGGTATACACCCTGAGGCCTAACTGACAGAGAGCTAGTGAGAGGAGCTCTCCACACAACGCTATAATGGGGAATACACTTTCAACACCTCCAATAATCTGATGATTTGGCAGCGTTTGCACAGCGAGCGAGCAGCATGCCTGATTCATTGGGTGTGTGTGTGTGTGTTTTTGAGTGTTCCTCCTGTTCAAAGCCAACCCAAGGACACGGATAGTGTGAAACACAGTGTGTGACTTCCTGATGTTGTGAGATTCTCTCTGGTGTTTACAGAACATGGGTTCTGTGACAGGATATCAGGGCCTTCTTAGAGAAAGCATTTGTAGCAGTAGAGAATTATGAGAAAACATGAAGAACATCTGCTCTTTCCATGACATAGACTGACCATGTGAATCCAGGTGAAAGCTATGATCCCTTATTGATGTCACTTGTTAAATCCACTTCAATCAGTGTAGATCAGGGTTACCCAAGAGGTGCACGTTTTGGTTTTTGCCCTAGCTGATTCAAATAATCAAGTAATCATCATGCTTTGATCATTTGAATCAGCTGTGTAGTATTAGGGCAAAACCCAAAATGTGCACCTCTTGGGGTCCCGAGGACCGAGTTTGAGAAACGCTGGTGTAGATGAAGGGGAGGAGACAGGTTAAAGAAGGATTTTTAAGCCTTGAGACAATTGAGACATGGATTGTGTATGTTTGTTATTCAGAGGGTGAATGGGCAAGACAAAATATTTAAGTGCCTTTGAACGGGGTATGGCAGTAGGTCCCAGGTTTGTGTCAAGAACTGCAACGCTGCTGGGTTTTTCATGCTCAACAGTTTCTCATGTGTATCAAGAATGGTCCACCACCCAAAGGACATCCAGCCAATTTGACACAACTGTGGGAAGCATTGGAGTCAACATGGGCCAGCATCCCTGTGGAACGCTTTCAACACCTTGTAGAGTCCATGACCCGACAAATTGAGGCTGTTCTGAGGGCAAAAGGTGGTGCAACTCTATATTAGGAAGGTGTTCTTAATGTTTGATATACTCAGTGGATGTAGTTCTGTCCTTGAGATTTTCTTGTCTATTAATGTTCTGTATTATGTCCCGTTCTATGTGGACCCTAGTAAGAGGAGCTGCTGCTTTTGCAACAGCTAATGGGGGTCCTAACCAAATACCCTCCGCTCTCCCCGCAGCAGCATACAAATGTACAGGTAACTGCCAAAATAAAGGAAATACCAACATAGTGTCTTAGTGGGCATTGGGTCGCCACGAGCCAGAACAGCTTCAATGCACCTTGGCGTAGATTCTACAAGTCGTGACCTTGGGACTATAAGGTTCAATCTGCGCAAAGCATAGTTCTGAGATACTGAGCATTAAAGCTTTCACATCCCAGATCTCAGAACTGTTTTGTAGTGAATTCTTCTTTCATAACTCATGAAGGTCGTCACCTTAAAGGTACCTACAGTACAGAGTATCAAAATCCTGAGACAATTTTAAATCCATTTTATTAGGGGGGTTTAATCGCAGACAGAACCATACTGTATGTCTGAAATGTCAATAAAAGTTTTTTCTTGCGTGCCATTATTGTTGATTGGTCCATCTGTATTTGTTCAGGCTTGTGATGGGATTGCAGATAGAACCTTATAGCGCCAAGTTCAAATTAGTTTATGGGTAAAAAAAATCACTTAATCTTACTTCACAGACATATGAAGAACCGTCTAAAGATCAATTATATGTGACTAACTCATTTTTGACAAAAATGTAATAACTTCAAGGCCGAAGTGTCTGGAACTCTATTGGAGGGATGTGACAACATTCTTCCCTGAGAAATTCCATCATTTGGTGTTTTGTTGATGGTGGTGGAAAACGCTTTCTCAGGCGCCGCTCCCGAATCTCCCATAAGTGTTCGATTGGGTTGAGATCTGGTGACTGATACAGCCACGGCATGTGGCTTACATTGTTTTCATGCCCATCAAACCATTCAGTGACCACTCGTGTCCTGTGGATGGGGGCATTGTCATCCTATGGGGGCATAGCCACGGTAGCCAAAATAATGGCCTGCCCAACATTTGTATACATGACCCTAAGCATGATGGGATGTTAATTGCAACTTCACAGGAGCATTAAAGGCAGAAACAAGTAATAGCTGTCCTGCATGTTGTTATGGTTCCTGTTGAACCATTCCCATTTGGCTAAATGTGTTTGCTGACGAACAAATATAGGTTAAATATTCATTCACATAACAACGTTATAGGTTGCCAATCAGGCCCCACCGTCCCTCCTCTCAGGATGCCACAACATCATCTTTGAGCCAGCTAATTAGACGACAGGCTCTCTGTTCTGAGAACACAGTGGCCCCCTGGTAGGGCTGGGGAGTTGTCACTGACAGAGCAATGTAGAAATGGTTTATTCTAAATTAATTGACATGGTGCTAGCAGGTCTCAGATGTCATTCACTGGTACAGCAGCAACGTCTGTCTTTGTCTAGCCTCCAGCTATCTCATCTACCTGTCTGTCTAGCCTCCAGCTATCTCATCTACCTGTCTGTCTAGCCTCCAGCTATCTCATCTATCTGTCTGTCTAGCCTCCAGCTATCTCATCTACCTGTCTGTCTAGCCTCCAGTTATCTCATCTACCTGTCTGTCTAGCCTCCAGTTATCTCATCTACCTGTCTGTCTAGCCTGCAGCTATCTCATCTACCTGTCTGTCTAGCCTCCAGCTATCTCATCTACCTGTCTGTCTAGCCTCCAGCTATCTCATCTACCTGTCTGTCTAGCCTCCAGCTATCTCATCTACCTGTCTGTCTAGCCTCCAGCTATCTCATCTACCTGTCTGTCTAGCCTCCAGCTATCTCATCTACCTGTCTGTCTAGCCTCCAGCTATCTCATCTACCTGTCTGTCTAGCCTGCAGCTATCTCATCTACCTGTCTGTCTAGCCTCCAGCTATCTCATCTACCTGTCTGTCTAGCCTCCAGCTATCTCATCTACCTGTCTGTCTAGCCTGCAGCTATCTCATCTACCTGTCTGTCTAACCTGCAGCTATCTCATCTACCTGTCTGTCTAGCCTCCAGCTATCTCATCTACCTGTCTGTCTAGCCTCCAGCTATCTCATCTACCTGTCTGTCTAGCCTCCAGCTATCTCATCTACCTGTCTGTCTAGCCTCCAGCTATCTCATCTACCTGTCTGTCTAGCCTCCAGCTATCTTGTCTACCTGTCTGTCTAGCCTCCAGCTATCTCATCTACCTGTCTGTCTAGCTTCCAGTTATCTCATCTACCTGTCTGTCTAGCCTCCAGCTGTCTCATCTACCTGTCTGTCTATCCTCCAGCTATCTTATCTATCTGTCTGTCTAGCCTCCAGCTATCTCATCTACCTGTCTGTCTAGCCTCCAGCTATCTCATCTACCTGTCTGTCTAGCCTCCAGCTATCTCATCTATCTGTCTGTCTAGCCTCCAGCTATCTCATCTACCTGTCTGTCGAGCCTCCAGTTATCTCACCTACCTGTCTGTCGAGCCTGAAGCTATCTTCTCAGGGTAACTGCGTACACGGAATATGTCTGAAAGTGGGCTTAGCGAAAAAAGTGGGTGGATCATCAGCGATGGGTACAGTGAGGGAAAAAAGTATTTGATCCCCTGCTGATTTTGTACGTTTGCCCACTGACAAAGAAATGATCAGTCTATAATTTTAATGGTAGGTTTATTTGAACAGTGAGAGACAGAATAACAACAAAAAAATCCAGAAAAACGCATGTCAAAAATGTTATAAATTGATTTGCATTTTAATGAGGGAAATAAGTATTTGACCCCTCTCAATCAGAAAGATTTCTGGCTCCCAGGTGTCTTTTATACAGGTAACAAACTGAGATTAGGAGCACTCCCTTTAAGAGTGTGCTCCTAATCTCAGCTCGTTACCTGTATAAAAGACACCTGTCCACAGAAGCAATCAATCAATCAGATTCCAAACTCTCCACCATGGCCAAGACCAAAGAGCTCTCCAAGGATGTCAGGGACAAGATTGTAGACCTACACAAGGCTGGAATGGGCTACAAGACCATCGCCAAGCAGCTTGGTGAGAAGGTGACAACAGTTGGTGCGATTATTCGCAAATGGAAGAAACACAAAATAACTGTCAATCTCCCTTGGCCTGGGGCTCCATGCAAGATCTCACCTTGTGGAGTTGCAATGATCATGAGAACGGTGAGGAATCAGCCCAGAACTACACGGGAGGATCTTGTCAATGCTCTCAAGGCAGCTGGGACCATAGTCACCAAGAAAACAATTGGTAACACACTACACCGTGAAGGACTGAAATCCTGCAGCGCCCGCAAGGTCCCCCTGCTCAAGAAAGCACATATACAGGCCCGTCTGAAGTTTGCCAATGAACATCTGAATGATTCAGAGGAGAACTGGGTGAAAGTGTTGTGGTCAGATGAGACCAAAATCGAACTCTTTGGCATCAACTCAACTCGCCGTGTTTGGAGGAGGAGGAATGCTGCCTATGACCACAAGAACATCATCCCCACCGTCAAACATGGAGGTGGAAACATTATGCTCTGGGGGTGTTTTTCTGCTAAGGGGACAGGACAACTTCACCTCATCAAAGGAACGATGGATGGGGCCATGTACCGTCAAATCTTGGGTGAGAACCTCCTTCCCTCAGCCAGGGCATTGAAAATGGGTCGTGGATGGGTATTCCAGCATGACAATCACCCAAAATACACGGCCAAGGCAACAAAGGAGTGGCTCAAGAAGAAGCACATTAAGGTCCTGGAGTGGCCTAGCCAGTCTCCAGACCTTAATCCCATAGAAAATCTGTGGAGGGAGCTGAAGGTTCGAGTTGCCAAACGTTAGCCTTGAAACCTTAACGACTTGGAGAAGATCTGCAAAGAGTAGTGGGACAAAATCCCTCCTGAGATGTGTGCAAACCTGGTGGCCAACTACAAGAAATGTCTGATCTCTGTGATTGCCAACAAGGGTTTTGCTACTAAGTACTAAATCATGTTTTGCAGAGGGGTCAAATACTTATTTCCCTCATTAAAATGCAAATCAATTTATAACATTTTTGACATGCATTTTTCTGGATTTTTTTGTTGTTATTCTGTCTCTCACTGTTCAAATAAACCTACCATTGAAATTATAGACTGATCATGTCTTTGTCAGTGAGCAAACGTACAAAATCAGCAGGGGATCAAATACTTTTTTCCCTCACTGTATATCATCAGCGCTCTCTGATTGGTTAGACGGTTTTGATTGAGCTGTGTTGTTTTTTGTTTCATTGGTGAGTTCCTGATGGTTTATCAGGACTGATGGTTTGTTTACGTAGCAGGTTAGGAGAACTAACGTGGCCGGTTAGGAGAACTAACGTAGCAGGTTAGGAGAACTAACGTAGCAGGTTAGGAGAACTAACGTGGCAGGTTAGGAGAACTAACGTAGCAGGTTAGGAGAACTAACATAGCAGGTTAAGAGAACTAACGTCGCAGGTTAGGAGAACTAACGTAGCAGGTTAGGAGAATTAACTAGCCCAATTAATCTTCCCAATTAGCTGTTCGCTTGCCATACACCCACTTGTGTTGATACGCCCGTTTATGTTGACACACCAATGTTCTGGCAGCCTCACCACAACCCCTCCCTGGGTAGACCCTCACCACAACCCCTCCCTGGGTAGACCCTCACCACAACCCCTCCCTGGGTAGACCCTCACCACAACCCCTCCCTGGGTATATCCTCACTACAACCCCTCCCTGGGTAGACCCTCACCACCACCCCTCCCTGGGTAGACCCTCACCACAACCCCTCCCTGGGTATATCCTCACTACAACCCCTCCCTGGGTAGACCCTCACCACCACCCCTCCCTGGGTAGATCCTCACCACAACCCCTCCCTGGGTAGATCCTCACCACAACCCCTCCCTGGGTAGATCCTCACCACAACCCCTCCCTGGGTAGATCCTCACCACCACCCCTCCCTGGGTAGACCCTCACCACAACCCCTCCCTGGGTATATCCTCACTACAACCCCTCCCTGGGTAGACCCTCACCACAACCCCTCCCTGGGTAGACCCTCACCACAACCCCTCCCTGGGTAGATCCTCACCACAACCCCTCCCTGGGTAGATCCTCACCACAACCCCTCCCTGGGTAGATCCTCACTACAACCCCTCCCTGGGTAGATCCTCACTACAACCCCTCCCTGGGTAGATCCTCACCACAAACCCTCCCTGGGTAGACCCTCACCACAACCCCTCCCTGGGTAGATCCTCACTACAACCCCTCCCTGGGTAGATCCTCACTACAACCCCTCCCTGGGTAGATCCTCACTACAACCCCTCCCTGGGTAGATCCTCACTACAACCCCTCCCTGGGTAGATGTTACAGTAGACTTTAGAGTAGAGGATAAAATATTAGGTAGATTGGAGACAGATGGTGGAGTGGTGATGTAGCAGTCTAAAGCCCAGCCAGAGAAGGGTAGATTGGAGACAGATGGTGGACATTGTGGTGTAGCAGTCTAAAGCCCAGCCAGAGAAGGGTAGATTGGAGACAGATGGTGGAGTGGTGATGTAGCAGTCTAAAGCCCAGCCAGAGAAGGGTAGATTGGAGACAGATGGTGGACATTGTGGTGTAGCAGTCTAAAGCCCAGCCAGAGAAGGGTAGATTGGAGACAGATGGTGGATGTTGTGGTGTAGCAGTCTAAAGCCCAGCCAGAGAAGGGTAGATTGGAGACAGATGGTGGAGTGGTGATGTAGCAGTCTAAAGCCCAGCCAGAGAAGGGTAGATTGGAGACAGATGGTGGACATTGTGGTGTAGCAGTCTAAAGCCCAGCCAGAGAAGGGTAGATTGGAGACAGATGGTGGATGTTGTGGTGTAGCAGTCTAAAGCCCAGCCAGAGAAGGGTAGATTGGAGACAGATGGTGGACGTTGTGGTGTAGCAGTCTAATGCCCAGCCAGAGAAGGGTAGATTGGAGACAGATGGTGGACGTTGTGGTGTAGCAGTCTAAAGCCCAGCCGAAGAGGAGAGGAGACTGCAGCAGTATCTTCAAAGGCAGGGCCCTGAGTCTACGGTCTTCACACAACCTTCATGCAACCTAATGCTGCATGGTGGTACTACTGTAGGTCTCACAGGGCACCTTCTTCTGGACAATAGTAGAGTTGGAAATACCCTGATGAAGGGATATGCTGAAATGCGTTGGTTGTAACGAAAAGTTATATATTTTGAAATCAATCATATGAAACAGAGCTAAGAAATTCATTTAAAAAAAACCTACTGAATAATTATATAAATTGAGTTATATGAAGGACGTGGAGGGCATTGATGTTTTCCTGTATTACATTAGAACCTTCAAACCCAATAGAAACATAAAACATGTTCATGGTAATGTCTCCAGACGTCATTTAAGCAGAGATATCATTGGACGCTGACTTGACATTTAATCAGAGATATCATTGGACGCTGACTTGATCAGGAAAATAACTGTAATTGTGTTCTGTTCTGGTCTCAGAGGCCTACTGGAGACTGGGCTGCTTCAGCCATAGAGAATGACACATTATGAGTCCTATAGAGGTCCGGTATTCAGGCTAGGTCACTGTCACAGCACACTATTCAGCTGGGGAGGAGAAGCTCAACCAAGAAGAATGAGGAAGATGAGGAAGGGAATCATGCGTTCTACAGTAGATACATGTTCTGCTGGGACGTCAGCTCTTCACCCACAGGCTGGAATGCTCTCTTCAGTGTTCCAGTCCAGCTGTACCCAGTGACCTCCCAGTCCAACCACAGCTAGCTACCACACCATGCATGGACGGTCAGACACGGTGGTCAGAACTGAATTGGAGACGTGTGTGTGTTGGCCTTTATGCTAGCCTGTTGAGTCACCAGAGCGTGTGACATAATCAAGGGCCTCTAATTACAGAACAGAAGAACACAGAGGCTCTCATGGCAGACACACACACACTCAGACACACAGACACACTCAGACACACACACTCAGACACACACACACACACACACTCAGACACACACACTCAGACACACACACACACACACACACAGACACACTCAGACACACACAGACACACTCACACACACTCAGACACACGGCTCTCTGGCCTAACGACTGACAGCACACTAAATGAGAATATGTTACAGTGTTTGGAACGCTTTAAACATATCACAATGAAATTATGCCCAAACAAACTGAATAGGAGCTAAATGTTACTGATGGCTATTTGGACCGGACTGCCATTATTAGTTTCTGTGTTTCCCCACTATTCTGCCAAATGACATATGCTGAAACAAAGAGCTAGTTAATACGTTCTGAAATGTACAGTATTCCCCATTGGAAATTAGGTGAAAAGTGGACATTTCATATAATTAGACTGTATCAGCAGTGTATTTGTATTTATTATGGAGCCCCATTAGTTCCTGCCAAGGCAGCAGCTACTCTTCCTGGGGTCCAGCAAAATTAAGGCAGTTTATACAATTTTTAAAACATTACAATACATTCACAGATTTCACAACACACTGTGTGCCCTCAGGCCCCTACTCCACCACTACCACATACAGTGAGGGAAAAAGGAATTCGACCCCCTGCTGATTTTGTACGTTTGCCCACTGACAAAGACATGATCAGTCTATAATTTTAATGGTAGGTTTATTTGAACAGTGAGAGACAGAATAACAACAACAAAAATCCAGAAAATCGCATGTCAAAAATGTTATAAATTGATTTGCATTTTAATGAGGGAAATAAGTATTTGACCCCTCTGCAAAACATGACTTAGTACTGCAGGATTAGTACTGCAGGATTTCAGTCCTTCACGGCGTAGTGTGTTACAAATTGTTTTCTTGGTGACTACGGTCCCAGCTGCCTTGAGATCATTGACAAGATCCTCCCATGTAGTTCTGGGCTGATTCCTCACCGTTCTCATGATCATTGCAACTCCACGAGGTGAGATCTTGCATGGAGCCCCAGGCCGAGGGAGATTGACAGTTATTTTGTGTTTCTTCCATTTACGAATAATCGCACCAACTGTTGTCACCTTCTCACCAAGCTGCTTGGCGATGGTCTTGTAGCCCATTCCAGCCTTGTGTAGGTCTACAATCTTGTCCCTGACATCCTTGGAGAGCTCTTTGGTCTTGGCCATGGTGGAGATTTTGGAATCTGATTGATTGCTTCTGTGGACAGGTGTCTTTTATACAGGTAACAAGCTGTGATTAGGAGCACTCCCTTTAAGAGTGTGCTCCTAATCTCAGCTCGTTACCTGTATAAGAGACACCTGGGAGCCAGAAATCTTTCTGATTGAGAGGGGTCAAATACTTATTTCCCTCATTAAAATGCAAATCAATTTATAACATTTTTGACATGCGTTTTTCTGGATTTTTTTGTTGTTATTCTGTCTCTCACTGTTCAAATAAACCTACCATTAAAATTATAGACTGATCATTTCTTTGTCAGTGGGCAAACGTACAAAATCAGCAGGGGATCAAATACTTTTTTCCCTCACTGTATCTACAGTACAGAATCCATGTGTACGTGTGTGTATAGTGTGTATGTTATTATGTGTGTGTATGCATGTGTCTGTGCCTATGTTTGTGTCTCTTCACAGTCCCCGCTGTTCCATAAGGTGTGTTTGTATCTGTTTTTTAAATCTAATTATACTGTTTGCATCAGTTACTTGATGTGGAATAGAGTTCCATGTAGTCATGGCTCTATGTAGTACTGTGCGCCTCCCATAGTCTGTTCTGGACTTGGGGACTGTGAAGAGACCTCTGGTGGCATGTCTTGTGGGGTATGCATCGGTGTCCAAGCTGTGCGCCAGTAGTTCAAACAGACAGCTCGGTGCATTCAACATGTCAATACCTCTCATAAATACAAGTAGTGATGAAGTCAATCTCTCCTCCACTTTGAGCCAGGAGAGATTGACATGCATATTATTAATATTAGCTCTCTGTGTACATCCAAGGGCCAGCCGTGCTGCCCTGTTCTGAGCCAATTGACAATTTACTAAGTCCCTTTTTGTGGCACCTGACCACATGACTGAACAGTAGTCCAGGTGCGACAAAACTAGGGCCTGATTTAGTTGAGGTTTAGGGTTTAGTGAATGATTTGTCCCAAATACAATGCTTTTAGTTTCAGAAATATTTAGGACTAACTTATTCCTTGCCACCCACTCTGAAACTAACTGCAGCTCTTTGTTAAGTGTTGCAGTCATTTCAGTCGCTGTAGTAGCTGACATGTATAGTGTTGAGTCATCCGCATACATAGACACATAGATACATTTACTCAAAGCCAGTGGCATGTCATTAGTAAAGATTGAAAAAAGCAAGGAGCCTAGACAGCTGCCCTGGGGAATTCCTGGATCTACCTGGATTATATTGGAGAGGCTTCCATTAAATACCACCCTCTGTGTTCTGTTAGATAGGTAACTCTTTATCCACAATATAGCAGGGGGTGTAAAGCCATAACACATATACGTTTTTCCAGCAGCAGACTATGATCGATAATGTCAAAAGACGCACTGAAGTCTAACAAAACAGCCCCCACAATCTTTTTATCATCAATTCCTCTCAGCCAATCATCAGTCATTTGTGTAAGTGCTTGTTGAATGTCCTTCCCTATAAGCATGCTGAAAGTTTGGTGTCAATTTGTTTACTGTTAAATAGCATTGTATCTGGTCA
This sequence comes from Coregonus lavaretus, assembly GCF_964263955.1. NCBI lineage: Eukaryota > Metazoa > Chordata > Actinopteri > Salmoniformes > Salmonidae > Coregonus > Coregonus lavaretus. The sequence continues at coordinate 40,825,583 of NC_139990.1, forward strand.
AACACCATTTTCCCCAAAAGTTTAATAAGGGTTGGTAACAGGCTGATTGGTTGGCTATTTGAGCCAGTAAAGGGGGCTTTACTATTCTTAGGTAGTGGAATGATCTTTGCTTCCCTCCAAGCCTGGGGGCACACACTTTCTAGTAGGCTGAAATTGAAAAGATGGCAAATAGGAGTGGCAATATCATCCACTATTATCCTCAGTAATTTTCCATCCAAGTTGTCATTGTTGATAGACAACAATAGTTTTTTCACTTCTTCCACACTCACTTTACAGAATTCAAAATTACAATGCTTGTCTTTGTACTTTGGTCAGATATACTTGGATGTGTAGTGTCAGCGTTTGTTGCTGGCATGTCTTGTCTAAGTTTGCTAATCTTGCCAATGAAGAAATAATTAAAGTAGTTGGTAATATCAGTAGGTTTTGTGATGAATGAGCCATCTGATTCAATGAATGATGGAGCTGAGTTTGCCCTTTTTCCCAAAATTTCATTTAATGTGCTCCAAAGCTTTTTACTATCATTCTTTATGTAATTTATCTTTGTTTCATAGTGTAGTTTCTTCTTCTTTTTATTCAGTTTAGTCACATGATTTTTCAATTTACAATACATTTGCCAATCGGTTGTGCAGCCAGACTTATTTGCCTTTCCTTTTGCCTCATCCCTCTCAACCATACAATTGTTCAATTCCTCATCAATCCACGGGGATTTAACAGTTTTTACAGTCATTTTCTTAATGAGTGCATGCTTATGTCACACCCTGGTGCTGGGACTCATTATTGTTTATCCAGGGTGTGTGCAGTCTATGTGTTTATGTTCTAGGTTGGGTGTCTAGGTTGTTGTTTTTCTAGGTTTGTTCAATGACTCCCAATCGGAGGTAACGAGTGTCAGCTGTTCGGCTCGTTATCTCTGATTGGGAGCCATATTTATTCTGTATGTTTTCCTGTGGGGTTTGTGGGTTTTTGTTTCTTGGTTACATGTTCCGTATGTCAGTGATTTGTAACTTGAGAACTTCACGTATCGTCTTTTGTTTTGTTTTCGTGAGTACGTTTATTAATAAATTATGTTCACTCGCAACGCTGCGCTTTGGTCCGCTTCCTCATTGGTAAATTCATTACGACGATCGTGACAGAAAAACCCACCAAAGAAAGACCAAGCAGCGTGTCCAGGAGCAAGGTGACTGGACATGGGAGGAGGCGCCGGGCAAGGAGATGGAGAGGCTGGCGATGGCCCAGGTGGGCACATCGTGGTCATGGGAGGACATGCTCGGAGGCAAGGGACCTTGGGGAGGGATCAAGGCCCTGGCGAGAGAGGAGCAACGGCGGCAGCAGGGCCATCGTCGGAGGGTCGTGAGTCAACCCCAGAAAATTTTTAGGGGGGGGCACACGGCATGGACGACGGGGCTGACGGAGGAGAAAAGGGGGAGTATCCAGGAGGCCACCAGGCCAGGGGTACACCGCCCTGTACGTCCTGTGCTGATGCCTCACACAGAGTGTGTGAGGATAGGCATTCAGCCAGGACGGGTGGTGGCCGCTGTGCACTCCAGGCCTCCTGTCCGTCTCCACAGCCCGGTCCGGCCTGTTCCTGCCACCCGCACCAAGACTACGGTGCGCGTCGCCAGCCCGACCCGGCCTGTTCCTGCCACCCGCACCAAGTCTACGGTGCGCGTCGCCAGCCCGGTCCGGCCTGTTCCGGCCACCCGCACCAAGACTACGGTGCGCGTCGCCAGCCCGACCCGGCCTGTTCCTGCCACCCGCACCAAGTCTACGGTGCGCGTCGCCAGCCCGGTCCGGCCTGTTCCTGCCACCCGCACCAAGACTACGGTGCGCGTCGCCAGCCCGACCCGGCCTGTTCCTGCCACCCGCACCAAGACTACGGTGCGCGTCGCCAGCCCGACCCGGCCTGTTCCGGCCACCCGCACTAAGTCTACGGTGCGTGTCGCCAGCCCGGTCCGGCCTGTTCCTGCCACCCGCACCAAGACTACGGTGCGCGTCGCCAGCCCGACTTGCCCTGTTGCTTCTCCCCGCACTAGCCCTGAGATGCGTATCCTCAGCCCGGTACCTCCTGTTCCGGCACCACGCACCAGGCCTACGATGCGCCTCAGACGGCCAGAGTCTGCCGTCTGCCCAACGGGGCCTGAACTGTCCGTCTGCCCAACGCCGTCTGAACTGCCCGTCTGCCCAACGCCGTCTGAACTGCCCGTCTGCCCAACGGCGCCTGAACTGCCCGTCTGCCCAACGCCGTCTGAACTGTCCGTCTGCCAAGCGCCGCAGGAGCTGCCCGTCTGCCATGAGCCTGCAAAGCCGCCCGTCTGCCATGAGCCTACAGAGCCGTCCGCCAGACCGGAGCCGCTAGAGCTCTCCGCCAGACAGGAGCAGCCAGAGCCTTCCGCCAGACAGGATCAGCCAGAGCCTTCCGCCAGACAGGATCAGCCAGAGCCTTCCGCCAGACAGGATCAGCCAGAGCCTTCCGCCAGACAGGATCAGCCAGAGCCGTCCAGCCGGGATCCGCCAGAGCCGTCCAGCCGGGATCCGCCAGAGCCGTCCAGCCGGGATCCGCCAGAGCCGTCCAGCCGGGATCCGCCAGAGCCGTCCAGCCGGGATCCGCCAGAGCCGTCCAGCCGGGATCCGCCAGAGCCGTCCAGCCGGGATCCGCCAGAGCCGTCCAGCCGGGATCCGCCAGAGCCGACCAGCCAGGATTCGCCATTCAGCCTGGTACTGCCCCTTAGTCCGGTACTGCCCCTTAGTCCGGTACTGCCCCTTAGTCAGGTGCTGCCCCTTAAACCGGTGGGGGTCATTTGGAGGAGGCTACATAAGCGGGAAGTGACTATGGTGGGGTGGTGGTCTAGGCCGGAGCCAGAACCGCCACCGAGGAGGTATGCCCGCCCAGCCCTCCCCTGTTTGGGGGTTTTGAGGCGCGGTCGCAGTCCGCGCCTTTAGGGGGGGGTACTGTCACACCCTGGTGCTGGGACTCATTATTGTTTATCCAGGGTGTGTGCAGTCTATGTGTTTATGTTCTAGGTTGGGTGTCTAGGTTGTTGTTTTTCTAGGTTTGTTCAATGACTCCCAATCGGAGGTAACGAGTGTCAGCTGTTCGGCTCGTTATCTCTGATTGGGAGCCATATTTATTCTGTATGTTTTCCTGTGGGGTTTGTGGGTTTTTGTTTCTTGGTTACATGTTCCGTATGTCAGTGATTTGTAACTTGAGAACTTCACGTATCGTCTTTTGTTTTGTTTTCGTGAGTACGTTTATTAATAAATTATGTTCACTCGCAACGCTGCGCTTTGGTCCGCTTCCTCATTGGTAGACGATCGTGACAGCTTATTAGTAAATTGAATAAGCAATTTCATAAATGTGTGAAGTGCAGCGTCTGTTTGCTCCTCATTACACACCACGTACCAACAAATATTCTTTACATCAACAACATAGGAATCACTACAAAACTTATTGTATGACCTCTTATACACTATATTAGGCCCAGCCTTTGGAACTTTGGTTTTCCAAGATATGGCTACTATATTGTGATCACTACATCCAATGGATCTGGATACTGATTTCAAGCAAATTGTTGTTGCACCAGGAACGGTCAAATTTCTTACCATGTAGCTGCGCAAAATCATGGCTGTCGAGAAGGACGAGGGAATCCGCCCACTCCCACGCTTCACAGGATTCGGAGAACCCTTAATGGACGGGCGAGAGGCAGGATAACTTGAGCCCGTTGCTCCCGGCGCCTGGTGCAGGCCTCCGACAGATTGAGAAGCCCCGCTCGATCCAGAGCAGGGACGGAAGGTTGCCGACGTCGACTTCAAAATTGTAGTAGTAGGCACTGCGGCCGCAGACACAGGCACCCTCAGCGACGAAGGTGCAGGAAGATCAGGCTCCAGGATGGCGAAACTATTCGTTGTTTGTATCCACTCCGGGCCTCTTGTTGGGAGACTGCTTTGTGTATTCGGCTTCCACGGCTCGTGACATGCGACCGTTGTTGATTGCCTTGCTCCTTTTGCTGTGCTCCTTTGACTCCGCTATCAGATGAGGGAGCTCTGGGCAACACCGGCCAGTCGGATAACGACAAACGACAAGGCGGAGATGCATCCAACAAGCGCGAACGCCGTCCAGCCACCGGTGTAGAAAATGTAAACATTCCACTCTGCGTTTTCCACAGTTACTTACTAAGGCTGGCGAACTGCGTGATCAAGGAAGCCACCTCAAGCCTGCAATCCTCGGCAAGCAAACAATTGCAGCATTGGAACTCTGAGTGATCCGGTTTGTCCCGAAACAAAGCGTAGTAGATACAGCTCCTACAGCGCTGGAACCGTTCATTTATTTCTCCAGACAAAGAGGGCTCCATTGCAAAACTCATCTGGTACCAACTTCGTTAGATTGATGGCTAGCAGCTTAGCGTCTCTGTCAAGCAGGCTTCAACCTGTCTGTTAAGAGGGATTCCGGGACCAGAAATAGTGGTCCTAGCTGTTAAAAGCTAACCTTGTCACGGAATCCACTTCAAAACAAGTTGGGTATTCGTATTTCAGTCTATCCATGCTCTTTTGACCTCGCTTGGCAATTGGACTGAACACTGGAGGAGCGAGTGACATATTCCTGAGTGTGTGAACGCTGGAGGAGCGAGTGACATATTCCTGAGTGTGTGTGTGTGTGACATATCACTGACACATCAGATTATTGTACCTTTGTTCTCCAGCCCTGTCCCGTGGCAATGACAAAATGGGTCAGCGGGTGATATGTTAGCGCTGACAGATCCTCTCTGCTTTATCCCTGAAACACAGAGAGCGGTGTGTGTGTCCACAGGGCCAGCTTATTACAAAAGCCTTCTCAAATACCACATCGCAGTACCCTAATCCCCCTCATCCTCCTCCTCCTCCTCCTCCTCTGCACCATAGATCTGTATTTTCAACTCCCTCTCTCCCCAAATAGATTTTGTCAGTCATCTGTCCCTATCAATTACTGAGCTCTGTGGGGCTCTACTCTACCGGCTCTCTACCGGCTCTCTACCTGCTCTCTACCTGCTCTCTACCTGCTTTCAACCGGCTCTCTACCTGCTCTCTACCTGCTCTCTACCGGCTCTCTACCTGCTCTCTACCGGCTCTCAACCGGCTCTCTACCGGCTCTCTACCTGCTCTCTACCTGCTCTCTACCGGCTCTCTACCTGCTCTCTACCGGCTCTCTACCTGCTCTCTACCGGCTCTCTACCTGCTCTCTACCTGCTCTCTACCGGCTCTCTACCTGCTCTCTACCGGCTCTCTACCGGCTCTCTACCGGCTCTCTACCGGCTCTCTACCTGCTCTCTACCGGCTCTCTATCGGCTCTCTACCTGCTCTCTACCGGCTCTCTACCTGCTCTCTACCGGCTCTCTACCGGCTCTCTACCGGCTCTCTACCGGCTCTCTACCTGCTCTCTACCGGCTCTCTACCGGCTCTCTACATGCTCTCTACCGGCTCTCTACCTGCTCTCTACCTGCTCTCTACCGGCTCTCTACCTGCTCTCTACCTGCTCTCTACCTGCTCTCTACCGGCTCTCTACCTGCTCTCTACCTGCTCTCTACCGGCTCTCTACCGGCTCTCTACCGGCTCTCTACCTGCTCTCTACCTGCTCTCTACCTGCTCTCTACCTGGCCCCTTGGCAGGGTTATGATGCAGGGGTTATATAGACACACACACACACACTGTCTCCCTGCTGTCTCCCCCCCTGTCTCTCCCCCTTGAACTTGAGGATGATGAATGTCTCCCCCCTGTCTCCCCCCTAGAACCTGAGGATGAGTGATGTCTCTCCCCCACTGTCTCTCCCCCCGTCTCTCCCCCTGTCCCCCCCCCGTCTCCCCCTGTCCCCGTCTCCCCACTATAACCTGAGGATGAGTGATGTCTCTCCCCCTAGTCTCTCCCCCTGCCCCCCCGTCTCCCCCTGTCTCTCCCCCTGTCCCCCCCGTCTCCCCCTGTCTCTCCCCCTGTCCCCCCGTCTCCCCCTGTCTCTCCCCCTGCCCCCCCCATCTCCCCCTGTCTCTCCCCCTGCCCCCCCCCGTCTCCCCCTGTCTCTCCCCCTGCCCCCCCGTCTCCCCCTGTCTCTCCCCCTGTCCCCCCCGTCTCCCCCTGTCTCTCCCCCTGCCCCCCCGTCTCCCCCTGTCTCTCCCCCTGTCCCCCCCGTCTCCCCCTGTCTCTCCCCCCTCTCTCTCCCCCCGTCCCCGTCTTCCCCCTGAACCTGAGGAACTTAGCCCAGGGAACCCCATCAGGTAGCAGACCCCCGTGCTGGTGGGAGGAGGGTGGGAGGTAGAGGTTGTTATTAGATGTAAGGGCTCAGTCTGAAGATCAGGTGTTCTCCTGACACCTCTGACCACTGCTGTCTCTAATGCTGTGTCAGGTGAAGACATAGGTTCACATAGTATTTGTTTTCATTTAAATACTGTAGCTCAACTATGCTTGGATTGAGCTTGCCTGTCAAAATGGAACTAATAGAATAGTCCCAAAAGTTCTAACCCCGCCCCCGCTCATCTAGCACAATAGGCAGGCTCAATCAATCAAAGTATTATGAGAAAAAAAAACAGAACCCAGGTCTGCACACAACACTGTTTTGAAGCAGCCACCTCTGACTGTCGGTGTAAACATCACTGTCTGTCTCCAGCAGTACAGTAGTCCTCTGAGAGGCTGTAGTCTACAAAGGTGATAGGCTAGGAATTACTTACGGTTCCACATCATCATAGCTAATTAGGTAGGCTCGACTTTCAGCCCTGGAAAAATGATTGGGGTTGAATGTCCTGACGCTTAGTGACAGTTTGCCAAGCACGATGCTTAAACGCAAAACATAATTAGTCATTTACAGAGAGCAGAGAGACACCTCACAGCAAGAAGGAAAATAACACAACAAACAGGAGAGATACAAATAATAAACAACTTCAAAATGCCCTAAAGAGAATTTCATCTTATTTTGTCATGTGGTTCACCCCTGCTTTAATCTCTCTCTCTCTCTCTCTCTCTGTCTCGCTCTCTTTCTCTCTCTCTCTCTCTCTAACGGTCTCTTGACAGCTCAAGTTAATTTAGTGTAAACTCTCAGCCTGCACCGCACACTGAGACAAACTGATCCTAGAACAGAGTGTGTGCTGAGAGAGGGGTAAATAACACAAACACATTGCAGAACTGACACAGAGTTTCACTATGAACGCCCAGGCTACCCACAATCCTTCAGTTCTTTCTCGAGAAGCAATTACAATTTCACATGTTAAAATGAAAATCTCTTGTGCTAGTCTGTGTGTCTGGCCTGCCTGCGTGCGTGTGTATGCCTGTGTGTTGTGAGTAACACAGCCTGTCAAGCTGATTTCAAGCTGTTTATCCCCTACTGTAATTATGACAGAAACCACATTGTTACTGAAAATACACATTTTCTTTTTTTTAAATAATGAATTATTCTGAATATTACTAGTATATAATGAATATAACTAATTATTCTGAATATTACTAGTATATAATGTAAATAACTGATTATTCTGGATATTAATACTACCTAAAGGGTTAAATAACTGGTTCTTCTGAATATGATTTGTATAAAATGGGTTAAATAACTGATTATTCTGGATATTAATTCGATATAAAGGGTTAAATAACTGATTATTCTGGATATTAATTCTCTTCAACATAGTTTTATTATACAATATATATTCACATTACTGCTTCTCTTCTCTTGATGTAGTTTTATTATACAGTATACACTACCGTTCAAAAGTTTGGGGTCACTTAGAAATGTCCTTGTTTTCGATAGAAAAGCAATTTTTTTGTCCATTAAAATAACAGTAATAATAATAAATATCAGAAATACAGTGTAGACATTGTTAATGTTGTGAATGGCTATTGTAGCTGGAAACGGCTGATTTGTAATGGATTATCTACATAGGCGTACAGAGGCCCATTATCAGCAACCATCAGTCCTGTGTTCCAATGGCACTTTGTGTTTGCTAATCCAAGTTTATCATTTTAAAAGGCTAATTGATCATTAGAAAGCCCTTTTGCAATTATGTTAGCACAGCTGAAAACTGTTGTGCTGATTAAAGAAGCAATACAACTGGCCTTCTTGAGACTAGTTGAGTATCTGGAGCATCAGCAATTGTGGATTTGATTACAGGCTCAGAATGGCCAGAAACAAATAACATTTCTAAGTGACCCCAAACTTTTGAACGGTAGTGTATATTAACATTACTTTTTCTATTCTCTTGATGTAGTTTTATTTTACAGTATATTTTCACATTACTGCTTCTCTTTGATGTAGTTTTATTATACAATATATATCCACATTACTGCTTCTCTTTGATGTAGTTTTATTTTACAGTATATTTTCACATTACTGCTTCTCTTTGATGTAGTTTTATTATACAGTATATATCCACATTACTGCTTCTCTTTGATGTAGTTTTATTTTACAGTATATTTTCACATTACTGCTTCTCTTTGATGTAGTTTTATTATACAGTATATATCCACATTACTGCTTCTCTTTGATGTAGTTTTATTTTACAGTATATTTTCACATTACTGCTTCTCTTTGATGTAGTTTTATTATACAATATATATGGTCATTACTGCTTCTCTTTGATGAAGTTTTATTTTACAGTATATTTTCACATTACTGCTTCTCTTGATGTAGTTTTATTATACAGTATATATTCACATTACTGCTTCTCTTCTCTTTATGTAGTTTTATTTGACGACATGTAGGTTGATCTATTCAAATGAAAGACGTTTATTTTAGTATTTCCAAATCCTCTCCCATCCCACTACCTTTGACATGCTCCAACGTGGTTTTGAGTATTATTCTGGTAATACTATTAGTCAGGTACCGTATGACTGTCTGCGTGCTGAATACACTAAGTATTCATATATATTCAAGAGGGCTATATTCGTTAGGTGAGAACACTGGCTCTCATCTGGAGCTTAGAATGTGATATATCCACAAAGCTTTTAATTCCATCTTTTTCTCTTTTCTGTGCCTTCTCACTACAATAGCAAGCTGTCAGCGCGAGCCCAGAGCTTGACACCAGGTAGAATGGATGGTATGTGGTTGTGTCTCCACTGTAATTCAGCAGACAGAGGGTTGTGTTGTCTCACCAACATTTCAGGATTTCAAATGTATCTAAATTGACGGCCGAGCTTTCTGAAAGGGTCAGGGAGAGACAGAATGGATTGCTCCCCCCTCCTTCCCCCTCTCTCTCTCGCTCTCTCTGTCTCTCTCTGTTTCTTTGTGTGATAGAAGCCTATTGTAGGCAGTTGGTTCGTTTTGTGAGGTACGAGGGAAAAAAATTACATATTTTAGACTACTGAAGACGACTTGGAGTGCAAATTTGATGGAAAGCCAGAAACAGCAGGGGAGCCGATCTGCCAACTGGAGAGGTCTGCTTCTTAGCATAATGCCAGGCTGCTCTACGCTGACAGATATTTTTATTTATTTATTTAACCTTTATTTAACTAGGCAAGTCAGTTAAGAACACATTCTTATTTACAATGACGGCCTACCCCTGCCAAAGTCGGATGATGCTGGGCCAATTGTGCGCCGCCCTATGGGACTCCCAATCACGGCCGGTTGTGATACAGCCTGGAATCGAACCAGGGTCTGTAGTGACGCCTCTAGCACTGAGATGCAGTGCCTTAGACCGCTGCGCAACTCTTAAATATTTGCAATGCAGCAGCACCTACTGTTATTGAAGACGCACACAATGGTTGCATCCCACAAATGGCACCCTATTCCCTATATAGTGCACTACGTTTAACCAGAGCCCATGTCAAAAGTAGTGCACTACTTTGGGAAAAAGGTGGCATTCGAGACGAAGACAATCCGAAGTGGAGGGTGTTTTGGTAGCCGGTAGCCCAGAGATGACAAACAGAAACAGTAGGGTGTGCATGGGCTTCAAAAGACAGACAGACAGACGGAGAAAGAGAGAGACAGAGAGAGAGAGAGAGAGAGACGGAGAGAGAGACACACAGACAGAAAGACAGACAGACAGACAGACAGAGAGATAGACAGACAGAGACAGAGAGACAGATAGACAGCCCCATGTCCTCAGGAGAGACAGATAGAGAGACAGTCCCATGTCCTCACGAGAGACAGATAGAGAGACAGCCCCATGTCCCCAGGAGAGACAGATAGAGCGACATCCCCATGTCCTCAGGAGAGACAGATAGAGAGACAGCCCCATGTCCTCAGGAGAGACAGATAGAGACATTCCCATGTCCTCAGGAGAGACAGATAGACAGCCCCATGTCCTCAGGACAGACAGACAGATAGAGAGACAGACCCATGTCCTCAGGACAGACAGATAGACAGCCCCATGTCCTCAGAAGAGACAGAGAGACAGCCCCATGTCCTCAGGAGAGACAGAGAGACAGCCCCATGTCCTCAGGAGAGACGGATAGAGAGACAGCCCCATGTCCTCAGGAGAGACGGATAGAGAGACAGCCCCATGTCCTCAGGACAGACAGATATAGAGACAGCCCCATGTCCTCAGAAGAGACAGAGAGACAGCCCCATGTCCTCAGGAGAGACAGATAGAGAGACAGTCCCATGTCCTCAGGAGAGACAGATAGAGAGACAGCCCCATATCCTCAGGAGAGAGATAGGGAGAGAGACCCATGTCCTCAGAAGAGACAGAGAGACAGTCCCATGTCCTCAGGAGAGACAGATAGAGAGACATTCCCATGTCCTCAGGAGAGACAGATAGACAGCCCCATGTCCTCAGGAGAGACAGATAGAGAGACATTCCCATGTCCTCAGGAGAGACAGATAGAGAGACAGCCCCATGTCCTCAGAAGAGACAGAGACAGCCCCATGTCCTCAGGAGAGACAGATAGAGAGACAGTCCCATGTCCTCAGGAGAGACAGATAGAGAGACAGCCCCATGTCCTCAGGAGAGACAGATAGAGAGACAGCCCCATGTCCTCAGGAGAGACAGATAGAGAGACAGCCCCATGTCCTCAGAAGAGACAGAGAGACAGCCCCATGTCCTCAGAAGAGACAGAGAGACAGCCCCATGTCCTCAGAAGAGACAGAGAGACATTCCCATGTCCTCAGGAGAGACAGATAGAGAGACAGCCCCATGTCCTCAGGAGAGACAGATAGAAAGACAGCCCCATGTCCTCAGGAGAGACAGATAGAGAGACAGCCCCATGTCCTCAGGAGAGACAGATAGAGAGACAGCCCCATGTCCTCAGGAGAGACGGATAGACAGCCCCATGTCCTCAGGAGAGACGGATAGAGAGACAGCCCCATGTCCTCAGGACAGACAGATAGAGAGACAGCCCCATGTCCTCAGAAGAGACAGAGAGACAGCCCCATGTCCTCAGGAGAGACAGATAGAGAGACAGTCCCATGTCCTCAGGAGAGACAGATAGAGAGACAGCCCCATATCCTCAGGAGAGAGATAGGGAGAGAGACCCATGTCCTCAGAAGAGACAGAGAGACAGTCCCATGTCCTCAGGAGAGACAGATGGAGAGACATTCCCATGTCCTCAGGAGAGACAGATAGAGAGACAGCCCCATGTCCTCAGAAGAGACAGATAGAGAGACAGACCCATGTCCTCAGGAGAGACAGATAGAGAGACATTCCCATGTCCTCAGGAGAGACAGATAGAGAGACAGCCCCATGTCCTCAGGAGAGACAGATAGAGAGACAGTCCCATGTCCTCAGAAGAGACAGAGATACAGCCTCATGTCCTCAGGAGAGACAGATAGAGAGACAGCCCCATGTCCTCAGGAGAGACAGATAGAGAGACAGCCCCATGTCCTCAGGAGAGACAGATAGAGAGACAGCCTCATGTCCTCAGGAGAGACAGATAGAGAGACAGCCCCATGTCCTCAGGAGAGACAGATAGAGAGACATTCCCATGTCCTCAGGAGAGACAGATAGAGAGACAGCCCCATGTCCTCAGAAGAGACAGATAGAGAGACAGACCCATGTCCTCAGGAGAGACAAATAGAGAGACATTCCCATGTCCTCAGGAGAGACAGATAGAGAGACAGCCCCATGTCCTCAGGAGAGACAGATAGAGAGACAGTCCCATGTCCTCAGAAGAGACAGAGAGACAGCCTCATGTCCTCAGGAGAGACAGATAGAGAGACAGCCCCATGTCCTCAGGAGAGACAGATAGAGAGACAGCCCCATGTCCTCAGGAGAGACAGATAGAGAGACAGCCCCATGTCCTCAGGAGAGACGGATAGAGAGACAGCCCCATGTCCTCAGGACAGACAGATAGAGAGACAGCCCCATGTCCTCAGGACAGACAGATAGAGAGACAGCCCCATGTCCTCAGAAGAGACAGAGAGACAGCCCCATGTCCTCAGGAGAGACAGATAGAGAGATAGTCCCATGTCCTCAGGAGAGACAGATAGAGAGACAGCCCCATGTCCTCAGGAGAGAGATAGGGAGAGAGACCCATGTCCTCAGAAGAGACAGAGAGACAGTCCCATGTCCTCAGGAGAGACAGATAGACAGCCCCATGTCCTCAGGAGAGACAGATAGAGAGACAGCCCCATGTCCTGAGGAGAGACATAGAGAGACAGCCCCATGTCCTCAGGAGAGACAGAGAGACAGCCCCATGTCCTCAGGAGAGACGGATAGAGAGACAGCCCCATGTCCTCAGGAGAGACAGATAGAGAGACAGCCCCATGTCCTCAGGACAGACAGATAGAGAGACAGCCCCATGTCCTCAGAAGAGACAGAGAGACAGCCCCATGTCCTCAGGAGAGACAGATAGAGAGACAGCCCCATGTCCTCAGGAGAGACAGATAGAGAGACAGCCCCATGTCCTCAGAAGAGACAGAGAGACAGCCCCATGTCCTCAGGAGAGACAGATAGAGAGACAGCCCCATGTCCTCAGGAGAGACAGATAGAGAGACAGCCCCATGTCCTCAGAAGAGACAGAGAGACAGCCCCATGTCCTCAGGAGGGACAGATAGAGAGACATTCCCATGTCCTCAGGAGAGACAGATAGAGAGACAGACCCATGTCCTCAGGAGAGACAGATAGAGAGACAGCCCCATGTCCTCATGAGAGAGATAGAGAGACAGACCCATGTCCTCATGAGAGAGATAGAGAGACAGACCCATGTCCTCAGGAGAGACAGATAGATAGACAGCCCCATGTCCTCAGGAGAGACAGAGAGACAGCCCCATGTCCTCAGGAAAGACAGATAGAGAGACATTCCCATGTCCTCAGGAGAGACAGATAGAGAGACAGCCCCATGTCCTCAGGACAGACCGATAGAGAGACAGCCCCATGTCCTCAGAAGAGACAGATAGAGAGACAGCCCCATGTCCTCAGGAGAGACAGATAGAGAGACAGCCCCATGTCCTCAGGAGAGACAGATAGAGAGACAGCCCCATGTCCTCAGGAGAGACAGATAGAGAGACAGCCCCATGTCCTCAGGAGAGACGGATAGAGAGACAGCCCCATGTCCTCAGGACAGACAGATAGAGAGACAGCCCCATGTCCTCAGGACAGACAGATAGAGAGACAGCCCCATGTCCTCAGAAGAGACAGAGAGACAGCCCCATGTCCTCAGGAGAGACAGATAGAGAGACAGCCCCATGTCCTCAGGAGAGACAGATAGAGAGACAGCCCCATGTCCTCAGAAGAGACAGAGAGACAGCCCCATGTCCTCAGGAGGGACAGATAGAGAGACATTCCCATGTCCTCAGGAGAGACAGATAGAGAGACAGACCCATGTCCTCAGGAGAGACAGATAGAGAGACAGCCCCATGTCCTCATGAGAGAGATAGAGAGACAGACCCATGTCCTCAGGAGAGACAGATAGATAGACAGCCCCATGTCCTCAGAAGAGACAGAGAGACAGCCCCATGTCCTCAGGAAAGACAGATAGAGAGACATTCCCATGTCCTCAGGAGAGACAGATAGAGAGACAGCCCCATGTCCTCGGGAGAGACAGATAGAGAGACAGCCCCATGTCCTCAGGACAGACAGATAGAGAGACAGCCCCATGTCCTCAGAAGAGACAGATAGAGAGACAGACCCATGTCCTCAGGAGAGACAGATAGAGAGACAGACCCATGTCCTCAGGAGAGACAGATAGAGAGACAGACCCATGTCCTCAGGAGAGACAGATAGAGAGACATTCCCATGTCCTCAGGAGAGACAGATAGAGAGACAGATAGAGAGACATTCCCATGTCCTCAGGAGAGACAGATAGAGAGACAGCCCCATGTCCTCAGGAGAGACAGATAGAGATACAGTCCCATGTCCTCAGAAGAGACAGAGAGACAGCCCCATGTCCTCAGGACAGACAGATAGAGAGACAGCCCCATGTCCTCAGAAGAGACAGATAGAGAGACAGCCCCATGTCCTCAGGAGAGACAGATAGAGAGACAGCCCCATGTCCTCAGGAGAGACGGATAGAGAGACAGCCCCATGTCCTCAGGACAGACAGATAGAGAGACAGCCCCATGTCCTCAGGACAGACAGATAGAGAGACAGCCCCATGTCCTCAGAAGAGACAGAGAGACAGCCCCATGTCCTCAGGAGAGACAGATAGAGAGACAGCCCCATGTCCTCAGGAGAGACAGATAGAGAGACAGCCCCATGTCCTCAGAAGAGACAGAGAGACAGCCCCATGTCCTCAGGAGGGACAGATAGAGAGACATTCCCATGTCCTCAGGAGAGACAGATAGAGAGACAGACCCATGTCCTCAGGAGAGACAGATAGAGAGACAGCCCCATGTCCTCATGAGAGAGATAGAGAGACAGACCCATGTCCTCAGGAGAGACAGATAGATAGACAGCCCCATGTCCTCAGAAGAGACAGAGAGACAGCCCCATGTCCTCAGGAAAGACAGATAGAGAGACATTCCCATGTCCTCAGGAGAGACAGATAGAGAGACAGCCCCATGTCCTCGGGAGAGACAGATAGAGAGACAGCCCCATGTCCTCAGGACAGACAGATAGAGAGACACCCCCATGTCCTCAGAAGAGACAGATAGAGAGACAGACCCATGTCCTCAGGAGAGACAGATAGAGAGACAGACCCATGTCCTCAGGAGAGACAGATAGAGAGACATTCCCATGTCCTCAGGAGAGACAGATAGAGAGACAGATAGAGAGACATTCCCATGTCCTCAGGAGAGACAGATAGAGAGACAGCCCCATGTCCTCAGGAGAGACAGATAGAGAGACAGTCCCATGTCCTCAGAAGAGACAGAGAGACATTCCCATGTCCTCAGGAGAGACAGATAGAGAGACAGCCCCATGTCCTCAGGAGAGACAGATAGAGAGATAGCCCCATGTCCTCAGGAGAGACGGATAGAGAGACAGCCCCATGTCCTCAGGAGAGACGGATAGAGAGACAGCCCCATGTCCTCAGAAGAGACAGAGAGACAGTCCCATGTCCTCAGGAGAGACAGATAGAGAGACATTCCCATGTCCTCAGGAGAGACAGATAGAGAGACAGCCCCATGTCCTCAGGAGAGACAGATAGAGAGACATTCCCATGTCCTCAGGAGAGACAGATAGAGAGACAGCCCTATGTCCTCAGGAGAGACAGATAGAGAGACAGTCCCATGTCCTCAGAAGAGACAGAGACAGCCTCATGTCCTCAGGAGAGACAGATAGAGAGACAGCCCCATGTCCTCAGGAGAGACAGATAGAGAGACAGCCCCATGTCCTCAGGAGAGACAGATAGAGAGACAGCCCCATGTCCTCAGGAGAGACGGATAGAGAGACAGCCCCATGTCCTCAGAAGAGACAGAGAGTCAGCCCCATGTCCTCAGGAGAGACAGATAGAGAGACAGCCCCATGTCCTCAGGAGAGAGATAGGGAGAGAGACCCATGTCCTCAGAAGAGACAGAGAGACAGTCCCATGTCCTCAGGAGAGACAGATAGACAGCCCCATGTCCTCAGGAGAGACAGATAGAGAGACAGCCCCATGTCCTCAGGAGAGACAGATAGAGAGACAGCCCCATGTCCTCAGGAGAGACAGAGAGACAGCCCCATGTCCTCAGGAGAGACAGATAGAAAGACAGCCCCATGTCCTCAGGAGAAACAGATAGAGAGACATTCCCATGTCCTCAGGAGAGACAGATAGAGAGACATCCCCATGTCCTCAGGAGAGACAGATAGAGAGACAGCCCCATGTCCTCAGGACAGACAGATAGAGAGACA
This sequence comes from Coregonus lavaretus, assembly GCF_964263955.1. NCBI lineage: Eukaryota > Metazoa > Chordata > Actinopteri > Salmoniformes > Salmonidae > Coregonus > Coregonus lavaretus. The sequence continues at coordinate 40,841,734 of NC_139990.1, forward strand.
GCCCCATGTCCTCAGGAGAGACAGCTAGAGAGACAGTCCCATGTCCTCAGGAGAGACAGATAGAGAGATAGTCCCATGTCCTCAGGAGAGACAGATAGAGAGATAGTCCCATGTCCTCAGGAGAGACAGATAGAAAGACAGCCCCATGTCCTCAGGAGAGACAGATAGAGAGACAGCCCCATCCCTTCAGGAGAGAGATAAAGAGAGAGACCCATGTCCTCAGAAGAGACAGAGAGACAGTCCCATGTCCTCAGGAGAGACAGATAGAGAGACAGCTCCATGTCCTCAGGAGAGACAGATAGAGAGACAGTCCCATGTCCTCAGAAGAGACAGAGAGACAGCCCTATGTCCTCAGGACAGACAGATAGAGACAGCCCTGTGTCCTCAGGAGAGACAGATAGAGAGACAGCCCCATGTCCTCAGGAGAGACAGAGAGACAGCCCCATGTCCTCAGGAGAGACAGATAGAGAGACAGTCCCATGTCCTCAGGAGAGACAGATAGAGAGACAGTCCCATGTCCTCAGGAGAGACAGATAGAGAGACAGCCCCATGTCCTCAGGAGAGACAGAGAGACAGCCCCATGTCCTCAGGAGAGACAGATAGAGAGACAGCCCCATGTCCCAGGAGAGACAAAGAGACAGTCCCATGTCCTCGGGAGCTTTTGATCAAACAAGACTTTCTGTTATTTTATTATTCATTTAAAAGTAATGATTCTACTGTACTTTAATGTGTTGGGATAGGTCTATAATCAATACAATTATATTACTAGTCATCTTCAGACTGAAGTAAAGTGAAACCAAACTGTCCTGTATGTCCAACTCTTCTCAGTTAAATATGAGCTGTAGTGTTTCCTAGTGTTTTCTTGTGTAACACTTTACATTCATTTGCTCTTATACCTGTGTAGTTGCAGTCTTATCTACCTGACTATCTGTCTGTCTAGATGTTTAGTATGTGTTCATATCTGATTGCTTGTATCAACAATGATGACGCATTGGTGTCTCATAGACCCGTTGCAATTCAACGGCTCAGACACGAGACGTATGTGGCAGGGTCTACAGACAATCACGGACTGCAAAAGGAAAACCAGTCACGTCGCCGACACCGACGCCTCGCTTCCAGACAAGCTAAACACCTTCTTCGCCCGCTTTGAGGATAACACAGTGCCACTGACGAGGCCCACTACTCCTTCTCCGTGGCCGACGTGATTAAGACATTTAAGCATGTTAACCCCCGCAAGGCTGCCGGCCCAGACGGCATCCCTAGCCGCGTCCTCAGAGCATGCGCAGACCAGCAGGCTGGTGTGTTTATGGACATATTCAATCTCTCCCTTTCCCAGTCTGCTGTTCCCCCATGCTTCAAGATGGCCACCATTGTTCCTGTACCCAAGAAAGCAAAGGTAACTGAACTAAATGGCTATCGCCCTGTAGCACTCACCTGTCATCATGAAGCGCTTTGAGAGACTAGTCAAGGATGATATCACCTCTACCTTACCTGTCACCCTAGACCCAATTTGCTTACCGCCCCAATAGATCCACAGACGATGCAATCGCCATCACACTGCACACTGCCCTATCCCATCTGGACAAGAGGAATACCTATGTAAGAATGCTGTTCATTGACTATAGCTCAGCATTCAACACCATAGTACCCTCCAAGCTCATCATTAAGCTCGAGGCCCTGAACCCCACCCTGTGCAACTGGGTCCTGGACTTCCTGACGGGCCGCCCCCAGGTGGTGAAGGTAGGAAACAACATCTCCATTTCGCTGATCCTCAACACTGGGGCCCCACAAAGGTGCGTGCTCAGCCCCCTCCTGTACTCCCTGTTCACCCATGACTGCGTGGCCAAGCACGCCTCCAACTCAATCATCAAGTTTGCAGACGACACAACAGTAGTAGGCTTCATTACCAACAATGACGAGACCGCCTACAGGGAGGAGGTGAGGGCTCTGGGAGTGTGGTGCCAGGAAAATAACCTCTCACTCAACGTCAACAAAACAAAGGAGATGATCGTGGACTTCAGGAAACAGCAGAGGGTGCACCCCCCTATCCACATCGACGGGACCGCAGTGGAGAAGGTGGAAAGCTTAAAGTTCCTTGGCGTACACATCACCGACAAACTGAAATGGTCCACCCACGCAGACAGTGTGGTGAAGAAGGCGCAACTGAGCCTCTTCAACTTCAGGAGGCTGAAGAAATTCGGCTTGGCACCTAAAACCCTCACAAACTTTTACAGATGCACAATTGAGAGCATCCTGTCGGGCTGTATCACCGGCTGGTACGGCATATGCACCGCCCGCAACTGCAGGGCTCTCCAGAGGGTGGTGCGGTCTGCCGAACACATTACCGGGGGCAAACTACCCGCCCTCCAAGACACATACAGCACCCGATGTCACAGGAAGGCCAAAAAGATCATCAAGGACATCAACCACCCGAGCCACTGCCTGTTCACCCCGCTATCATCCAGAAGGCGAGGTCAGTACAAGTGCAACAAAAAAAACAGCTTCTATCTCAAGGCCATCAGACTGTTAAATAGCCATCACTAGCACATTAGAGGCTGCAGCTGCCTACTGAAATCACTGGCCACTTTAAGAAATGGAACACTAGTCACTTTAATAATGTTTACATATCTTGCACTACTCATCTCATATGTATATACTGCATTCTATTCTATAATATTCTACTGTATCTTTGTCCATGCCGCTCTGTCATTGCTTGTCCATATATGTATATATTCTTAAATTCCATTCCTTACTAGTTTTTGTGTTTATTGGGTATATGTTGTGAAATTGTTAGATATTACTGCACTGTCAGACCTAGAAGCACAAGCATTTCGCTACACCCTTTATAACATCTGCTAAACACGTGTATGTGACGAATAACATTTGATTTGATTTGATTTAGACCCATTCATCAATTCAGTTTCTATGGAATTTACTTCAGCATTGCTATTGGAAAACTAGTGAGGCTCTGTACTTTCTAAATGTTTCTGCGATCGACATTGTAGCCAGATACTCACTAGCCTCTTACAGTTGAGGTAAGCTGGGTGTTGAAACAATGGTTCTGGCAAGAAAGTTCCAGTCACGTGAAGGGTATAGATGTAAACATTGCCTTGTGAGTTCCCATGACAATGATGAAGCATCAGAGATGAAACATACACTATGTTACATCATGTCTTATCAAATCTAAAACAAGAACAGCTGATCTCCAAATCTAAAATATATGTATCTGGTTTTGAACTGTGAGAGGTCTTGCAAGATGTTGTAATATACTGTAAATGTAATATAGATTGTAAATGGGGCTCGAGTCAGAAAATGAACCAAACTAAAGTTAACATTCGTAGTTGATATTTACACTGCATGAAAACAGAAACCATGAAAAACATTTTTTTTGCACTCAGTATGTGGTGTCTTTAAAAGCATTTTATTTGATGAACTGTTTATCCTCATAGCCAGCATGATGACATTATTGGTTTCAATAGCCGTCCTCCCACCTGCCCCTGCTATCGTTCCGGATAAACCAAAGTTGAGTTATGTCATGAAATAATAATTTCACACTAATGTTAGCAACCGAAGTCCTCCGACAGCAGAAGTTGCTGACCTGTGTGGATTCTCTGTGAGTGTTCTCTGGTGTTCTTTGCAATATTAATGTATGTGGCATATCATTAGAGGCATTAAAGTGTGAAAGTGTTTTTAAATTGCTCCTAAATTGCTCTGGGGTACGTTTTAGTTATGTGGTATCATCCCCAGCATGTGTAATGTGAGATGATGCCGTCACCACCTCCCCGCTTCTCTGATCTGTTCCTTCTCTCTCTCTCTCGCCGTCTCCCTTTCTTCCTCTCTCTCGCTCTCTCTCTCGCCCTCTCTCTCGCTCTCTCTCTCTCCATCTCCCTCTCTCTCTATCTCTCTCTCTCTCTCTCTCTCTCCGTCTCCCTCTCCCTCTCTCCCTCTCCCTATTTCTTTCTCTCTCTCTCTGTCTCTCTCTCTGTCTCTCTGTCTCCCTGTCTCCGTCTCTCCTCTGTCTCTCTCTCTCATATGCACACACACAAGCACATTCTACATTTTCACACTTCTGCTCCTCCTCCTAACCCTAACTGCTCCTAGCTGCTCCTATAGCTACTCCTATAGCTGCTCCTATAGCTGCTCCTATAGCTGCTCCTATAGCTGCTCCTATAGCTGCTCCTATAGCTACTGCCATAGCTGCTCCTATAGCTGCTCCTATAGCTACTCCTATAGCTGCTCCTATAGCTACTCATATAGCTGCTCCTGGCTACTCTTATAGCTGCTCCTATAGCTGCTCCTAGCTGCTCCTATAGCTACTCCTGGCTACTCTTATAGCTGCTCCTGGCTACTCATATAGCTGCTCCTGGCTACTCCTATAGCTGCTACTGGCTACTCCTATAGCTGTTCCAGGCTACTCCTATAGCTGCTCCAAGCTACTCCTATAGCTGCTCCTGGCACTTCTTATAGCTGCTCCTGGCTACTCCTATAGCTGCTCCTGGCTACTCCTATAGCTGCTCCTGGCTACTCTTATAGCTGCTCTTGGCTACTCTTATAGCTGCTCTTGGCTACTCTTATAGCTGCTCCTGGCTACTCCTATAGCTGCTCCTGGCTACTCATATAGCTGCTCCTGACTACTCTTATAGCTGCTCCTGGCTACTCTTATAGCTGCTCCAAGCTACTCCTATAGCTGCTCCTGGCTGCTATTAGCTGTTCCAAGCTACTCCTATAGCTGCTCCTTGCTACTCCTAGCTGCTCCAAGCTACTCCTATAGGTGCTCCTAGCTACTCCTAGCTGCTCTTAGCTGCTCCAAGCTACTCCTATAGCTGCTCATAGCTACTCCTTGCTGCTCTTATGCTCCTTGCTTCCCCTAGTTGCTCCTAGCTACTTCTATAGCTGCTCCTATAGATACTCGCGGCTCATAGCTACTCCTAGCTGCTCCCATGCTCCTAACTAATCCTAGCTGCTCCTAGCTACTTTTAGTTACTCCTAGCTGCTCCTATAGCTACTCGCTGCTCATAGCTACTCCTAGCTGCTTGTAACTACTCCTAGCTGCTCCAAGTTACTCCTATAGCTGCTCATGGCTACTCCTATAGGGGCTACTAGCTGCTCTTAACTACTAGCTGCTCCAAGCTACTCCTATAGGTGCTCCTAGCTGCTCCTAACTACCCCTAGCTGCTCCTGGCTACTCCTAGCTGCTCCCATGCTCCTAGCTACTCCTAGTTGCTCCTAGCTACTCCTATAGCTGCTCCTATAGCTACTCTCTGCTCATAGTTACCCTAGCTGCTCCTAACTGCTCCTAGCTGCTCCAAGCTACTCCTATAGCTGCTCCTGGCTACTCCTATAGCTGCTCCTGGCTACTCCTATAGCTGCTCCTGGCTACTCCTAGCTGCTCCAAGCTGCTCCTATAGCTGCTCCTGGCTACTCCTAGCTGACCCGTGCTACTCTTAGCTTCTCCTATAGCTGCTCCTATAGCTACTCTCTGCTCCTAGCTACTCATAGGTGCTCCTAGCTGCTCCCATGCTACTAGCTACGACTAAGCTGCTCCTATAGCTGCTCCAAGCTCCTCGCTGGACTCCTGGCTCTCTGTTTGATTCAGTACCAGGTCATTCTCTCTCCAGAGTTCCCCTCCTCAGACCCACCAGCTTATCTCCGTCTCAGCCCTGTTCCCTAATGCTCTACCCTCCTCTCTCTAGTTGGCTTCCCCTTTGGGACACATACAGGTAAAGTTATAGCTTAGACAAGAGGTCTGCATGTACTTACCCTACTATTACTTATGTATTATACACTATAGTAGGTTTCACTCATAGAATTAGGAATTAGTATACTAGAATGGACATGAACTTTCTTATGACAGTATAAAATGGTCAGCCATTTTGGTAAGGGAGATGGTCAACCATGGTCAGCTAGTGCTGTGATAAGAATTATATTGTGTAAAACAATGAATTTGAAGATTATCTACACAGTATGTTTGTTAGCTAGCTAGCCAGACAGTTTTAGGGGAATGATTCCATAGCTTTCTAAAATTATCTGCCAATATGCCAACATTCCATATAGACAATGCAGTCAATCCACAGCCATCCACAGCCAGTGTTATTATATGATGCAATATCAGTACTTGTTGCATTTACTACTTGTCCTATCATCAACTGATTTCAGCCAGCGTAGAGTTGATGATAGGACAAGTAGTAAATGCAACAAGTACTGATATTGCATCATATAATAACATTCACAGCTTTCCAAGAAAACACAAATTGAGGCATTTAATTTAATTCATTATAATTATATTACAATATTTATGGTTGACAATCCTATAACACAACTTCTGATACATCACATGCCTTACTTTTATTGTTCTACATACACTATATATACAGCAGTATGTGGACACACCTTCAAATTAGTGGATTTGGCTATTTCAGCCACACCCGTTGCTGACAGGTGTATAAAATCGACCACACAGAAATGCAATCTCCATAGACAAACATTGGCAGTAGAATAGCCTTACTGAAGTGCTCAGTGACTTTCAACATCGCTCCATCATAGGATGCCACCTTTCCAACAAGTCAGTTCGTCAAATTTCTGCCCTGCTAGAGCTGCCCCGGTCAACTATAAGTTCTGTTATTGTGAAGTGGAAACGTCTAGGAGCAACAACGGCTCGGCCTCGAAGTGGTAGGCTGAGTGCTGAAGCGCGTAGCGTGTAAAAATCGTCTGTCCTCGGTTGCTACACTCACTACCGAGTTCCAAACTGCCTCTGGAAGCAACGTCATCACAACAACTGTTCGTTGGGAGCTTCATGAAATGGGTTTCCATGGCAGAGCAGCCGCACACAAGCCTAAGACCACCATACACAATGCCAAGCGTCAGCTGGAGTGGTGTAAAGCTCGCCGCCATTGGACTCAGGAGCAGTGGAAACACGTCCACTGGAGTGATGAATCACGCTTCACCATCTGGCAGTCCAACGGACGAATCTGGGTTTGGCAGATGCCAGAAGAACGCTACCTGCCCCAATGCATAGTGCCAACTGTAAAGTTTGGTGGAGGAGAAATAATGGTCTGGGGCTGTTTTTCATGGTTTAGGCTCCTTAGTTCCAGTGAAGGGATATCTTAACGATAGAGCATACAATTACATTCTAGATGATTCTGCGCTTCCAGCAGTTTGGGGAAGTTCCATTCCTGTTTCAGCATGACAATGCCCCCGTGCACAAAGCAGTCCATACAGAAAGGGTTTGTCGAGATCGGTGTGGAAGAACTTGACTGGCCTGCACAGAGCCCTGACCTCAACCCCATCAAACACCTTTGGGATGAATTGGAACGCAGACTGCGAGCCAGGCCTAATCGCCCAACATCAGTGCCTGACCTCACTAATGCTCTTGTGGCTGAATGGAAGCAATGTTCCAACATCTAGTGGAAAGCCTTCCCAAAAGAGTGGAGGCTGTTATAGCAGCAAAGGGGGGACCAACTCCATATTAATGCCCATGATTTTGGAATGAGATGTTCGACAAGCAGGTGTCCACATACTTTTGGTCATGTAGTGTAAAATCAGGATTATGCCTCTACTGCGATTCATTCCAATTGTTTGACTGGATTGTATTTCTCCCTGACCAATATAGATTGACTGTCTATACTATATAGGCTACAGTACATCAACTGACTGTCTATACTATATAGGCTACAGTACATCCATTGACTGTCTAGCTATACTATATAGACTACAGTACATCCACTGACTACAGCAGTATCTGAATTGACGTCTCTGCCTGTCTCTCACACCCAAAATGAACGGAGGAGCAGAACCCATATAGAGACAAGGTCTGTTGTCTCCTCTAGGGTCTCTCACACTGCTGTCAATGTACGCAATGTGCAATGCACTCCACTGAGCCCACAGTATAGCTCACCACCACATTAAACCACATGACTCCCCTGAGCCCACAGTATAGCTCACCACCACATTAAACCACATGACTCCCCTGAGCCCACAGTATAGCTCACCACCACATTAAACCACATGACTCCACTGAGCCCACAGTATAGCTCACCACCACATTAAACCACATGACTCCACTGAGCCCACAGTATAGCTCACCACCACATTAAACCACATGACTCCACTGAGCCCACAGTATAGCTTCCACCACATTAAACCACATGACTCTCCAACACCAGACAGACCAGTAGGCAGGGAAAAGCAAGCCTCACACTTCCTCTCTGTCTCTCTCTCTGTCTCTCTCTCTGTCTCTCTCTGTCTCTCTCTCTCTGTCTCTCTCTCTCTCTCTCTCTCTCTCTCTCTCTCTCTCTCTCTCTCTCTCTCTCTCTCTCTCTCTCTCTCTCTCTCTCTCTCTCTCTCTCTCTCTCTCTCTCTCTCTCTCTCTCTCTCTCTCTCTCTCTCTCTCTCTCTCTCTCTGTCTCTCTCTCTCTGTCTCTCTCTGTCTCTCTCTGTCTCTCTCTCTCTCTGTCTCTCTCTCTCTCTGTCTCTCTCTGTCTCTCTCTGTCTCTCTCTCTCTCTGTCTCTGTCTCTCTCTCTGTCTCTGTCTCTCTCTGTCTCTCTCTCTCTGTCTCTCTCTCTCTGTCTCTCTCTCTCTCTCTGTCTCTGTCTCTCTCTCTGTCTCTCTCTCAGTCTCTCTCTCTCTCCATCCCTCTCCCCCTCCATCTCTCCCCTCCCCCCGTATGTGGGGACAAGTCAGCCTCACACCTCTTTTCTCTCTGTCTCTCTCTCTCTCTGTGGAGACAAGCCAGCCTCACACCTCTTTTCTCTCTCTCTCGCTCTCTCTGTTGGGACAAGCCAGCCTCACACCTCCCCTCTCAGTGGGACCTACATGCCCTCCTCCAGAGGCAGAGGCAGTGGGAGTGAGTGCTCTCTGCTCTCCGCTGTGCCTATAGATTGATTTTATATGCTGTTTTGTTGCTCGCTCCCCCGCCTCGCCTTAATTTATTTTCCAAATGGATGGATGTAATCACCCCCAGTACAATATGGCCTCAAATTACCTCCTGGCAAGAGAGAGGAGGACTAGGGCCGGGTCTGGAGAGAGCCGGGAGAAGACCGGGAGAGGGCTGGGAGAGGGCTGGGAGAGGGGCGGCACAGGGCTATAGGTAGACAGGACACACACAGTGCACGCACGTGCACACACACACACAGCGGACAGGACAAGGTAGGGTAGGAGGAGCATCTGTCTGGTCTTTAATTAAAACTGGGCCCCATGGAAAGACAGCTATGAATCAAGAGGGGCCCCGTCAGCCCCCCACCACCGGCCCTGTGCTGCTGATTAGCCTCAGAGCAGCTGTCTGCCTCCAAGAGAGAGAGAGAGAGACCATTGTAAATACAACCCATATTTATGTTTATTTATTTTCCCTTTTGTACTTTAACTATTTGCACATCGTTACAACACTGCACATACTGTAGACACAAACATTACACTTCAAATATCATATTATGAGTGTAATGGTTACTGTACATTTTTTTGTTTATTTCACTTTTGTTTATTATCTACTTCACTTGCTTTGGCAATGTAAACATATGTTTTCCATGCCAATAAAGCCCTTAAATTGAATTGAGAGAGAGAGAGAGAGAGAGAGAGAGAGAGAGAGAGAGAGAGGGGTGGAGGGAGAGGTAGAGAAAGTAGGAGGAGAGAGAGGCATTCAGAGAAGCGTTGGTTGCATTCCTATTGCGTCAGTCCACAATAACACGATGGTGAGATGTCTGTCAGAGGGGATGTAAATGCCTTTTCCTTTTGACATTATAAAGACTTGCTCTCTGCTCCGTACGTACACACCACAGCTGCATGACCATGTTAACAGGCCCCACACCTCCTCCCTCCTCCTCTCTCCTTCCCTCTTTCCTCCTCTTCACTCGCTCTCTCTCTCAGTCAGAGTTATCAGCATATTCAGTCTCAGACACACACACACACACACACACACACACAGACACCGTCTTTCTCTGACTCTAGCTTTAAATAATCCCAATTAACGCTCGGCTGCGCTCTGAAAGACGAAGAGAAAGAAAGAGGCTAATTCCTCTCCTCCTCCTCTTCTCTCTGATTCGCTAAAAGGCCAAAGAGGAATGTTACTGCCGCTACTTCTTCCTAAAAGAGGAGGAGCCATAATGGGGCTGCTTAGAAATACTGTCAAAGGAACTAATGACAGACTACAATCACCCCTTTAGAAGAATCACCCATCTTCCACATCAAATAGATTTTTCTTTTTCTGTTGGAACATAATGATTTTTTATCATTACATGGGTTATCTGACATTCTGAAAGCAGAAATGAGTTTTATTCTGTAAAAATAGTAGCGAAGGTGGTATTTAGTTAGTGTGTAGAGCGCAGGTTGATGTAATAGTTGGTAATTGATGTGGGTGTTTGGTGCTTACAGCTTTTTCCTCAACATGTTGCTTCATGCAAGTCACATGGACACACACGCACGCACACACACACACACACTAATCTGTCATGGTGTCTGAGCCTTGTGCCCAAACCAAACTAGGTTACTATTGCCCACTGACTGCTAGTGTTGCTGGTGCATTACAACATCCATAATATCTTCCAACAGCCAACTGTGTGTGTGTGTGTGTGTTTGCGCGCGCGCACGCAGCGAAGACTAATTATTGATTTGATGAGTTTCTCATGCCTCTCAAGCTTTCTGAAAGTTTCAACAGTAAGATGACAAGTGGAAAGTAATGCAATTAAAACTGAACCAAACACAATTAAAACATATGAACACATGTTCTATGTATATCTGCTCTTACTGTACTGATTGAAATTGATATTACAGTTACAAGATTGATAGGATAATTTGTAGGTGTTGACGTGAAAGTAGAAAATGAATGAAGTTAATTATGTACTGAATAATCATGATTGTAGGAGTTACATATTGTATCAGATGAGTTAATGCTACAACATTCATTCGAAACTGTAGTTGTAACAGAGGTGGTTCAGTGAACTCAGTGGGCTCATGCAGTCTGGTGGTGCTCAGAGGACCCGGGTTTGAAACCCAGTCAGTCACACATTGAGAACAGTGGTCCTACCATAGATGTATAGAATGATAGAATTGAATAGTCTATAGAATCCTACTGTAATGCTGGTCTTATATCTGGTCTAAGGTTGGACATTTTTTGCTGACTTTCCTACAATTCCCTGGTTTTCCTGAAATCCCGTTTGGAAGATTCCCGGAATCAGGAGAGAATCATCAGGGATTCAGGGATCCTCCAACCAGGACTTCTGGGAATTTGGGGAAAGTTACTGGAATTTTATTGCCACCTTAATCTGCTCATATGACTGACAGCCCTTCCAGAGAGATTCACTATGGATTAGTATTATACAACATTATTATACAACACTGTATGTGATCTGTCCTCAGGCAGTATGTTTCTGATCCACAGTACTATGATTCCCCTAAGGCCAACATCACTAGAGGCAACATCACTCCAGGCCTCAGTCTTCCACATACACTGAGTGCACAAAACATTAAAAACACCTTCCTAATATTGAGTTTGTCCTCAGAACAGCCTCAATTCGTTGGGACATGGACTCTACAAGGTGTCTTAAGCATTCCACAGGGATGCCGGCCCATGTTGACTCCATGTCAAGTTGGCTAGGTGTCCTTTGGGAGGTGGCCCATTCTTGATACACACAGGAAACTGTTGAGCATGAAAAACCCAGCAGCGTTGCAGTTCTTGACACTTGGCACCTTCTACCATATCTGTTCAAAAGCATTTACATTTGTTGTCTTGCCCATTCACCCTCTGAATGGCACACATACACAATCCATGTCTCAATTGTTTCAAGACTTAAAAATCCTTTAACCTTCCCCCCCTTCATCTACACTGATTGAAATGGATTTAACAAGTGACATTAATAAGGTATCATAGCTTTCACCTGGATTCACCTGGTCAGTCTGTCATGGAAAGAACAGGTGTTCTTAATGTTGTGTACAGCAGGAGGGTGTGATCACTACAAACACCTGGGAATCAGTTGGTTTAGGTAGGTACTACACTCTTAGGGGAAAAAAAGGTGCAATCTAGAAAGAGTTATTCGGCTGTCCCCGTAGGAGAACTGTTTGAAGAACCCCTTTTGGTTCCAGGTAGAAAGAACCCTTTTGGTTCGAGGTAGAACCCTTTAGGGATCCATAAAGAAACCAAAAACGGTTCTGCCTGGAGTCCTGGACCCAAAAAGGGTTATCCTATGGGGACAGCTGAAGAACCCTTTTGGAATCCTCTTTTCTAAGAATATACCCTCTAATAACAACAAGGTATCACAGTCTGACTGCAGAATTAGACGTTAATCCAGGTTCTCCAAATGTCAAACGTCACAGTGTTGTTGTTGCTCCTGCTACTCTGTATCGGTCCATTTCACAAAACTTCACATTTAGAAGTTAAGGGTTAAGTTTAGACCCTCATTCTGAATGGTTAAGGTAAGGGTTAAGGTTTGGGATATGGTTAAAACATTATGTTCAGGTACTCATTCTGAATGGTTAAGGTTTGGGATAGGGTGAAAACCAAAAATTAAAAAAGCTGTCCACGACTGGGATCAAACACTTCTGATCAAGAATAATGGGATTACATCCATCCACAACACCCTAGCAAAACCCAAGCCTACCTCATGGTAATAGCGCTCACTGTTGCCCCTAGTGGCTGGTTGTGAAGGCCTTTTCCGATGCCCTCAGGACATGGATAGACGTCCAATTTCGACGTCAATCTTGAACGACCTGGCTGCTAACAAAGTGCTGCTCCCCAAACGTATTGATGTCCATCTGAAGTGTCAGTGTCTGACGGACATCATACACATATATGCACACGAACACAGACGCACGCACACACACATCCTCACAATGGGGAACACATGCACAGCATTGATTTAGCCCTCATCACAACACATTAAAAGGATTGTATGTGAGGAAAAGCCTGGGGGAGGAAGGAAGAGTGTGCGAGTGTGTGTGTGTTTTTCCCTAGAGAACCCAGGTGAGATTGAACCCCATGGAGGATCACACACACACACACACACACAGGGAATCTCATATTTGATATTGATGGTCTTCCTTGCCCTGTCAGTTATGAACCCTGTCCACATGCAACCAATATGATTGGCAGATTCTTCGATTTTTGATATATTGATTTCCTGTCTTTTTCTGCCATCTGTGTGAGAGTATGGTTGTTGCCGTGCGTGTTGTATAATAACTATTTGGAGGAAGCGTGTAACTGGAAGTGTGTTATACAGTATGTGTTGTTGGCACGTTGTTGTCTGTTGGCGGATCAGAGAGAAAGAGAGTGAGGGAGGAGAGAGAGAGGAAGAGAGTGATGGGGAGAGAGAGAGAGAGAGAGAGGAAGAGAGTGATGGGAGAGAGAGAGAGAGAGGAAGAGAGAGGGGGGAGAGAGAGGAAGAGAGAGGGGGAGAGAGAGAGGAAGAGTGAGGGGGAGAAGGAGAGGAAGAGTGACGGGGGAGAGAGAGAGGAAGAGAGTGAGGGGGGAGATAGGAAGAGAGTGAGGGGAGAGAGAGAGGAAGAGAGTGAGGAGAGAGAGAGAGGAAGAGAGTGGGGGGGAGGAAGAGAGAGAGGGGAGAGAGGAAGAGAGTGAGGGGGGAGAGAGAGGAAGAGAGTGAGGGGGAGAGAGAGGAAGAGAGTGAGGGGTGAGAGAGAGGAAGAGAGAGGGGAGAGAGGAAGAGAGAGAGGGGAGAGAGGAAGAGAGTGAGGGGGAGAGAGAGGAAGAGAGTGAGGGGAGTGAGAGAGGAAGAGAGTAAGGGGAGAGAGAGGAAGAGAGTGAGGGGAAGGAAGTGAGAGGGGGGGAGAGAGATAGAGAGTGAGGGGGGAGAGAGAGGAAGAGAGTAAGGGGAGAGAGGGGAAAAGAGTGAGGGGGGAGAGAGAGAGAGGAAGAGAGAGGGGGGAGAGAGAGGAAGAGAGTGAGGGGGGAGGAAGAGAGAGAGGAAGAGCGTGAGGGGGGAGAGGGAGGAAGGGAGTGAGGGGAGAGAGAGAGGAAGAGAGTGAGGGGGGAGGAAGAGAGAGGTGGAGAGAGAGGAAGAGAGTGAGGGGGGAGAGAGAGAGGAAGAGAGAGGGGGGGAGAGAGAGGAAGAGAGTGAGGGGAGAGAGAGAGAGTGAGGGGGGAGGAAGAGAGAGGGGAGAGAGAGGAAGAGAGTGAGGGGAGAGAGAGGAAGAGAGTGAGGGGGGAGAGAGAGAGAGGAAGAGAGTGATGGGGAGAGAGGGGAAAAGAGTGAGGGGGGAGAGAGAGAGAGGAAGAGAGAGGGGGGAGAGAGAGGAAGAGAGTGAGGGGGGAGGAAGAGAGAGAGGAAGAGCGTGAGGGGGGAGAGGGAGGAAGGGAGTGAGGGGAGAGAGAGAGGAAGAGAGTGAGGGGGGAGGAAGAGAGAGGTGGAGAGAGAGGAAGAGAGTGAGGGGGGAGAGAGAGAGGAAGAGAGGGGGGGGAGAGAGAGGAAGAGAGTGAGGGGAGAGAGGGAGAGTGAGGGGGGAGGAAGAGAGAGGGGAGAGAGAGGAAGAGAGTGAGGGGAGAGAGAGGAAGAGAGTGAGGGGGGAGAGAGAGAGAGGAAGAGAGTGATGGGGAGAGAGAGAGGAAGAGAGTGAGGGGAGAGAGAGGAAGAGAGTGAGGGGGGAGAGAGAGAGAGGAAGAGAGTGATGGGGAGAGAGAGAGGAAGAGAGTGAGGGGAGAGAGAGGAAGAGAGAGGGGGAGAGAGAGAGGGAGAGTGAGTGGAGAGCGGGAGGAAGAGAGTGAGGGGAAAGAGAGAGAGGAAGAGAGTGAGGCGGAGAGAGAGAGGAAGAGAGTGAGGGGGAGAGAGAGAGGAAGGGAGTGAGGGGGGAGAGAGAGATGACTTGGAAGCCCTGGTGTTGTTGGTGAGTACATACATACATCATACTGTTTTATTCTCTCTTCTCTTCTCTTGGTTGGCCTGGATGACTAGATCGTCAGTCTGTTTAAATCCTCTACGTTGGCCTGGATGGATAGATCATCAGTGTGTTTAAATCCTCTACGTTGGCCTGGATGGATAGATCGTCGGTCTGTTTAAATCCTCTACGTTGGCCTGGATGGATAGATCGTCGGTCTGTTTAAATCCTCTACGTTGGCCTGGATGGATAGATCATCAGTGTGTTTAAATCCTCTACGTTGGCCTGGATGGATAGATCGTCGGTCTCTTTAAATCCTCTACGTTGGCCTGGATGGATAGATCATCAGTGTGTTTAAATCCTCTACGTTGGCCTGGATGGATAGATCGTCGGTCTGTTTAAATCCTCTACGTTGGCCTGGATGGATAGATCGTCGGTCTGTTTAAATCCTCTACGTTGGCCTGGATGGATAGGTCGTCAGTCTGTTTAAATCTTCTACGTTGGCCTGGATGGATAGATCGTCGGTCTGTTTAAATCCTCTACGTTGGCCTGGATGTATAGATCGTCACTCTGATTAAATCCTCTACGTTGGCCTGGATGGATAGATCATCAGTGTGTTTAAATCCTCTACGTTGGCCTGGATGGATAGATCGTCGGTCTGTTTAAATCCTCTACGTTGGCCTGGATGGATAGATCGTCGGTCTGTTTAAATCCTCTACGTTGGCCTGGATGGATAGATCATCAGTGTGTTTAAATCCTCTACGTTCGCCTGGATGGATAGATCATCAGTGTGTTTAAATCCTCTACGTTGGCCTGGATGGATAGATCGTCGGTCTGTTTAAATCCTCTACGTTGGCCTGGATGGATAGATCGTCGGTCTGTTTAAATCCTCTACGTTGGCCTGGATGGATAGATCGTCGGTCTGTTTAAATCCTCTACGTTGGCCTGGATGGATAGATCGTCGGTCTGTTTAAATCCTCTACGTTGGCCTGGATGGATAGATCGTCGGTCTGTTTAAATCCTCTACGTTGGCCTGGATGGATAGATCGTCGGTCTGTTTAAATCCTCTACGTAGGCCTAGATGGATTGATCGTCTGTTTGCTGTATTTATTAGGGAGCAAACATCACCAACCTCCTCACAGCACGTTGCCTTTGATAATTAATACAATACTAATTTGATTAGAATGATAAAACAATGCCCTGCTTTTTGTATTTTCTCTGACATACATTGCCGTTTAAGGGATTACGGTTAGCTCTTCTCTGACATACATTGACCTTTAAGGGATTACGATTAGCCCTTCTCTGACATACATTGACCTTTAAGGGGTTACGAGTAGCTCTTCTCTGACATACATTCACCTTTAAGGGATTACAGTTAGCTCTTCTCTAACATACATTGACCTTTAACCTCTTAAGGAGCTGACCCTTTTTTCAATTTGTAAGTTTACACACTCAGGAATGTCACACATTATATATCATTAGCTTATACACTAACTTCCACACATCTAGATGGCCGGGCGGGGTGGGTGTGGAGCCAGAGACAGCAGGGGTTCAAACTGTAGAACCCAGTTCCTACATTTGAATATAAAAATTGATTTTATCAAACAAAACTATGCTACATTTTATCTCTGGGACCCTTAGGATGACAAATCAGAGCAAGATTACTGAATGTAAGTACTTTATTTACCTTCAGAGGTGAATGTATCAAACCAGTTGCCGTGATAAGTTTTTTGTTGTTGTCCACTCTCCTCAAACAATAGCATGGTATTTGTTCACTGTAATAGCTACTGTAAATTGGACAGTGCAGTTAGATAAAAAATAATTTAAGCTTTCTGCCCATATAAGACATGTCTATGTCCTGGAATGTTTGCTGTTACTTACAACCAGTGGCGGCTCCTGAAAAAATTCTCAGGAGGGGCAATTTTTCTGATGATTTAGGTGACCTACACACATTTAAAAAAAAGATATGTCCAGCAACAACATGAAGACAGGGGCAGCATATAAGTCAATACCAGAAGCATTTATTGACTGATCTCAAAAGTGTTGGCTTACCAGGGTTGGTGGAGCCCTCAGTTTCATCTTTGCCTCGCAAAGCTAACTCAAACACTCCGCAAAACTTCACACACTGGATTAGCCGGCTGAGGATGTGGCGGTTCTTGCTAATGTCGTAGTAAATATATTTGTTATAGTGAATATGGAATATGATATGTTGAGTAAAATGTTGTGCTAAGATCTATTTAGGTCAGGAGCTGGTTATAAGTTCTGTTCCTATCCAATAACAATGGACAAAAGGGTCCTATCTTGTCAGCCTTGTCAGCAGGTGGCCAAGGACAACACCCACGCCATAGGCCTCTCAGTTCTTCCAACTCACGAGTTCTTGCTCTGAGGACACACACACACACAAACACACACACACACACATCATCACTGTTAAACACACACACACACATCATCACTGTTAAACACACACACACACACACACAAAAATCCCCTCTCTTAGGCTGAACATTTGAAGACAGAGAACCCGACTCAGAGCCAATGCAACAGTGACAGTAGCCTGGAGGTGACCTCGCCCAACTCATCAGGACCAATCAGAAGATCAGAACTACTAGATTGAACCTACTTCATTTATTGCATAAAATGTCTGCACACAATGTTTCGGGGCTCTCTTCAGATAATAATAATAATAATAATAATAATAATATGCCATTTAGCAGACGCTTTTTATCCAAAGCGACTTACAGTCATGCGTGCATACATTTTTGTGTATGGGTGGTCCCGGGGATCGAACCCACTACCTTGGCGTTACAAGCACCATGCTCTACCAGCTGAGCTACAGAAAGTGGATACTCATGGATGCGCATTGCAATTGTAAAATGTCAACACAATTGGAGACACCACGTCATTTTTGGAGACATGTTATTGACAGTAAACTATTGTAGATGCGACTGCTAACTAAATAAAACATTTTAGCTGGCTAGCTAATCATCTTAGCTAAATGTGGGGCAAACAATTCAGTTATTTACCGTTAATTTGAGGGATTGGGGTGAAAGAAATCGAGTTACATAGTGATACTTTACGATATACTGTATTGACAATATCGCAATATTTTAGCGCTAGTTGGCTGTACCTGCACCAAAACACCATTATTGTTCCTTCATAGCTTGTTCTCAATCTTTTCACATTGGGAGCCAATTAGTTTTCAGCACTTTTATTTCCATGACTGATCAAAACTCGTTCTCATGGCTTTCTGATCCCTCTGCAACAGACATATGGTGCGCAATAAAATCACAGTATCGAATCGCAATACGTATAGAATCATGAGACTCGCAATGCTGATGCATATATCTTATTGTGAGGTTCCTGGCAATTCCCAGGCCAAGTTCATTTGCCACAACAAATCTCTTCGCTAGCAAACGCGATGTCTTCTCCAAAACGACAATGTGTCTCCAGCAATGTTTACTTTTTTGACGTTCTATGGCATCTCCACTTTCCAAGCATATATGACCACATGTAATATTTTGGTAAGTGATGCAAATAGTGAACTATGTAGGGCCAGGATGTAAAATATATGTAGCTGCAGCAATTTCTCTTATCTGATATGGTAAGTAATGGGGCTTAATTTATAGCTCCCTAAGAGTTTGACGAACGGGTCCGTGAACGCGATTCCAGATATATTTACCTCTGAATAAACTGCCTTTATTACACCATATCCACATCCAGTAAACTTGTGATTATCAACACTAACCTCATCGTTGTGGCGGCGGACAGCTAGCCTGTATCCCTCGTCATCCAGTTGAGTGAGTGGCAATGTCTTTTTTCGTTCGTACCAATTTTTGGAAAATCCTCGGGTGTAGGACTTTCCGCCTTTAGTAGAAACCTGTTGAATTATTAAATTTGGTCTGGGAGG
The DNA here is from genome assembly GCF_964263955.1 of Coregonus lavaretus. Lineage (NCBI taxonomy): Eukaryota > Metazoa > Chordata > Actinopteri > Salmoniformes > Salmonidae > Coregonus > Coregonus lavaretus. The sequence goes on from NC_139990.1 coordinate 40,860,456, forward strand.
TCCTAATTGTTTCGTTGCCAATTTATCTTAATTTGTTCGCCGACAAAAAGGAACTTCTTTCAAAGACACAATCGAGTTGGACTGAAGCCTAGCCATTTTGATAGTAGTAGTGAATTGATTGAGGCTGCTACCTGGTCTTTTCTTAGTTACGTTCATTCGTGGTTACGTTATGTATGACGAAAGCGCGTAAGTGCAAGCCCACAGACACCCATAGAGAATGTATTGAAAGCTTTGAAATGTGAAAAAAATAGATTTTACATGACAGGCTATGAGAGACTTCTGGGCGATTTTCAACCTGACTGAAATCGCCCAAAAAACGGGCGGGGCCATTTGAAGCACGACTTTAGCCTGATTTGACATTTAGTGGCTGTCAGATCAGACGTGAACACTGATAACTGCTGTTGCCGTGATATAATTTTTTATAAATTTATTTTAAAAAATTATGTATTTTTTTTTTTTTTTTTTTTAAATAATTGATTAGAAAAAAAATCCCTTCCTTTTCCCGTTTGGCAGTGCGTCGCCCATATCGCCCTATTGAACAAGCCGTCCCTGCTTACAACAGTCATGCTAATCACATTAGCGCACGTTAGCTCAACCGTCCCGTATACGGGACATCGATCCTGTAGAGGTTAAGGGATTACGGTTAGCTCTTCTCTGACATACATTGACCTTTAAGGGATTACGATTAGCTCTTCTCTGACATACATTGACCTTTAAGAGATTACGGTTAGCTCTTCTCTGACATACATTGACCTTTAAGGGATTACGGTTAGCTCTTCTCTGACATACATTGACCTTTAAGGGATTACGGTTAGCTCTTCTCTGACATACATTGACCTTTAAGGGATTACGGTTAACTCTTCTCTGACATACATTGACCTTTAAGGGATTACGGTTAGCTCTTCTCTGACATATATTGACCTTTAAGGGATTACGGTTAGCTCTTCTCTGACATACATTGACCTTTAAGGGATTACGGTTAGCTCTTCTCTGACATACATTGACCTTTAAGGGGTTACGGTTAGCTCCCAGGAAGGGTAAAGAGAATGCTCTGTGGTGGGTGACTATGCTAATTGTTAATTGGTTTGTATATAAAGGTAATCATTGGTCTCATTCTGAAGGGAAATGGTTGAACATGGTGATGTAGAATATGATCATGATGACACTGGATCAGACATGGGCTGCATCCCAAATAGCACCCTATTCCATTTATAGTGCCCTACTTTTGACCAGAGTCCAAAGCAGGGTGCCATTTGGGATCCAGACCTGGAGGGCTGTCTTCTTAGACAGTGGTTCCTCAGGTCAGGCCAGACATATTATTGATTTCTAGACACCTTAAACATCCCTGATAGGACATGTATTCTGCTTTTCATTCTTGTCAATGGCATTAAGATACAAATATTCTATTTTAACAACGCTAACTAAGATAATAGTATAGAAGGAATAGAATAGAATGTCTTGCTGTAAGACTGTTCCATGTCAATCTGTGGGCCCAGGCAGCCAGGCCCAGTCCCTCTGTCTCAGCCCCAGCCCCAGGCCCAGTCCCTCTGTCTCAGCCCCAGCCCCAGGCCCAGTCCCTCTGTCTCAGCCCCAGCCCCAGGCCCAGTCCCTCTGTCTCAGCCCCAGCCCCAGGCCCAGTCCCTCTGTCTCAGCCCCAGCCCCAGGCCCAGTCCCTCTGTCTCAGCCCCAGCACCTGCCCTCTGGAACTGGAACATGTCTCTGTGAAGCTAACGTTACATGCTAACAAAGAGAAGAATTGATCAGTTATGGGTAATGGCTATTGTCTCTGGCAATTGCTTAGCTAAGCAGAAAATGGGATGACTGAACCCCATCCTCCATCCTCCCCTCTGAATGTGAATCCTCCAACCCCCTGTAGACTCAGTGGGACGTATAATGAAGGTTTCATAAAAAAATATAACCCCATATGTCTGGAGTAGTCTAGATAACCTTGAAACATGGTATATCCAGGATGCATGGCATATCCGGGGTAGCATGGTATATCCAGGATGCATGGCATATCCGGGGTAGCATGGTATATCCAGGACGCATGGCATATCCGGGGTAGCATGGTATATCCAGGACGCATGGCATATCCGGGGTAGCATGGTATATCCAGGACGCATGGCATATCCGGGGTAGCATGGTATATCCAGGACGCATGGCATAACCGGGGTAGCATGGTATATCCAGGATGCATGGCATAACCGGGGTAGCATGGTATATCCAGGACACATGCCATAATCGGGGGAGCAGTGTGTCAGAGGAAGGCCCTAAAAATTGCCAAAGACTCCAGCCACCTTAGTCATAGATTGTTCTCTCTGCTACCGCACGACTGGCGGTACCGAAGAGCCAAGTCTAGGTCCAAATTATTTGCATTGACCCCCGTATTATTGACTGTCAAGTAGAATAGGGAATTATATCAATTCTATTTAATTTGTGTCCCTTGTAGCAGCAGTCGTTCATCCAACTCTTCAAGCAACTGTGTCCATTACAGAAGAAACTGTACCAGAGACTAAAACATCCAGGTTACAGATATATGTCAAAGATGACTACATTTAACAGTCTAACTATAGTTTCTAACAATACAGAGAGTGTTGAGCTGTGACCGAGGTGGACCGAGCGCTCAGTCAGAAGTCACCTGGTTGTATGACATTGACTCCAGTAATAGTGTGTTACATTAAACTAGGATTGACAGGAATGTAAGTCAGCAGATGTCATTAGTTCAAAATCTAACTATGACTTGGATGTTCATATAAACTCAAGTGTAGGTTGAAAACTTCACAATTACAGCAAAGTCTCAGTCATATCAAGATATATCCCCTCTAGCTAAGTGTCAGCCATATCAATAAATATCCCCTCTAACTAAGTGTCAGCCATATCAAGAAATACCCTGTCTAGCTAAGTGTCAGCCATATCAAGAAATACCCTGTCTAGCTAAGTGTCAGTCATATCAATAAATACCCCCTCTAGCTAAGTGTCAGTCATATTAATAAATACCCCCTCTAGCTAAGTGTCAGCCATATCAAGAAATATCCCCTCTAGCTAAGTGTCAGCCATATCAAGATATACCCCCTCTAGCTAAGTGTCAGTCATATCAATAAATACCCCCTCTAGCTAAGTGTCAGTCATATTAATAAATACCCCCTCTAGCTAAGTGTCAGCCATATCAAGAAATACCCCCTCTAGCTAAGTGTCAGTCATATCAAGAAATACCCCCTCTAGCTAAGTGTCAGTCATATCAAGAAATACCCCCTCTAGCTAAGTGTCAGTCATATTAATAAATACCCCCTCTAGCTAAGTTCAGTCATATCAAGAAATACCCCCTCTAGCTAAGTGTCAGTCATATCAAGAAATACCCCCTCTAGCTAAGTGTCAATCATATTAATAAATACCCCCCCCCCCCCCCCCCAAAAAAAAAAATATTGGAAAGTGGTTATCCCACTGGCTATAGGGTGAATGCACCAATTTGTAAGTCGCTCTGGATAAGAGCGTCTACTAAATGACGTAAATGTGCCCTTGAGCAAGGCACTTAACCCTAATTGCTCCTGTAAGTCGCTCTGGATAAGATCGTCTGCTAAATGACTAAAATGTAAATGTAAATGTATATTAATAAATACCCCCTCTAGTTAAGTGTCAGTCATATCAAGAAATACCCCCTCTAGCTAAGTGTCAGTCATATCAAGAAATACCCCCTCTAGCTAAGTGTCAGTCATATCAAGAAATACCCCCTCTAGCTAAGTGTCAGTCATATCAAGAAATACCCCCTCTAATTAAGTGTCAGTCATATCAATAAATACCCCCTCTAGCTAAGTGTCAGTCATATTAATAAATCCCCCCTCTAGCTAAGTGTCAGTCATATCAATAAATACCCCCTCTAGCTAAGTGTCAGTCATATTAATAAATACCCCCTCTAGCTAAGTGTCAGTCAATTTAATAAATACCCCCTCTAGATAAGTGTCAGTCATATCAAGAAATACCCCCTCTAGCTAAGTGTCAGTCATATCAATAAATACCCCCTCTAGCTAAGTGTCAGTCATATTAATAAATACCCCCTCTAGCTAAGTGTCAGTCATATCAAGAAATACCCCCTCTAGCTAAGTGTCAGTCATATCAATAAATACCCCCTCTAGCTAAGTGTCAGTCATATTAATAAATACCCCCTCTAGCTAAGTGTCAGCCATATCAAGAAATACCCCCTCTAGCTAAGTGTCAGTCATATCAAGAAATACCCCCTCTAGCTAAGTGTCAGTCATATCAATAAATACCCCCTCTAGCTAAGTTCAGTCATATCAAGAAATACCCCCTCTAGCTAAGTGTCAGTCATATCAAGAAATACCCCCTCTAGCTAAGTGTCAAGCATATTAATAAATACCCCCTCTAGCTAAGTGTCAGTCATATCAAGAAATACCCCCTCTAGCTGAGTGTCAGCCATATGAAGAAATACCCCCTCTAGCTAAGTGTCAGTCATATCAAGAAATACCCCCTCTAGCTAAGTGTCAGTCATATCAATAAATACCCCCTCTAGCTAAGTGTCAGTCAATTTAATAAATACCCCCTCTAGATAAGTGTCAGTCATATCAAGAAATACCCCCTCTAGCTAAGTGTCAGTCATATCAATAAATACCCCCTCTAGCTAAGTGTCAGTCATATTAATAAATACCCCCTCTAGCTAAGTGTCAGTCATATCAATAAATACCCCCTCTAGCTAAGTGTCAGTCATATTAATAAATACCCCCTATAGCTAAGTGTCAGCCATATCAAGAAATACCCCCTCTAGCTAAGTGTCAGTCATATCAAGAAATACCCCCTCTAGCTAAGTGTCAGTCATATCAAGAAATACCCCCTCTAGCTAAGTGTCAGTCATATCAATAAATACCCCCTCTAGCTAAGTGTCAATCATATTAATAAATACCCCCTCTAGATAAGTGTCAGTCATATCAAGAAATACCCCCTCTAGCTAAGTGTCAGCCATATGAAGAAATACCCCCTCTAGCTAAGTGTCAGTCATATCAAGAAATACCCCCTCTAGCTAAGTGTCAGTCATATCAATAAATACCCCCTCTAGCTAAGTGTCAGTCATATTAATAAATACCCCCTCTAGCTAAGTGTCAGTCAATTTAATAAATACCCCCTCTAGATAAGTGTCAGTCATATCAAGAAATACCCCCTCTAGCTAAGTGTCAGTCATATCAATAAATACCCCCTCTAGCTAAGTGTCAGTCATATCAATAAATACCCCCTCTAGCTAAGTGTCAGTCATATTAATAAATACCCCCTCTAGCTAAGTGTCAGTCATATTAATAAATACCCCCTCTAGCTAAGTGTCAGTCATATCAAGAAATACCCCCTCTAGCTAAGTGTCAGTCATATCAATAAATACCCCCTCTAGCTAAGTGTCAGTCATATTAATAAATACCCCCTCTAGCTAAGTGTCAGCCATATCAAGAAATACCCCCTCTAGCTAAGTGTCAGTCATATCAAGAAATACCCCCTCTAGCTAAGTGTCAGTCATATCAATAAATACCCCCTCTAGCTAAGTTCAGTCATATCAAGAAATACCCCCTCTAGCTAAGTGTCAGTCATATCAAGAAATACCCCCTCTAGCTAAGTGTCAAGCATATTAATAAATACCCCCTCTAGCTAAGTGTCAGTCATATCAAGAAATACCCCCTCTAGCTGAGTGTCAGCCATATGAAGAAATACCCCCTCTAGCTAAGTGTCAGTCATATCAAGAAATACCCCCTCTAGCTAAGTGTCAGTCATATCAATAAATACCCCCTCTAGCTAAGTGTCAGTCAATTTAATAAATACCCCCTCTAGATAAGTGTCAGTCATATCAAGAAATACCCCCTCTAGCTAAGTGTCAGTCATATCAATAAATACCCCCTCTAGCTAAGTGTCAGTCATATTAATAAATACCCCCTCTAGCTAAGTGTCAGTCATATCAATAAATACCCCCTCTAGCTAAGTGTCAGTCATATTAATAAATACCCCCTATAGCTAAGTGTCAGCCATATCAAGAAATACCCCCTCTAGCTAAGTGTCAGTCATATCAAGAAATACCCCCTCTAGCTAAGTGTCAGTCATATCAATAAATACCCCCTCTAGCTAAGTGTCAATCATATTAATAAATACCCCCTCTAGATAAGTGTCAGTCATATCAAGAAATACCCCCTCTAGCTAAGTGTCAGCCATATGAAGAAATACCCCCTCTAGCTAAGTGTCAGTCATATCAAGAAATACCCCCTCTAGCTAAGTGTCAGTCATATCAATAAATACCCCCTCTAGCTAAGTGTCAGTCATATTAATAAATACCCCCTCTAGCTAAGTGTCAGTCAATTTAATAAATACCCCCTCTAGATAAGTGTCAGTCATATCAAGAAATACCCCCTCTAGCTAAGTGTCAGTCATATCAATAAATACCCCCTCTAGCTAAGTGTCAGTCATATCAATAAATACCCCCTCTAGCTAAGTGTCAGTCATATTAATAAATACCCCCTCTAGCTAAGTGTCAGTCATATTAATAAATACCCCCTCTAGCTAAGTGTCAGTCATATCAAGAAATACCCCCTCTAGCTAAGTGTCAGTCATATCAATAAATACCCCCTCTAGCTAAGTGTCAGTCATATTAATAAATACCCCCTCTAGCTAAGTGTCAGCCATATCAAGAAATACCCCCTCTAGCTAAGTGTCAGTCATATCAAGAAATACCCCCTCTAGCTAAGTGTCAGTCATATCAATAAATACCCCCTCTAGCTAAGTTCAGTCATATCAAGAAATACCCCCTCTAGCTAAGTGTCAGTCATATCAAGAAATACCCCCTCTAGCTAAGTGTCAATCATATAAATAAATACCCCCTCTAGCTAAGTGTCAGTCATATCAAGAAATACCCCCTCTAGCTAAGTGTCAGCCATATGAAGAAATACCCCCTCTAGCTAAGTGTCAGTCATATCAAGAAATACCCCCTCTAGCTAAGTGTCAGTCATATCAATAAATACCCCCTCTAGCTAAGTGTCAGTCAATTTAATAAATACCCCCTCTAGATAAGTGTCAGTCATATCAAGAAATACCCCCTCTAGCTAAGTGTCAGTCATATCAATAAATACCCCCTCTAGCTAAGTGTCAGTCATATTAATAAATACCCCCTCTAGCTAAGTGTCAGCCATATCAAGAAATACCCCCTCTAGCTAAGTGTCAGTCATATCAAGAAATACCCCCTCTAGCTAAGTGTCAGTCATATCAATAAATACCCCCTCTAGCTAAGTTCAGTCATATCAAGAAATACCCCCTCTAGCTAAGTGTCAGTCATATCAAGAAATACCCCCTCTAGCTAAGTGTCAATCATATTAATAAATACCCCCTCTAGATAAGTGTCAGTCATATCAAGAAATACCCCCTCTAGCTAAGTGTCAGCCATATGAAGAAATACCCCCTCTAGCTAAGTGTCAGTCATATCAAGAAATACCCCCTCTAGCTAAGTGTCAGTCATATCAATAAATACCCCCTCTAGCTAAGTGTCAGTCATATTAATAAATACCCCCTCTAGCTAAGTGTCAGTCATATCAATAAATACCCCTCTAGCTAAGTGTCAGTCATATTAATAAATACCCCCTCTAGCTAAGTGTCAGTCATATCAATAAATACCCCCTCTAGCTAAGTGTCAGTCATATCAAGAAATACCCCCTCTAGCTAAGTGTCAGTCATATCAATAAATACCCCCTCTAGCTAAGTTCAGTCATATCAAGAAATACCCCCTCTAGCTAAGTGTCAGTCATATCAAGAAATACCCCCTCTAGCTAAGTGTCAATCATATTAATAAATACCCCCTCTAGATAAGTGTCAGTCATATCAAGAAATACCCCCTCTAGCTAAGTGTCAGCCATATGAAGAAATACCCCCTCTAGCTAAGTGTCAGTCATATCAATAAATACCCCTCTAGCTAAGTGTCAGTCATATCAATAAATACCCCCTCTAGCTAAGTGTCAGTCATATTAATAAATACCCCCTCTAGCTAAGTGTCAGCCATATCAAGAAATACCCCCTCTAGCTAAGTGTCAGTCATATCAAGAAATACCCCCTCTAGCTAAGTGTCAGTCATATCAATAAATACCCCCTCTAGCTAAGTTCAGTCATATCAAGAAATACCCCCTCTAGCTAAGTGTCAGTCATATCAAGAAATACCCCCTCTAGCTAAGTGTCAATCATATTAATAAATACCCCCTCTAGATAAGTGTCAGTCATATCAAGAAATACCCCCTCTAGCTAAGTGTCAGCCATATGAAGAAATACCCCCTCTAGCTAAGTGTCAGTCATATCAATAAATACCCCCTCTAGCTAAGTGTCAGTCATATCAATAAATACCCCCTCTAGCTAAGTGTCAGTCATATCAATAAATACCCCTCTAGCTAAGTGTCAGTCATATTAATAAATACCCCCTCTAGCTAAGTGTCAGTCATATCAATAAATACCCCCTCTAGCTAAGTGTCAGTCATATCAAGAAATACCCCCTCTAGCTAAGTGTCAGTCATATCAATAAATACCCCCTCTAGCTAAGTTCAGTCATATCAAGAAATACCCCCTCTAGCTAAGTGTCAGTCATATCAAGAAATACCCCCTCTAGCTAAGTGTCAATCATATTAATAAATACCCCCTCTAGATAAGTGTCAGTCATATCAAGAAATACCCCCTCTAGCTAAGTGTCAGCCATATGAAGAAATACCCCCTCTAGCTAAGTGTCAGTCATATCAATAAATACCCCTCTAGCTAAGTGTCAGTCATATCAATAAATACCCCCTCTAGCTAAGTGTCAGTCATATTAATAAATACCCCCTCTAGCTAAGTGTCAGCCATATCAAGAAATACCCCCTCTAGCTAAGTGTCAGTCATATCAAGAAATACCCCCTCTAGCTAAGTGTCAGTCATATCAATAAATACCCCCTCTAGCTAAGTTCAGTCATATCAAGAAATACCCCCTCTAGCTAAGTGTCAGTCATATCAAGAAATACCCCCTCTAGCTAAGTGTCAATCATATTAATAAATACCCCCTCTAGATAAGTGTCAGTCATATCAAGAAATACCCCCTCTAGCTAAGTGTCAGCCATATGAAGAAATACCCCCTCTAGCTAAGTGTCAGTCATATCAAGAAATACCCCCTCTAGCTAAGTGTCAGTCATATCAATAAATACCCCCTCTAGCTAAGTGTCAGTCATATTAATAAATACCCCCTCTAGCTAAGTGTCAGTCATATCAATAAATACCCCCTCTAGCTAAGTGTCAGTCATATCTAGAAATACCCCCTCTAGCTAAGTGTCAGTCATATTAATAAATACCCCCTATAGCTAAGTACATATTCCTATTCTTTATGTACTATAAAAATAGTGCCATTCCATTCAGACAGCATATTACTTTGCTTTATTTATATATTTCAATATTACATAACCAATTGTTCAAAAACTGTGTAGGCCTAACCAGAGCCATATATTTAGGATGACTGTATCTAAATCCTTTGCTCTGGGCTGAACCATTGTAAAATGATTACGGCTGTGAAACCTTGTTATTCTTGGTCGAGGTTACTTCAGGAAAAATATCATCTGAAATGCTCCTGTCAAGTGGACTTTTGTGTGAAATAATTTGTAACATTGCCGCTGTGATTCATAAAAGAATATGTATGCGTCCCAAATGGCACCCTATTCCTTATATAGTGCACTACTCTTGACCAGGGCACACTACTTTTGACCAGAGCCAATAGGGCCCTGGTAGTGCACTATAAAGTGAATAGAGTGCCATTTGGGCGGTAGTTAAAACGTCTGTGTTGGCCCATCGCGAACCCGACAGGAGAGCATTTGGGTCCCTGCTAGGTCATTGTGCCTGACTGGTAAGGTTCAGTGAAGCAGTAATGCTCTGTATTGTTTGTAACTGTGGATGTATAGCCTACAATAGGCTGTTTCCATTGTCAATGGGAGTAGCATAGAGAGGAAAGAAGAATTACAGTTAGTCCAGTTAGTTCTAATTGTCCCACTTTCAGCAGGTCCAACCATTGTTTAATAGTTGGAATGAAACAATAGATGTGTTGTGGTATGTTTTTAAATCATGAGGTAGTTGCATGTGGAGACACTAAGCACAGGAAAGTAAGGGAAACATGACAGGATATAGAAGTGCAAGTGCAGATAGCCTGGTCTCAGATCTGTTTGTGCTGTCTTGCCAAATCATGTGGTCATTAGGTAAGACAGCGCAAACAGATCTGGGACCAGGTTATAGGACAGTACCGTTAGATAACCAAATCACCTTCTCCCAATGCCTTTTGAGTGAATCAAAGCCATACAATAATGTGCTAGAAAAGCTTCCTAATACTTTTTTGCTTTGATCTATATTTGTACTATTTGTCACCATCAAACATCCTAGTGATTGCAGCATGCTAAAATGGCCGCCACTCTTCAGAGAGTAGAGGAGAAGAGAAGAGGCTACGTCAGTCTTTGTTAAAGTGTATGTGCATAAAGGCAAGGTAGCCTTGTTCCTTTCATCCACATGCTCTCCTTGGTCAACAGTCCTGTTGGCTGTAACTAGGAGGACAAAGAGCTTTATAGACTAGAGACAGACTTTCAATACAACCACCCAGGTTGCACCTCTGCTGCTCAGGTTCTTTCATTCAAAGCCTTTGGTGTTGTGTTAGAACTATAAGAACACATTTAAAGTTTCTCTTTTTGATTCTTCAGTTCCTTGTGACCAGATCATCCTTTTCAACCTGTGTTACCAATGTCTATTACAACCATATGATACCGTTTATATAGACAGTATATATAAACTAATAATTAACTAATAATTAGACACTAGTAAACAATGTATAAACCCTATATAAATATGTTACAATGAAAACTAATGCTTAATATAGTGTTACCTAATTATCTACACCAATGACACAATCACTAAGATACAGTATACAACATTTGACCCTGTGACACCTTCCCACCTGTCTTTGACCCCAAAAGCACCAGGCTCTCAGTTAGGAGAAAGCAATCTGATACCTAATGCACCCAATCATTAAACAAGCAGAAACATTAAGTATGTGTTGGTTAATGAGAGAGAGAGAGAGAGAGAGAGAGAGAGAGAGAGAGAGAGAGAGAGAGAGAGAGAGAGAGAGAGAGAGAGCGAGAGCGCGCGCGCGCTATGGCAGTGTGTCTTATTTAAGGGGAGTTGATTGTTTGTTAATTGTTTTCAATCTGTAGCAGCATCTTTTAATTAGGTTGTTTGTATTTCCTTCAAGCACCAATGGAGTTACTCAATCTCTGTTATTAAATTGAGAGCCAGTGTTTCTATCTAGTTGAGCTATATAATGTATCTATAGCTATGATGTAATACAGAACCAATAGAAGAAGAGATCAGTGAGTTGCTTTGATGTATTACAGAACCAATAGAAGAAGAGATCAGTGAGTTGATTTGATGTAATACAGAAACAATAGAAGAAGAAATCGGTGAGTTGCTTTGATGTAATGCAGAATCAATAGAAGAAGAGATCAGTAAGTTGCGTTGATGTAATGCAGAACCAATAGAAGAAGAGATCAGTAAGTTGCGTTGATGTAATGCAGAACCAATAGATGAAGGGATCAGTGAGTTACTTTGAACACATTTATGACATCTTGTAGCTTTCAATTTTCCTCTATTTTGTCTTTGTTGTTTTTCCACCATGGTTGTTTATATGAATTGATACATGAGCATGTCTTTATAGAGGCAAGGTAATCACACAGCTGAGGTCTAAAGCCGCCCATTGAAAGTAGACAGATGAATACAAGGCTTTACTCTCAATGGTAATGTCCCTCAATAAAGCTGCTCACTGCATTCAGCTTCAGGATTTCTGAAGAGGATCAAAAGAGAAATAGACATGTTTTTGATGTCCAAGACATGGTATTATTCTGTTGTTTTTTATGTCCAAGACATGGTATTATTCTGTTGTTTCTGAGGTGCTTAGAGTTGTTTATCTCGCCTGAGGCCTTATCTCTTGGCAATGTCTGTTCATCCCAGAATGATGCAACCCAGGGCTGAAAATTGACATTTACTGTAATGTGTGAAGGGAAATATGGAGCCAGCCGGGCTGCCTGCAGTGCTCCAGACTACCTACTTATCTTTGATCACGAATGTGCCATTGATTCCTGGTGAAATGTTGACATCAAATAAGTGAAACGTGTGGCTGACCTTTCTGAATATCCCGGGGCAAGGAGATAATAGAAACTGGGAATACCTGTTCAAATTATTCCACCTTGACATTTTAGCACCAGCCACCAGATTAGCATTCCGGACCTAAGACGGAGGGGAACATGTCACATTTTTATTTACTAGAGGGAATAGTCCAATTAAATGTGACTTTAAGGCCACACCTGCCACGTTTAATTTCTGTCGTCGATATTTTCAATAATGCTGATTCTTGACCCTTAGTGTGACGTTTTTTCTGCCTAATTTAGGATCAGCTTCTCTGTTTCCCTGGACTAACTCAGCTGACCTCTGGAATTCAGGTTTGTCTATATTATGTCAAGACCGATAGTCAATTCTCTCTGTAGCTAGATTAGGGTTGCATCCCAAATGGCACCCTATTCCCTATGTAGTGCACTACCCTATGTAGAGCCCTATGGGCCCTGGTCAGAAGTAGTGCACTATATAGGGAATAGGGTGCCATTTGGGACAGAGACGGATAGTCAGTTCTCCCACAGCTAGATTAACAGTCATTTCCTGGCTCAACTCTACTATGTGTTGATGGGGGTGAATGTACTATCCTGGCTCAACATTTACATTTACATTTACGTCATTTAGCAGACGCTCTTATCCAGAGCGACTTACAAATAGGTGCATTCACCTTATAGCCAGTGGGATAACCACTTTACAATGTTGTTGTTGTTTTTTTTTGGGGGGGGGGGGGGGGGTTGGAGTAAAGGGGGGGGGGTGGGGGTAGAAGGATTACTTTATCCTATCCCAGGTATTCCTTAAAGAGGTGGGGTTTCAAATGTCTCCGGAAGGTGGTGAGTGACTCCGCTGTCCTGGCGTCGTGAGGGAGCTTGTTCCACCATTGGGGTGCCAGAGCAGCGAACAGTTTTGACTGGGCTGAGCGGGAACTATGCTTCCGCAGAGGTAGGGGAGCCAGCAGGCCAGAGGTGGATGAACGCAGTGCCCTCGTTTGGGTGTAGGGACTGATCAGAGCCTGAAGGTACGGAGGTGCCGTTCCCCTCACAGCTCCGTAGGCAAGCACCATGGTCTTGTAGCAGATGCGAGCTTCAACTGTAACCCAGTGGAGTGTGCGGAGGAGCGGGGTGACGTGAGAGAACTTGGGAAGGTTGAACACCAGACGGGCTGCGGCATTCTGGATGAGTTGTAGGGGTTTAATGGCACAGGCAGGGAGCCCAGCCAACAGCGAGTTGCAGTAATCCAGACGGGAGATGACAAGTGCCTGGATTAGGACCTGTGCCGCTTCCTGTGTAAGGCAGGGTCGTACTCTCCGAATGTTGTAGAGCATGAGCCTACAGGATCGGGTCACCGCCTTGATGTTAGCGGAGAACGACAGGGTGTTGTCCAGGGTCACGCCAAGGCTCTTCGCACTCTGGGAGGAGGACACAACGGAGTTGTCAACCGTGATGGCGAGATCATGGAACGGGCAGTCCTTCCCCGGGAGGAAGAGCAGCTCCATCTTGCCGAGGTTCAGCTTGAGGTGGTGATCCGTCATCCATACTGATATGTCTGCCAGACATGCAGAGATGCGATTCGCCACCTGGTTATCAGAAGGGGAAAGGAGAAGATTAGTTGTGTGTCGTCAGCGTAGCAATGATAGGAGAGGCCATGTGAGGATATGACAGTGCCAAGTGACTTGGTGTATAGCGAGAATAGGAGAGGGCCTAGAACTGAGCCCTGGGGGACACCAGTGGCGAGAGCACGTGGTGCGGAGACAGCTTCTCGCCACGCCACTTGGTACGAGCGACCGGTCAGGTAGGACGCAATCCAAGAGTGAGCCGCGCCGGAGATGCCCAGCTCGGAGAGGGTGGAGAGGAGGATCTGATGGTTCACAGTATCAAAGGCAGCAGACAGGTCTAGAAGGACAAGAGCAGAGGAGAGAGAGTTAGCTTTAGCAGTGCGGAGAGCCTCCGTGACACAGAGAAGAGCAGTCTCAGTTGAATGACTAGTCTTGAAACCTGACTGGTTTGGATCAAGAAGGTCATTCTGAGAGAGATAGCAAGAGAGTTGGCTAAAGACGGCACGCTCAATAGTTTTGGAGAGAAAAGAAAGAAGGGATACTGGTCTGTAGTTGTTGACATCAGAGGGATCGAGTGTTGGTTTTTTGAGAAGGGGTGCAACTCTCGCTCTCTTGAAGACGGAAGGGACATAGCCAGCGGTCAAGGATGAGTTGATCAGCGAGGTGAGGTAAGGGAGAAGGTCACCGGAGATGGTCTGGAGAAGAGAGGAGGGGATAGGGTCAAGCGGGAAGGTTGTTGGGCGGCCTGCCGTCACAAGTCGCAAGATTTTATCTGGAGAGAGAGGGGAGAAAGAAGTCAAAGCATAGGGTAGGGCAGTGTGAGCAGGACCAGCAGTGTCATTTGACTTAACAAACGAGGATCGGATGTCGTCAACCTTCTTTTCAAAATGGTTGACGAAGTCATCCACAGAGAGGGAGGAGGGAGGAGGAGGGGGGGGGGGGGGGGGGGGATTCAGCAGGGAGGAGAATGTGGCAAAGAGCTTCCTAGGGTTAGAGGCGGATGCTTGGAATTTAGAGTGGTAGAAAGTGGCCTTAGCAGCAGAAACAGATGAAGAGAATGTAGAGAGGAGGGAGTGAAAAGATGCCAGGTCCGCAGGGAGTCTAGTTTTCTTCCATTTCCGCTCGGCTGCCCGGAGCCCTGTTCTGTGAGCTCGCAATGAGTCATCAAGCCACGGAGCTGGAGGGGAGGACCGAGCCGGCCGGGAGGATAGGGGACATAGAGAGTCAAAGGATGCAGAAAGGGAGGAGAGGAGGGTTGAGGAGGCAGAATCAGGAGATTGGAGGGAGAAGGATTGAGCAGAGGGAAGAGATGATAGGATGGAAGAGGAGAGAGTAGCGGGAGAGAGAGAGCGAAGGTTGCGACGGCGCATTACCATCTGTGTAGGGGCAGAGTGAGTAGTGTTGGAGGAGAGGGAGAGAGAAAAGGATACAAAGTAGTGGTCGGAGACTTGGAGGGGAGTTGCAGTGAGATTAGTAGAAGAACAGCATCTAGTGAAGATGAGGTCAAGCGTATTGCCTGCCTTGTGAGTAGGGGGGGACGGTGAGAGGGTGAGGTCAAAAGAGGAGAGGAGTGGAAAGAAGGAGGCAGAGAGAAATGAGTCAAATGTAGACGTAGGGAGGTTGAAATCCCCCAGAACTGTGAGGGGTGAGCCATCCTCAGGAAAGGAACTTATCAAGGCGTCAAGCTCATTGATGAACTCTCCAAGGGAACCTGGAGGGCGATAGATGACAAGGATATTAAGCTTAAATGGGCTAGTGACTGTGACAGCATGGAATTCAAATGAGGAGATAGACAGATGGGTCAGGGGAAAAATTGAGAATGTCCACTTGGGAGAGATGAGGATTCCTGTGCCACCACCCCGCTGACCAGATGCTCTCGGGGTATGCGAGAACACATGGTCAGACGAGGAGAGAGCAGCAGGGGTAGCAGTGTTTTCAGTGGTAATCCATGTTTCCGTCAGCGCCAAGAAGTCGAGGGACTGGAGGGTAGCATAGGCTGAGATGAACTCTGCCTTGTTGGCAGCAGAACGGCAGTTCTAGAGGCTGCCTGAGACCTGGAACTCCACGTGGGTCGTGCGTGCAGGGACCACCAGGTTAGAGAGGCAGCAGCCACGCGGTGTGAGGCGTTTGTGTAGCCTGTGCGGAGAGGAGAGAACAGGGATAGGCAGAGGCATAGTTGACAGGCTGCAGCAGATGGCTACAATAATGCAAAGGAGATCGGAATGAAATGAACTAAACATCTGGGAAAGGAGAGAGCGGGGCCTCCCTCACCACAACTTCCAAATATAACTCTCCCAACTTCCACCTCAGAAACTATAATTGTTGTAAACTACAGCGGTTCAATGTTTTCTAGGAATAGACTAACTTAGTTTATTCAGCTAGCTAACTAGGTGCAGTATTATTCCGTGAAAAACGTCCGGGCACCTCGTCATAAGACGCCACAGCCAGCTAGCATGCCGGTCTCCAACAACACGGTTTAGCGCCAATACTCAGCCACAACAAACCACCAGTGTATCAACACGCAAGCAGATCGTTCGTGTCCGTGTCTAACGTTGTGGGTTAGTCCCGACAGCTTGAGCGAGTCCGTCGTCAACTTATTCAGCCAGTTAGTTAGCTAGGATAGTTAGCAAACTAGCTAGCCATTGCTTTCAGACAAAGAAGAACCCCTCCTTTCACGGCGCGAACACAAAGAGAGCCAAACTAACGTTAACTAGTCACCCATGTCCCGAATTCCTTGAACGACTCGGGCTATCAATATGTAAAGAACAAAACACAAGTGCAGGTTATGACTTACCCCTAGCAGCTAGCCAAGTGCAAAGCTAGCCACTGAATTGACTCAGCCAGTTCGTGTCTGTTCGCTCGGTCGTTCCAGCTATTGTTTACTAGTCGCTATCCAGGTAGCAACAAGCTAGCTAAATTTCAAGCACAGTAGCCACTTGCTACCTAACGTTAACGGTTCAGACAATGAGGTTAGAAAACAGCTGAATGGTACTCTGTGTTGATGGGGGTGAATGTACTATCCTGGCTCAACTCTACTCTGTGTTGATGGGGGTGAATGTACTATCCTGGCTCAACTCTACTCTGTGTTGATGGGGGTGAATATACTATCCTGGCTCAACTCTACTCTGTGTTGATGGGGGTGAATATACTATCCTGGCTCAACCCCACTCTGTGTTGATGGGGGTGAATATACTATCCTGGCTCAACTCTACTCTGTGTTGATGGGGGTGAATGTACTATCCTGGCTCAACTCTACTCTGTGTTGATGGGGGTGAATGTACTATCCTGGCTCAACTCTACTCTGTGTTGATGGGGGTGAATATACTATCCTGGCTCAACTCTACTCTGTGTTGATGGGGGTGAATATACTATCCTGGCTCAACCCCACTCTGTGTTGATGGGGGTGAATATACTATCCTGGCTCAACTCTACTCTGTGTTGATGGGGGTGAATGTACTATCCTGGCTCAACTCTACTCTGTGTTGATGGGGAGAATGTTCTATCCTGGCTCAACTCTACTCTGTGTTGATGGGGGTGAATGTACTATCCTGGCTCAACTCTACTCTGTGTTGATGGGGGTGAATATACTATCCTGGCTCAACTCTACTCTGTGTTGATGGGGGTGAATATACTATCCTGGCTCAACCCCACTCTGTGTTGATGGGGGTGAATATACTATCCTGGCTCAACTCTACTCTGTGTTGATGGGGAGAATGTTCTATCCTGGCTCAACTCTACTCTGTGTTGATGGGGGTGAATGTACTATCCTGGCTCAACCCCACTCTGTGTTGATGGGGGTGAATATACTATCCTGGCTCAACTCTACTCTGTGTTGATGGGGAGAATGTTCTATCCTGGCTCAACTCTACTCTGTGTTGATGGGGGAGAATGTTCTATCCTGGCTCAACTCTACTCTGTGTTGATGGGGGTGAATGTACTATCCTGGCTCAACTCTACTTTGTGTTGATGGGGGTGAATGTACTATCCTGGCTCAACTATACTCTGTGTTGATGGAGATGAATGTACTATCCTGGCTCAACTATACTCTGTGTTGATGGGGGTGAATGTACTATCCTCGCTCAACTCTACTCTGTGTTGATGGGGGTGAATGTACGGGTGTTTATCAAGCTTAGCCTACCTCTCCATCCATAATGATACAACATGATGGACAAATGTAATACTTTGATGCAAGAACTAGTAGATCAAAAACACTAATACATCGTTTTAAATTGGAAGGGTAATAGTTCTGATGTTCGTGTGGGATTCCTTCAGAATTACTGTGGTTACAGCACTTTCATCAACACGTTTTGAGGCTGTGTGTGTGTGTGTATTGAGGCTAGGTTCAGAGAGGAGTCCTCATCGGGCCTTTACCACCATCTATCTGTCTGGCAATATGCATCACTCCTTCCCTCCTTGAACATTCCGTCTAATGACTCTGCTGTGCCCTGCAGGTTCCTGATTCAAAACTGTTTTTCCCAGTATGATTCCTTCAGTCTAACTAACGCAGAAATAAATGGTCCAAAGTTTGTCTAAATGGAGCTGCTTGGACATTTGTGTGTCTGTGTGTGTGTGTGTAGAGGTTGTATCATTAGTAACATATCGATATTGAAGTAACACAAATCTGTATCTGTTGAAAAAACTTTATTTTCCATTTAACGACTGCTGTTAATTCTTTACCTTCAGCTAAATGTCAGCGACCCATGCTCTCACAGCACATTTAAAAAAACGCTTGTTGCCGGGAAGATTTCCAAGACAATAGCTTTCCAATACAGTACAACTGGCAGGCTGTCAGCCCAGATGGGGTCATTTTAGACCATGGCCTTAGGAGATCCCAGGTAACCCCAGCCTCTATCCTTCCAACGATGATCTCATGGAGGCAGAATGTCTGTGTGTTTTCAAAGCCCAGACGTTGCTGTTAAACAATGCCCTTCACTGCTTCCTCCAGTAGAGTCCAGAGAGGATTTTGTGATTGTTCCAGACACCAGTCCATCAGAAAAAACACATTACAAAACAACCATAGACAATAACAATACTAAAACAACAACAAATAAAATGGTCCTTTGTCCTGTCCTGTCATGTCCTGTTGTGGCTGGTCTTGTCCTGTCCAGTCCTGTCATGTCATGTCCTGTGCTGTCAGCTACTGAGAGAAGTTGTCTATTAAATCAGGCAGTCGATGAGATCAGCTCACCATCTCAGAGGATTATCAACACCATTTTCTCCCTAGGGGCCCGATTCAGACTTAGGAAATGTACGCCTTTCCTACATACGCCTTTCCTAAGCACTTCTCAGTAGTTGGTATTCAGACTTACCTTATGCAGGTGCGTAAGGGGCATTGCAGGCGTGGTCCCCTTGCATGCGCTTAATACCTTTTATTCAACCGCTGAAAACCCTCCCACTTGCTGGCCAATAGATTTTATTGTAGCGTTTTCATTCGTTAGGGATTTTAGTACATTTATCTAAAGCCATCCCTTTACATTTAGTGTACCTTTAATTTGAATTTTCTTGACAGACTCACTAGAATATATGGAGGGAAGGGGATCAGAATATTAGGGACCAATGAAAGAAAGGGATGTAAATACATGCATATTCATCTCCTTTTCAGCACCAATTGGTAGATAACATTATTTTTATCTGATCTTGTATATTATTTAGGGTTAGGACAGTATTTATGAATAATTGAAAAAACTGGTTTGGAGATCCTTTATGCAGTAAAGATATAGGTGAATCAAAAATACAGTGATTTGATTCGTCCTGAAAGTTAAATTGTCCAATCCGTGAAATATTGGAAAGTGAGAAAAGTGTACAATAGGGGTTGAACATTATTCCTATAAATCTACCCTAATCCTGTATGACAACGGTCCAGTCATGGTTAACGGTGCGCTAGCCTCAAGGTTTAACCTGCTACGTTAAGACAGCGTTCCATAATGATCCAATAGGCTACATGTCCCAAATTATTGCGCAACTTGTAATACGTTAGCCTGATATGATCCACTATTGCTAGCGATCCTCAGGAACAACCACACGAACGTGACAGAGGAAAGAAAGGTAAATTAGCGATGTAATGGAATGATGCAAAATATAAGGAAACTAACACTAAAAGTGGCAGTTATAAATGTATGTTGGTATAACTGACGGTGGCTATCGATAGTGGCTAATATTTAACCCAATACAAATTGTTAAAAATATAGCCTAATTAATACATTCTATAAATAAATCAACTCGGTAGGTTTGGCGCCATAGGCCTACTGTCATTTGTGGAAGGCTACAGAACAATGGCGGCTGGCCGATAGAGGGCGCTAGGGCGCCGCCCCCTTAAATAAAATTATTTAAAAAAAAAAAATAAAATAAAAAAAAAAAAAATAATAATAATAATAAAAACATCAGTATGTCAATATTTGTGTGTTTGAAATATGGAATGCACACAGTAATATGTGTAAGATATGATAGAAAATCATATTCGCAACCTTTCCTCTGCCTGTCAAACGCCTCGTCAGCTCTGGGCGATACAGAAAGTGCCCCGAGGAGGCGGGTCTACGTAGCAGTTAAGCCAATTGCTAATTTAAGATATGAATGTATGACATAAAATGTAGCTAATCAGCGATTTTAATTCGAATCCAAGGAGGGCGATTATTTTATCGCCACAAGCTCGCCCCTGATAAAATAAGGACCGGGCTCCAGTGGCGCCATTTTTACTAGACGACAATGGCGAGCGCAAACGTTACTCCTCCAAGACCCAACCCTAACTCGGTGAAATCTCTCCTCCAAGATCCGTTTGAGAGGAGAACTTTGTCAGAGAAAGTTCGGGTGAAAGAGCTGGGCCCAGATCAACCTGACCTCTCAATCAGACAGCAGGCTAGCGAGAAAGGGAAGCAGTATATGCGCGGCTTCTCCCGTAGCTGGTACACCAGGAAGGCTTGGCTAGCTGGGTGCACTGATGCTAATGCTTTATTTTGCTTTCCGTGCTTGCTTTTTAAAACGACGGGGTCAGATTCAGCATGGACAGGTACCGGAGTGAGGGATATGAAGCACCTGTCAGAGAAGGTAAAGAAACATGAGAACACCAGGGCACACATGGACAACTCTGTAAAGCTAGCTGTATTAGGAAGGGTGAACATTGCTACGCAGCTGGATGACGGCCACAGGATTGCGGTGAGGAAACACAATGAGGAGGTGGATAAAAACAGGCACATTCTATCCAAAATTATCGATTGTGTGAAGTTCTGTGGGGCTTTTGAGTTGGCCTTGCGTGGGCACGAGGAGACTGACTCCTCGGACAACCCCGGCATTTTCCGGGGCTTAGTGGATTTTGTTGCCTCCCTCGACAGTGTGCTGGAGGAGCACCTGAAGACAGCTACCGTTTTTAAGGGCACGTCAAAGACGATACAGAACGAGCTGTTGGACTGTATGCTGTCAGTGCTTAAGGATTACATCCTGGAGGAAGTAAAGAGTGCTGATTTTATCGCCATTCAAGCTGACTGACGTTTCCACCCACTGCCAGTTGGTGCTTGTGATACGCTACATCGATGCTAAAAGTAACGTCCAAGAGCGTTTTTTCGAGTTCATTTTGATCGAGAACGCAACCGCCGACACCATCGCTACAGCGCTGCTGGAGAGGCTCAGCACCATACTCTCACATGGACAAAATGCCAAACTTATTGCCCAGGCTTACGACGGAGCAAGTGTGATGAGGGGAGCCACCGGCGGAGTGCAGCGTAAAATAGTGGATGTGTACGAAAATGCGCACTACGTCCACTGCTATGCACATCAGCTGAACCTCATCATGCAGCAGGCTACTTCACGCATCCCCAGGATCGGCACTTTCTTTTCCGACCTTGCAGGATTTTCTGCTTTCTTCTCCAGGTCTCCCAAGCGAACCACCGTGCTTGACGAAGTGGTTGCGCATAGACTCCCCAGAGCCTCTACAACACGGTGGAACTTCCACAGTCGCGCTGTAAACACTGTGTACGAGTACAGGGATGACCTCCTAACGTGTTTCCAGACCATCAGAGACTCTGGGAACTTTGATGCCCCGACTGTCAGAGAGGCGGGGGGCTTTGTGAGGATGCTCGAAGACGAGGCTTTCTGTTTTTTCCTGGCACTGTTCCACAAGATCATGCCAAATGTGGACATGCTTTTCAGCCAGCTGCAGAAGAGGAACATCGACCCTGTCTTCATTAAAGCACTTGTCCAGAGGTTCACAGACAGCATGCTAACAATCAGGTAAATAACTATATTTACTATTGGCTGATAAAGATGTTGTTAGAAAGATGAATAGTTCACTTACAACAGTTTAAAAGCCTAAATGTGTCTGGTCATCAAAGTGAGTGATTATCATAGAGCCGTCACAATTATATTTGTTTTAGTATTTTAAAAGGAAAGAGAAGACACAATCAGACGTTGATAATAATGCAGGAAAGTACTACACAGTTTGTAATAATTATTCAGGTGTCCACCAGGTCAATTTCTAGAAGAGGCCTAGTTGTTATTGAAGATTAACTTTATTGCTAAGTGCACAGCAGAACAAAATGATGTTGCATCCCTCTCACAAATGTAATAGAAAAAGGCTTTAAAACGTAATAACATCAGTTAATTATGTACATCACAGGTTAAAAGCAGTTACTAGACATAGTTTGTGTGTATATACACACTATCTGTCTGTCTGTCTGTCTGTCTATATATATATATATATATATATATATATATATATATATATATATATATATATATATATATATATATATAAAGTCACTGGTTGTGTGTTGAGGGGGAATTACAGTGAGTTAAGAAGTCTGATTGCAAGTTATCAAATTAAACTTTATTTTTTGGACCCAGGGCCTCAATTCCCTCTTTGTGTGGGGACAGCGCATCTGACGAGCAGCAACAGCCCATCAAGCGACGGAGGATGCTGGGACCAGGAGAACAACAGAGGTTGGCTATAGAGGTAAGTTGTGATGTAATTGTCAGTGTTTCCCCCTAGAACTATTTTCAGGCCTGGTAGTATGTAGCCAAAACCCTGAACAATCAGCACCTTGGTAATCATATACTTGAGTTGGACATAGGCATGTGTCAGTCAGGATCACTTGCATCAAAATAGCTTAATTGCAAATTAAAGCTGATGATGTATCTTTTACAGGTATGTGATACCATCCTGAGTCATGCCAAAGAGAGGTTCTCCTTCACCCAGCACCTCATCAGCGCAACACTATTGCACGGAGAGTTGTTCCCACAACACAGTGTGAAGTTCCCCGATACAGCGCTTGAAACAACCGTGGAGGCGTACCCCATGTTGAACAAGGCCAAGCTCAAAACCGAACTGTCCCTCATCTATGAGAACAGTGAGTTCAAGGCTTGTAGTGGTGCAGTGCCCCTGTACCAGTTCTTCATGGAGAACAACCTTCAGAGCACTTTCACAGAGACTGCCAGCCTCCTCAAGATCCTCATCACCACACCCATGACAACTGCTGAGTCAGAAAGGTGCTTCTCTACACTGAAAAGGATCAAGACCTTCCTGAGAAACAGCATGACACAGGATCGCCTGAACGCTCTGGCCATGCTCTCCATGGAGAAGAAACTTGTCAGGGACATTCCTGACTTTAATCAAAGGGTCATTGAGAGGTTTGCCACTCAGAAGGACAGACGGGCAAAATTCCTGTACAAATAAGATGACAGACACACACACACAGAGCAGCTCTGGCCGCATGTTTCTTTGTATATAGTTGACCTTAGCATAAAAAATCCAGTTATATATGGTACTCTAGAAAGTCTTAATAGTGTCTTTGCTAATATTACTGTATATATGTTGTTTGTATCAATTAATTGTTGCAGTTCTGGAGCACATTAACAATTAGTCACATTTAGTATGATCATAAAATACTGTATGCTATTCTTCCAGTCAAAGGTTTGAGTTCATCCACTTGATATCCATTTCTATATTATACATCCTTTTATACAGTGTAAGATTTCCTATAAACTTTATAATAATTTCATGTTATTGTCCACTTTCCACTCTGTTCTGACAGCATGCCTGTTGCGTTGCCTGTTTACTACCAATGGTGAAAAGTTCACTTTAAATGCAAATGAAAGGCTTGGGTTTGTGTAATATGTTTTTGTGTAAGAATGCCTCAACTTTTTAATATTGGCATTAAATAATTACTGAATGTTTCACTGAGCACTGCTGTCCTGCAGTTTGTGTTAAAATATATCGCGATGGTTACAGGAAAAAAAAAGTATGGCACAGCCCCACCGAGAATATTTTTCACCAGCCGCCACTGCTACAGAAGCCTATAGCTTGGGTCTTCAAATGTCATCCCTGCAGGTTATAAAGCCAGCGTTTCACAAAATTCACTTTGGAAAAAATGATATGTTGATATGCTTCAGTTTGCTGACATATGACTGGTTTCACATTCGTCTCCAGCGATCATAAGGTAAAATAGATCTGAAACAATTGTAATTTATATTTACAATCATCTTATCCAAACAGCTTACTCATTTACCTGGCTCTTATCAATAGCTCTTATCAATTTGTAAATTACAGTGCATGGAAATTG
This sequence comes from Coregonus lavaretus, assembly GCF_964263955.1. Taxonomy (NCBI): domain Eukaryota; kingdom Metazoa; phylum Chordata; class Actinopteri; order Salmoniformes; family Salmonidae; genus Coregonus; species Coregonus lavaretus. The sequence continues at coordinate 40,884,729 of NC_139990.1, forward strand.
TGTCATTTGTATTGGAAAAAAGAAAGCAAGATCTTGTTCCACTTGGAACCGACAGGTTGCTAGACCTTATTCATGGTTTCATTGTGCGTAGAAGTGGTGGAATTATGAGGGAATCAAGTCAAGGTCAGAATACGGCATATTATTAACTAGGCCCACACAACCATCAGCCGATAATGTTTTCAACCCATTCTCTCAGACACTCCCCGAGCACCACTATACATTTGCGTCCCAAATGGCACCCTATTCCCTATCTAGTGCACTACTTTTGACGAGAATCCTGGTCAAAAGTAGTGCCCTAAATAGGGAACAGGGTGCCATTTGGGATGCATCCTAAAACTCTGATGATTCTTGAGTGAAGCTATTGTTGAGGCTATTTAAGAAGCAAGTGTGATCACTCTCTCCGTAGCCGATGTTATTAAGACCTTTAAACAGGTCAACATTCACAAGGCCGCAGGGCCAGACGGATTACCAGGACGTGTACTCCGAGCATGCGCTGACTAACTGGCAAGTGTCTTCACAGACATTTTCAACCTGTCCCTGACTGAGTCTGTAATACCAACATGTTTCAAGCAGACCCTGTGCCCAAGAACACTAAGGTAACCTGCCTAAATGACTACCGGCCCGTAGCACTCACGTCTGTAGCCATGAAGTGCTTTGAAAGGTTGGTCATGGCTCACATTCACACCATTATCCCAGAAACCCTAGACCCACTCCAATTTGCATACCGCCCCAACAGATCCACAGATGATGCAATCTCTATTGCACTCCACACTGCCCTTTCCCACCTGGACAAAAGGAACATTGACTCTGTACCCGTACCCCCTGTATATAGCCTCGCTACTGTTATTTTACTGCTGCTCTTTAATCATTTATTATTTTTATTCTTTACTTATCGATTTTTTACTTAACACTTTTTTTCTTCTTAAAACGTCATTGTTGGTTAAGGGCTTGTAAGTAAGCATTTCACTGTAAGCATTTCACCTGTTGTATTCGGCGCATTTGTAACAAATAAAATGTTATTTGATTTGAAGTAGTAATCCCATTTGTGAGTTTACCCACATTATACGTTGTCAACTAAATGTTACCTTGTGCTTATAAGCTAAATTCAAACTTAAGTTCATGGAGTAGGTAGCGTTTTACAAAGTCTGTTATGAAAGGAAGTGATGCAGAAACCTTACAGCAAATAAATGTTCACCGTAGGCTCCCTGTTGTGTTGTCCATGTGGAGAATACTAACCTGTTTGAGGAGAATAACTTTTTCACAGCGGAATGTTCTGGTATGTATGAACCTCCCTGTGTACCATGATTTCTACATGAAAAAGATATGTAGCATATGGATAACATTCTCTGGAACTATACTTCATCAAAGACCATAGACTAGAGACTGTGGGTGTCTTGTCATAGATTGGCCTAGTCTTTGTAGTATATTGTCTGTAAAACCAGCTCTGTAGACCATTCATTTAGCAGCCTGTTTCAATATCTATTTGGTTCTGGGAAGAGTACAAACAGGAGTTAGTGATAGACAACAGTCCCTTAGCTCTGCTCTACCAGAAGACATCATCATTCATCTCTACTACTGTATATACATCACACGTTTAGGCCTACAGTCCTGCATCCTGTTAGCGAGAGAAGCACAGTTCTACAGTATATCACTGCTTTAATATGTCTTGTTCTATCTCTTCCTGAACATAGAACACCAGTAGGATGACAGACCTAACTGGAGAAGAATGGAAATGATTTCTGTCGCTGTGCTTTATTACACCACAGCTATCAGAATGTGTGCTTCCCAAATGGTACCCTTTTCCCTATATAGTGCACTACTTTTGACCAGGACCAAATGGTACCCTTTTCCCTATATAGTGCACTACGTTTGACCAGGACCAAATGGTACCCTTTTCCCTATATAGTGCACTACTTTTGACCAGGACCAAATGGTACCCTTTTCACTATATAGTGCACTACTTTTGACCAGGACCAAATGGTACCCTTTTCCCTATATAGTGCACTACTTTTGACCAGGACCAAATGGTACCCTTTTCCCTATGTCTGCTTTTTTATTCACTTTGACAAGATACGGAGGGGCCCGGTTGTTTACTTAACAAAGAGAAAACACTTGAATATTATGAACATGTATGTATTGGACTAAGAAGAAGGCAAAACAAAAACCCTAACTGATAAGAGGAAATAAAACACCAACTAATAAGAGGAAATAAAACACTAACTGATAAGAGGAAATAAAACACTAACTGATAAGAGGAAATAAAACACTAACTGATAAGAAGAAATAATACACTAACTGATAAGAGGAAATAAAACACTAACTGATAAGAGGAAATAAAACACTAACTGATAAGAGGAAATAAAACACTAACTGATAAGAGGAAATAAAACACTAACTGATAAGAGGAAATAAAACACTAACTGATCAGAGGAAATAAAACACTAACTGATCAGAGGAAATAAAACACTAACTGATAAGAGGAAATAAAACACTAACTGATAAGAGGAAATAAAACACCAACTAATAAGAGGAAATAAAACACTAACTGATCAGAGGAAATAAAACACTAACTGATAAGAGGAAATAAAACACTAACTGATCAGAGGAAATAAAACACTAACTGATAAGAGGAAATAAAACACTAACTGATAAGAGGAAATAAAACACTAACTGATAAGGGAAATAAAACAATAACTGATCAGAGGAAATAAAACACTAACTGATAAGAGGAAATAAAACACTAACTGATAAGAGGAAATAAAACAATAACTGATAAGGGAAATAAAACAATAACTGGTTAAAGGAAATTAAACAAGTGCATAAATAGTTGATGACACATGGTGGTAAAGTGTTCCCCAATTCCCAGTAGTCCTTGTTGTTTCTATATTTGCTTATCTGCCAGTGTTTTCTCTATCAGCCCTCATAGTATTAACAAACCTTATGGATGTAGTTAAGGGGAAGCTATTTAATGTACTACAGTACGACTCCGCATGGGAATTTGTATTGATGATAAGTGCATAATAATTGGTTAAAGAGTAGGAAGCTATTTCAATAGTGACTCCATCCATATGAAATGTGTATACATTCTAACACATCTTTCTCAACACTACAGAGATGTACACTACATGACCAAAAGTATGTGGACACCAGCTCATCGAACATCTCATTTCAAAATCATGGGCATTAAGATGGAGTTGGTCCCCCCTTTGCTGCTATAACAGCCTCCACTCTTCTGGGAAGGCTTTCCACTAGATGTTGGAACATTGCTGCGGGGACTTGCTTCCATTCAGCCACAAGAGCATTAGTGAGGTTGGGCACTGATGTTGGGCGATTAGGTCTGGCTCGCAGTCGGCGTTCCAATTCATCCCAAAAGAGTTCGATGGGGTTGAGGTCAGGGCTCTGTGCAGGCCATTCAAGTTCTCCCACACAGATCTCGACAAACCATTTCTGTATGGACCTTGCTTGCATGGGGGCATTGTCATGCTGAAACATGAAAGGGCCTTCCCCAAACTGTTGCCACAAAGTTGGAAGCACAGAATAGTCTAGAATGTCGTTGTATGCTGTAGCGTTAAGATATCCCTTCACTGGAACTAAGGGGCCTAGCCCAAACCATGAAAAACAGCCCCAGACCATTATTCCTCCTCCACCAAACTTTACAGTTGGCACTATGCATTGGGACAGGTAGCGTTCTCCCAGCATCCGCCGAACCCAGATTTGTCCGTTGGACTGCCAGATGGTGAAGCGTGATTCATCACTCCAGATAATGTGTTTCCACTGCTCCAGAGTCCAATGGCGGTGAGCTTTACACCACTCCAGCCGACGCTTGACATTGCGCATGGTGATCTTAGGCTTGTGTGTGGCTGCTCGGCCATGGAAACCCATTTCATGAAGACAGACAATTTTTAAGCGCTCCGCCCTTCAGCACTCAGCGGTCCTGTTCTGTGAGCTTATGTGGCCTACCACTTTGCGGCTGAGCCGTTGTTGCTCCTAGACGTTTCCACTTCACAATAACAGCACTTACAGTTGACCGGGGCAGCTCTAGCAGGGCAGATATTTTACAAACTGACTTGTTGGAAAGGTGGCATCCTATGACGGTGCCACGTTGAAAGTCACTGAGCTCTTCAGTAAGGCCATTCTACTGCCAATGTTTGTCTATGGAGATTGCATGGCTGTGTGCTCGATTTTATACACCTGTCAGCAACAGGTGTGGCTGAAATAGCCGAATCCACTTAATTGAAGGGATGTCCACATACCTTTTTATATATAGTGTAAGTTCATTAAGCATTCATCTGATTTAGGTTGGTTTGAGAGAAACCTGATTAGTAATGATATGTGGTGAATCTGTAGCACTTGTCAGTTAAACATCATAGAGTTCATTGCAGAAAATGCTAGATTGAAAAGTACTTTACTAGAGAAAGAGGCTTGGTAAGTTTATTTTGGTGTTAATTCTCTCCCACAACGGAACCGTTGAAATTAAATTGAAAAAACAAAACAAGCCTGAGCTCTAAATCTGTATGTGTGTGTGTGTGTGTGTGTACAGAATCTGTGTATGAGTCTTGCAGTTCAAGGCAGGAAGGGCTCTTTTTTTGTCTAATTGCACTCAGCATGTGGTAAACAGTTATTACAACTTGACAAGCAGTGATTTCCTACTCTTGAGGATGAAGAGAGAGACTGCATCCTAAACGGCACTCTATTCCCTATATAGTGCACTTCTTTTGACCAGGAAGTGCATTATATAGGGAATAGAGTACCATTTGGGACACACCCAGAGACAAACCATCATTCCTCAGTGACTAAGCCTGTTACATGAATGTCCCTCAGCTTCCAGACAATCCTTTTATGTCCCCTTCTTCTTGTATTTCTATTGATCTACTTCCTCTTTTCCAGATCCACCCCTCAGAGATGTTGTCCCTCCCTCAGAGATCTACCTTCCAACCCTTTTCCAGATCCCCCCCTCAGAGATGTTCTAGACATTTTCATCCTTTTAATAATTTACAAACAGGAGAAAAGGGAGAAACTGAAATGCTTATTTTTAGTTGTGGTTGGTTGAAACAGAATGCCTAATGATTGCCGATGGGGCATTGCATTAATCCCATTTATGTGTGGTGAGACCTTTCAGATGTGCTGGCAACCATGGAAGGCGGGGGGCGGTGCGGCGAGGCGGGGGAGAGAGACCTCACCCCTCCTCTCCTTCTTCATCCCCCATCAACACAGAACAGATCCCCCACATCCTCCCTTCTGTGCCTCTGTGTGTGTGTGTGTGTGTGTGTGTGTGTGTGTGTTTCTGTGTGTGTGTGTTTCTGTATGTGTGTGTGTGTGTGTGTGTGTGTGTGTGTGTGTGTCAGTCTCTCTGCATGTGTGTCAGTGTGTCTAGAAAGTCGGAAGTGTGTAAGTGAACTCTTTCCCATTCCCCTCCACTAGGCCTTCTGCCAGCATCAAAACCCCCATCTAGAGGATGCCTCCCCCACCATCCAGAGGATGCCTCCACCACCATCCAGAGGATGCCTCCACCACCATCCAGAGGATGTATCCCCCACCATCCAGAGGATGTCTCCCCCACCATCCAGATGATGTCTCCCCCACCATCCAGAGAATGACTTCCCCACCATCCAGAGGATGCCTCCACCACCATCCAGAGGATGTATCCCCCACCATCCAGAGGATGCCTCCCCCACCATCCAGAGGATGTATCCCCCACCATCCAGAGGATGCCTCCCCCACCATCCAGAGGATGCCTCCCCCACCATCCAGATGATGCCTCCACCACCATCCAGAGGATGTATCCCCCACCATCCAGAGGATGCCTCCACCACCATCCAGAGGATGTATCCCCCACCATCCAGAGGATGCCTCCCCCACCATCCAGAGGATGTATCCCCCACCATCCAGAGGATGCCTCCCCCACCATCCAGAGGATGCCTCCCCCACCATCCAGAGGATGCCTCCACCACCATCCAGAGGATGTATCCCCCACCATCCAGAGGATGCATCCCCCACCATCCAGAGGATGTATCCCCCACCATCCAGAGGATGCCTCCCCCACCATCCAGAGGATGCCTCCCCCACCACCCAGAGGATGCCTCCACCACCATCCAGAGAATGACTTCCCCACCATCCAGAGGATGTCTCTCCCACCATCCAGAGGATGTATCCCCCACCATCAAGAGTGATGCCACAGATTGATGTTTACTACCAGTTGTATATCTTTCCATTTACATTTACATTTTAGTCATTTAGCAGACGCTCTTATCCAGAGCGACTTACAGTTAGTGAGTGCATACATTATTTATTTTTTTATACTGGCCCCCCGTGGGAATCGAACCCACAACCCTGGCGTTGCAAATGCCATGCTCTACCAACTGAGCAACATCCCTGCCGGCCATTCCCTCCCCTACCCTGGACGACGCTGGGCCAATTGTGCACCACCCCATGGGTCTCCCGGTCGTGGCCGGCTACGACAGAACCTGGAATGTGAAACCACAGATTGATGTTTACTACCAGTTGTATATCTCTCTTTCTGCTTCACTGAGTGGTGCTAGACCACATGAACACATCTCTCTTTCTGCTTCACTGAAGTGGTGCTAGACCACATGAACACATCTCTCTTTCTGCTTCACTGAGTGGTGCTAGACCACATGAACACATCTCTCTTTCTGCTTCACTGAAGTGGTGCTAGACCACATGAACACATCTCTCTTTCTGCTTCACTGAAGTGGTGCTAGAACACATGAACACATCTCGCTTTCTGCTTTACTGAAGTGGTGCTAGACCACATTAACACAGCTCTCTTTCTGCTTCACTGAAGTGGTGCTAGACCACATTAACACATTTCTCTTTCTGCTTCACAGAACTGGTGCTAGACCACATGAACACATCTCTCTTTCTGCTTCACTGAAGTGGTGCTAGACCACATGAACACATCTCTCTTTCTGCTTCACTGAAGTGGTGCTAGAACACATTAACACATCTCTCTTTTGCTTCACAGAACTGGTGCTAGACCACATGAACACATCTCTCTTTCTGCTTCACTGAAGTGGTGCTAGACCACATGAACACATCTCTCTTTCTGCTTCACTGAAGTGGTGCTAGACCACATGAACACATCTCTCTTTCTGCTTCACTGAAGTGGTGCTAGAACACATTAACACATCTCTCTTTTGCTTCACAGAACTGGTGCTAGACCACATGAACACATCTCGCTTTCTGCTTCAATGCCTCTTTTAATGAGCTGCTGTTTACTCTCTAGACCTCTACCAACAATACCAGGGTTGCGTCCCAAATGGTATCCTGTTCCCTTTACACTGCACTACTTTTGACCAGGGCCCACAGGGAATACGGTGCCGTTTGGGACGGAGCCCATGATGTAATCTGTGCCTGCCCACCATTGTGGGTTTGTATCAGATGTTACAGTCAATCTCAACAGCTTCAGCGTTCGCAGGCAGGCAGCTCTGCCGTGGTGACAGATGGAAGTAGGGGGGAGGAGAGGGGAGGGAAAGGGGGAGGCTGTTGTGTTTTTGTCTATCTTCATAGTAAATCAAAATGTGAAACTGCCATATGTTGACCTGCAAGGGAATGTGCCATATGCTTGTAAATGATCCGGGTGCTTGTTGGGAGACCATTTGTAGATTTTGTGGTTTGTCTAAAACTGTACTTTTGTGTTATTGTAAATATCCTCCTCTACACCCCAGAAGTCTGGGATTTGTATCCCAAATGGCACCCCATTCCCTATGGGCCCTGGTCAAAAGTAGTGCACTACAGTGTATAGGGGATAGGGTGTCATTTGGGATGGAGTTTTGGTGTGGTGGAGACTGAGTCATTAGCATTATCAGCATAATGAACAGCTCTGGATGTCTTCTACACCTCCGTACTGGCGGACATTGGCCTCCCTGCCTCCCTCCCTTTCTACCACCCTGCCTGCCTGCCTGCCTGCCTGCCTGCCTGCCTGCCTGACTGCCTGCCTCCCTGCCTGCTACCCTGCCCCCCTGCCTGCCTGCCTTCCTGCCTGCCTCCCTCCCTGCCTGCCTCCCTCCCTGCCTGCCTCTCTGCCTGCCTGCCTGCCTGCCTGCCTGCCTGCCTGCCTGCCTGCCTGCCTCCCTGCCTGCCTCCCTGCCTGCCTCCCTCCCTGTCTGCTACCCTGCCCCCCTGCCCCCCTGCATGCCTGCCTGCCTGCCTGCCTGCCTGCCTGCCCCCCTGCCTGCCTGCCTGCCTGCCCCCCTGCCTGCCTGCCTGCCCCCCTGCCTGCCTGCCTTCCTACCTGCCTGCCTTCCTACCTGCCTCCCTCCCTGCCTGCCTCTCTGTCTGCCTCTCTGTCTGCCTCTCTGCCTGCCTGCCTGCCTGCCTGCCTGCCTGCCTGCCTGCCTGCCTCCCTCTCTGCCTGCCTCCCTCTCTGCCTGCCTCCCTCTCTGCCTCACTCCCTGCCTGCCTCCCTCCCTGCCTGCCTCCCTCCCTGCTTGCCTGCCTGCCTGCCACCCTGCCTGCCACGCTGCCTGCCTCTCTGCCTGCCATCTCATTAGCACCTAGCTAGGAGGTTTGGGGGGTTTGAAAGTGTCAGAGAGAGAGATGGTTCATCATTTGAATGCCCATTGAAGAGGAGCTGGCTGGAGAGAGAGTGTGGGTCAACTCTTAAAAATATGCAATCTTTAAGGGAAAAGTCAGATGTTTCGAGAATAAATCCAATCTGCAAGTGAAATTGGCAAATAGGTAAATTATCTCTCTCTCTCTCTGTGTGTTTCAGTGTGATGTATTTGTTTGTGTCAGTCTGAATCAGTGGACTTGATTCCCGTTGAGGTTTAGATGGGCAGACTTGGTACGGCAAGCTGTGGTGCCAGGAGGTAGTACTAGCCTGTCCTCTCTCATCAAGCTGTGGTGCCAGGAGGTAGGACTAGCCTGTCCTCTCTCATCAAGCTGTGGTGCCAGGAGGTAGGACTAGCCTGTCCTCTCTCATTACATTTACATTTACATTTTAGTCATTTAGCAGACGCTCTTATCCAGAGCGACTTACAGGAGCAATTAGGGTTAAGTGCCTTGCTCAGGGGCACATTTACGTCATTTAGCAGACGCTCTTATCCAGAGCGACTCACCAATTGGTGCGTTCACCCTATAGCCAGTGGGATAACCACTGGCTATAGGGGGGGGGGGGGTAGAAGGATTACTTTATCCTATCCCAGGTATTCCTTAAAGAGGTGGGGTTTCAAATGTCTCCGGAAGGTGGTGAGTGACTCCGCTGTCCTGGCGTCGTGAGGGAGCTTGTTCCACCATTGGGGTGCCAGAGCAGCGAACAGTTTTGACTGGGCTGAGCGGGAACTATGCTTCCGCAGAGGAAGGGGAGCCAGCAGGCCAGAGGTGGATGAACGCAATGCCCTCGTTTGGGTGTAGGGACTGATCAGAGCCCGAAGGTACAGAGGTGCCGTTCCCCTCACTGCTCCATAGGCAAGCACCATGGTCTTGTAGCGGATGCGAGCTTCAACTGGAAGCCAGTGGAGTGTGCGGAGGAGGGGGGTGACGTGAGAGAACTTGGGAAGGTTGAACACCAGACGGGCTGCGGCATTCTGGATGAGTTGTAGGGGTTTAATGGCACAGGCAGGGAGGCCAGCCAACAGCGAGTTGCAGTAGTCCAGACGGGAGATGACAAGTGCCTGGATTAGGACCTGTGCCGCTTCCTGTGTAAGGCAGGGTCGTACTCTCCGAATGTTGTAGAGCATGAACCTGCAGGAGCGGGTCACCGCCTTGATGTTGGCGGAGAACGACAGGGTGTTGTCCAGGGTCACGCCTAGGCTCTTCGCACTCTGGGAGGAGGACACAGCGGAGTTGTCAACGGTGATGGCGAGATCATGGAACGGGCAGTCCTTCCCCGGGAGGAAGAGCAGCTCCGTCTTGCCAGGGTTCAGCTTGAGGTGGTGATCCGTCATCCATACTGATATGTCTGCCAGACATGCAGAGATGCGATTCGCCACCTGGTTATCAGAAGGGGGAAAGGAGAAGATTAGTTGTGTATCGTTAGCGTAGCAATGATAGGAGAGGCCATGTGAGGATATGACAGAGCCAAGTGACTTGGTGTATAGGGAGAAAAGGAGAGGGCCTAGAACTGAGCCCTGGGGGACACCAGTGGTGAGAGCACGTGGTGCGGAGACAGCTTCTCGCCACGCCACTTGGTAGGAGCGACCGGTCAGGTAGGACGCAATCCAGGAGTGAGCCGCGCCGGAGATGCCCAGCTCGGAGAGGGTGGAGAGGAGGATCTGATGGTTCACAGTATCAAAGGCAGCAGACAGGTCTAGAAGGACAAGAGCAGAGGAGAGAGAGTTAGCTTTAGCAGTGCGGAGAGCCTCCGTGACACAGAGAAGAGCAGTCTCAGTTGAATGACCAGTCCTGAAACCTGACTGGTTTGGATCAAGAAGGTCATTCTGAGAGAGATAGCAAGAGAGTTGGCTAAAGACGGCACGCTCAATAGTTTTGGAAAGAAAAGAAAGAAGGGATACTGGTCTGTAGTTGTTGACATCAGTGGGATCGAGTGTTGGTTTCTTGAGAAGGGGAGCAACTCTCGCTCTCTTGAAGACGGAAGGGACATGGCCAGCGGTCAAGGATGAGTTGATCAGCGAGGTGAGGTAGGGGAGAAGGTCACCGGAGATGGTCTGGAGAAGAGAGGAGGGGATGGGGTCAAGCGGGCAGGTTGTTGGGCGGCCTGCAGTCACAAGTCGCAGGATTTTATCTGGAGAGAGAGGGGAGAAAGAAGTCAAAGCATAGGGTAGGGCAGTGTGAGTAGGACCAGCAGTGTCATTAGACTTAACAAACGAGGATCGAATGTCGTCAACCTTCTTTTCAAAGTGGTTGACGAAGTCATCCACAGAGAGAGAGGAGGGGGGGGCGGGGGGGGGAGGATTCAGGAGGGAGGAAAATGTGGCAAAGAGCTTCCTAGGGTTAGAGGCAGATGCTTGGAATTTAGAGTGGTAGAAAGTGGCCTTAGCAGCAGAAACAGATGAAGAAAATGTAGAGAGGAGGGAGTGAAAAGATGCCAGGTCGGCAGGGAGTTTAGTTTTCTTCCATTTCCGCTCCGCTGCCCGGAGCTCTGTTCTGTGAGCTCGCAATGAGTCATCAAGCCACGGAGCTGGAGGGGAGGACCGAGCCGGCCGGGAGGATAGGGGACACAGAGAGTCAAAGGATGCAGAAAGGGAGGAGAGGAGGGTTGAGGAGGCAGAATCAGGAGATTGGAGGGAGAAGGATTGAGCAGAGGGAAGAGATGATAGGATGGAAGAGGAGAGAGTAGTGGGAGAGAGAGAGCGAAGGTTGCGGCGGCGCATTACCATCTGTGTAGGGGCAGAGTGAGTAGTGTGGGAGGAGAGCGAGAGAGAAAAGGAAACAAAGTAGTGGTCGGAGACATGGAGGGGAGTTGCAGTGAGATTAGTAGAGATTAGTAGCTGTGGTGCCAGGAGGTAGGACTAGCCTGTCCTCTCTCATCAAGCTGTGGTGCCAGGAGGTAGGACTAGCCTGTCCTCTCTCATCAAGCTGTGGTGCCAGGAGGTAGGACTAGCCTGTCCTCTCTCATCAAGCTGGGGTGCTGAGTGGCAGTGGCAGGAGGTAGGACTAGCCCTCTGATCAGTGTCTAAATGTGTCTATGTACGGGGCCTCGCAAGGGGATGCCAGGGGACGTGGGACCCATCTGCCGCTCCTCAGATGTGCCACTCAGTTGTCATGTGGACCATGTGGGCACAACAAAACTCATTACACTGGTGACCCCAATCCCACTTTGACACACAGACATATAGTACATCTCCAGAGGGCTGGGACCCAATTCCACTCTGACACACACAGACATACAGTACATCTCCAGAGGGCTGGGACCCAATTCCACTCTGACACACACAGACATATAGTACATCTCCAGAGGGCTGGGACCCAATCCCACTCTGACACACACAGACATATAGTACATCTCCAGAGGGCTGGAACCCAATCCCACTTTGACACACAGACATACAGGACACCTCCAGAGGGCTGGGACCCAATCCCACTCTGACACACACAGACATATAGTACATCTCCAGAGGGCTGGAACCCAATCCCACTCTGACACACACAGACATATAGTACATCTCCAGAGGGCTGGGACCCAATCCCACTTTGACACACAGACATACAGGACATCTCCAGAGGGCTGGGACCCAATCCCACTCTGACACACACAGACATACAGGACATCTCCAGAGGGCTGGGACCCAATCCCACTCTGACACACACAGACATATAGTACATCTCCAGAGGGCTGGGACCCAATCCCACTCTGACACACACAGACATACAGGGCATCTCCAGAGGGCTGGGACCCAATCCCACTCTGACACACACAGACATACAGGGCATCTCCAGAGGGCTGGGACCCAATCCCACTCTGACACACACAGACATACAGGACATCTCCAGAGGGCTGGGACCCAATCCCACTCTGACACACACAGACATATAGTACATCTCCAGAGGGCTTGGTCTCATGTGTCCATGACGTTACAGTCTAATGGAACAATCCTGTCACAACAACCTAGGACGAGAGGTGAATATCTATCTGCTCAATGCATTCATATTTATTCTATAGAGCTTTAGGTTGCTATGTTTGGGTTATACACTGACTGGACAAAACATTAAGAACACCTGTTCTTTCCATGAGACAGACCAGGTGAATCCAGGTGAAAGCTATGATCCCTTATTGATGTCACTTGTTAAATCCACTTCAATCAGTGTAGATGAAGGGGAGACAGGTTAAAGAAAGATTTTTAAGCCTTTAGATAATTGAGACATGGATTGTGTATGTGTGCCATTTAGAGGGTGAATGGGCAAGACAAAATATTTAAGTCCCTTTGAACGGGGTATGGTAGTAGGTGCCAGGTTTGTATCAAGAACTGCAACGCTGCTGAGTTTTTCAAGCTCAACAGTTTCCCATGTGTATCAAGAATGGTCCACCACCCAAAGGACATCCAGCCAACTTGACACAACTATGGGAAGCTGGTCCTCTGTAGCTCAGCTGGTAGAGCACGGCGCTTGTAACGCCAAGGTAGTGGGTTCGATCCCCGGGACCACCCATACACAAAAAAAAAATGTATGCACGCATGACTGTAAGTCGCTTTGGATAAAAGCGTCTGCTAAATGGCATATTATTTATTATTATTTATTATTATAAGCTTTGGAGTCAACATGGGCCAGCATGCCTGTGGAACGCTTTCGACACCTTCTAGAGTCCATGCCCCGAAGAATTGAGGCTGTTCTGAGGGCAAAAGGGAAGGGAGGGGAGGGGGGGGTGCAACTCAGTATTAGAAGGTGTCCTTAATGTTTTGTACACTCAGTGTAAGTTTCACTGTCAATAAAGGCATCTCCAAAATGACCATATTATTATTGATGTGTCTTTGTAGCTGTTGTTCTGGTCGGCATGTCCATAAACAGCCAGAAGCATCTGACAGATGTTCTCATTTCATTTGATACGATGCAGTCTCACACTGCGCACCTGGCATTCCTGCAGTTGAAATGGATTTGAGACGTTCTAAAGTAGCTTGAATATGACTAAACCCTCTATTCCATGAATGTATTTCAGTCAACTGCCTGCCTGTCTTTACTGCTGTGGTGCTCTTATAATGGCTGTTGAATCTGGTATTTTTTAACTGTTACTGGCATTTGCTCTTTTAAGTGACACATTGGTCTTTGTTGGCATTTGTCTGTGTGTGTGTGTGCATGCGTGTGTGTGTGTGTGTGTGTGTGTGTGTGTTTGTGTGTGTGTCCCTCTAGCTGACGTTGACAGTGAACACGGAGAGGCCTGATAACTGGGCTTTCATGGGGTTCTGGTCATTAGTAGTGCCCTATAGGGTCGGAGAGGCCTGATAACTGGCACTTCATGGTGTTCTGGTCATTAGTAGTGCCCTATAGGGTCGGAGAAGCCTGATAACTGGGCCTTCGTGGTGCTCTGGTCATTAGTAGTGCCCTATAGGGTCGGAGATGCCTGATAACTGGGCCTTCGTGGTGCTCTGGTCATTAGTAGTGCCCTATAGGGTCGGAGATGCCTGATAACTGGGCCTTCATGGTGTTCTGGTCATTAGTAGTGCCCTATAGGGTCGGAGATGCCTGATAACTGGGCCTTCATGGTGTTCTGGTCATTAGTAGTGCCCTATAGGGTCGGAGAGGCCTGATAACTGGGCCTTCGTGGGGTTCTGGTCATTAGTAGTGCCCTATAGGGTCGGAGAGGCCTGATAACTGGGCCTTCATGGGGTTCTGGTCATTAGTAGTGCCCTATAGGGTCGGAGAGGCCTGATAACTGGGCCTTCATGGGGCTCTGGTCATTAGTAGTGCCCTATAGGGTCGGAGAAGCCTGATAACTGGGCCTTCATGGGGTTCTGGTCATTAGTAGTGCCCTATAGGGTCGGAGAGGCCTGATAACTGGGCCTTCATGGGGCTCTGGTCATTAGTAGTGCCCTATAGGGTCGGAGAGGCCTGATAACTGGGCCTTCATGGGGCTCTGGTCATTAGTAGTGCCCTATAGGGTCGGAGAGGCCTGATAACTGGGCCTTCATGGGGTTCTGGTCATTAGTAGTGCCCTATAGGGTCGGAGAGGCCTGATAACTGGGCCTTCATGGGGCTCTGGTCATTAGTAGTGCCCTATGGGGTGCCATTTGGGCTGCGTACCATCTCTAAACGTAGAGATCTAAATTATCACACTCATCCTCCTCGTCATGCTCTAGTTTCCTCCTCTTTCCGGAACAACTGGATGGAGGCTGAGTTGGACTGGAGTCAAACGTTTTCCTCTCACTATCTGGCTGTCAGGCTGTCTGAACTTCTGGCAGCTTTAACCAACAACAGCTCAACAAATTGACAGTATTACCATAGATATGACTTTTTTTTTTTTTCCTAAGACACTTTACAAAACGGCTAGACTTATGATGGTTAGAATTCTGATATCCAGTAACTCTGAAGTGAACGTTGACAGAGATGGCAGTGGCTAACATTACCCTTCAACACTATCACCCCGTCCTTACACCCTCAGATTGTCCATTTCTAGTCATATTATCATTTGAATATTTCTGATTATGCCAGTCTGCATTAAATATTCAGAGAGGGCCTCACAATCCAATTAAATGAGAGATGTGCTTTAAAGGCATCAGCAAACATGATTGAATGCAGAGCTCTCGATGACAAACAGGGCCAATTTCAAGAGGCTGGAGAGACTCTCCAGGAAGCTAAATGGCAATGTGTTATCAGCGATGAAATGGTGCTGGGTGTCTGCGAAAGAAGTGCAGGAGCTCATGCACCAGCATGTCCAAACACACACACACTCAGGCACGCACACACAAATCATCCATCTCTATCTGTCTCCAATCGTTGCTACAAGAAGTAGAGTTCCTGCTCTGAATGTATATGTCTGCCTGTGTCTGCCTCCCACTGGCTAGTGTGATAAATATGAAGAGTGAAATGAACTCAAACGTGCTTTAATTAAAAAGACCCCACCAAGATGTGATTAACAGGAGAGACGCTGTGGATTATCATGACTATAACGTCTCTGAAGACTCAAGGTTTGGGGAGAGAGAGACGCTGTGGATTATCACGTCTAAAACAGCTCTGAAGATTTAGGGTTAGGTTGGGGAGAGGGAGACGCTGTGTATTATCACGACTAAAACGTCTCTGAAGACTCAGGGTTTGGGGAGAGAGAGAGACGCTGTGGATGATCACGTCTAAAACGTCTCTGAAGACTCAGGGTTTGGGGTCGGAACGAAGGAGGAAGGACAAAGATAAAGACTTGAGCCACCATCTTCCTTCTCTGTTGGTTTTTCATCCGTTGCCCAATAGGCACAAACTCTATTTGAAGACTTGTATTGCCTTCATTTGTCACCATCTATCCTGACCCCATGTTATAGTGGGTTAGTTAGTTAGTG
The DNA here is from genome assembly GCF_964263955.1 of Coregonus lavaretus. NCBI lineage: Eukaryota > Metazoa > Chordata > Actinopteri > Salmoniformes > Salmonidae > Coregonus > Coregonus lavaretus. The sequence continues at coordinate 40,900,628 of NC_139990.1, forward strand.
AGGTCCCTGTTACACAGTGGATACATCCCAAATGGCATCCTATTCCCTATATAGTGCACTACTATGGGCCCTGGTTAAAAGTAGTGTACTATATAGGGAATATGGTGCCATTTGGGACACAAAGTCAAAGTCCTGTACGTTTAAGGCTCCTTTACATTGTGATACAGATATGAAGGCTAATTAACAGTGACCTGTCTGTCCCTAATATTCAACTCTACACAGGCTCTAATGACTGGATCCTTTTAATGGCTGGGATTTAATTGAAGCAAATAAGATGATACACTCTTATGTTATTAGCTAGACCCTTATGCTATTAGCTAGACCCTTATGGTATTAGCTAGACCCTTATGCTATTAGCTAGACCCTTATGGTATTAGTAGACCCTTATGCTATTAGCTAGACCCTTATGGTATTAGCTATACACTTATTCTATTAGCCAGACACTTATGCTATTAGCCAGACCCTTATGCTATTAGCTAGACCCTTATGGTATTAGCCAGACCCTTATGCTATTAGCCAGACCCTTATGCTATTAGCTATACCCTTATGGTATTAGCTAGACACTTATTATATTAACCAGACACTTATGCTATTAGCCAGACCCTTATACAATTAGCTAGACCCTTATGGTATTAGCCAGACCCTTATGCTATTAGCCATACCCTTATGCTATTAGCTAGACCCTTATGGTATTAGCTAGACACTTATTATATTAGCCAGACACTTATGCTATTAGCCAGACCCTTATGCTACTAGCTAGACCCTTATGGTATTAGCCAGACCCCTATGCTATTAGCTAGACTCTTATGCTATTAGCTACACCCTTATGCTATTAGCCAGACCCTTATTCTATTAGCCAGACCCCTATGCTATTAGCCAGACCCTTATGATATTAGCTAGACCCTTATGCTATTAGCCAGACCCTTATGCTATTAGCCAGACCCTTATGCTATTAGATAGACCCTTATGCTATTAGCTAGACCCTTATGCTATTAGCCAGACCCTTATGCTATTATCCAGACCCTTATGCTATTATCCAGACCCTTATGCTATTAGCCAGACCCGTATGGTATTAGCCAGACCCTTATGCTATTAGCTAGACCCTTATGCTATTAGCTAGACACATGCTATTAGCCAGACCCGTATGCTATTAGCTAGACCCTTATGCTATTAGCTAGACCCTTGTGCTATTAGCCAGACCCTTATGCTATTAGCCAGACCCTTATGCTATTAGCCAGACCCTTATGCTATTATCCAGAACCTTATGCTATTAGCCAGACCCTATGCTATTATCCAGACCCTTATGCTATTATCCAGACCCTTGTGCTATTAGCTTTACCCTTATGCTATTAGCTAGACACTTATGCTATTAGCCAGACCCTTATGCTATTATCCAGACCCTTATGCTATTAGCCAGACCCTTATGCTATTAGCCAGACCCTTATGCTATTAGTCAGACCCTTATGGTATTAGCCAGACCCTTGTGCTATTAGCTTTACCCTAATGCTATTAGCTAGACCCTTATGCTATTAGCCAGACCCTTATGCTATTAGCTTGACCCTTATGGTATTAGCCATATATAGGTTTATTAACTGGGCTGATGATGAAGGGAAATGGTAATGGGGTTGTTAGATGTATCTGCTGTTCAACTACAGTGAGGGAAAAAAGTATTTGATCCCCTGCTGATTTTGTACGTTTGCCCACTGACAAAGAAATGATCAGTCTATAATTTTAATGGTAGGTTTATTTGAACAGTGAGAGACAGAATAACAACAACAAAAATCCAGAAAAACGCATGTCAAAAATGTTATAAATTGATTTGCATTTTATTGAGGGAAATAAGTATTTGACCCCCTCTCAATCAGAAAGATTTCTGGCTCTCAGGTGTCTTTTATACAGGTAACGAGCTGAGATTAGGAGCACACTCTTAAAGGGAGTGCTCCTAATCTCAGTTTGTTACCTGTATAAAAGACACCTGTCCACAGAAGCAATCAATCAATCAGATTCCAAACTCTCCACCATGGCCAAGACCAAAGAGCTCTCCAAGGATGTCAGGGACAAGATTGTAGACCTACACAAGGCTGGAATGGGCTACAAGACCATCGCCAAGCAGCTTGGTGAGAAGGTGACAACAGTTGGTGCGATTATTTGCAAATGGAAGAAACACAAAAGTACTGTCAATCTCCCTCGGCCTGGGGCTCCATGCAAGATCTCACCTCGTGGAGTTGCAATGATCATGAGAACGGTAAGGAATCAACCCAGAACTACACGGGAGGATCTTGTCAATGATCTCAAGGCAGCTGGGACCATAGTCACCAAGAAAACAATTGGTAACACACTACGCCGTGAAGGACTGATCCTGCAGCGCCCGCAAGGTCCCCCTGCTCAAGAAAGCACATATACAGGCCCGTCAGAAGTTTGCCAATGAACATATGAATGATTCAGAGGAGAACTGGGTGAAAGTGTTGTGGTCAGATGAGACCAAAATCGAGCTCTTTGGCATCAACTCAACTCGCCGTGTTTGGAAGAGGAGGAATGCTGGCTATGACCCCAAGAACACCACCCCCACCGTCAAACATGGAGGTGGAAACATTATGCTTTGGGGGTGTTTTTCTACTAAGGGGACAGGACAACTTCACCGCATCAAAGGGACGATGGACAGCGCCATGTACCGTCAAATCTTGGGTGAGAACCTCCTTCCCTCAGCCAGGGCATTGAAAATGGGTCGTGGATGGGTATTCCAGCATGACAATGACCCAAAACACACAGCCAAGGCAACAAAGGAGTGGCTCAAGAAGAAGCACATTAAGGTCCTGGAGTGGCCTAGCCAGTCTCCAGACCGTAATCCCATAGAAAATCTGTGGAGGGAGCTGAAGGTTCGAGTTGCCAAACGTCAGGCTCGAAACCTTAATGACTTGGAGAAGATCTGCAAAGAGGAGTGGGACAAAATCCCTCCTGAGATGTGTGCAAACCTGGTGGCCAACTACAAGAAACGTCTGACCTCTGTGAGTACTAAGTCATGTTTTGCAGAGGGGTCAAATACTTATTTCCCTCATAAAAATTCAAATCAATTTATAACATTTATGACATGCGTTTTTCTAGATTTTTGTTGTTGTTATTCTGTCTCTCACTGTTCAAATAAACCTACCATTAAAATTATAGACTGATCATGTCTTTGTCAGTGGGCAAACGTACAAAATCAGCAGGGGATCAAATACTTTTTTCCCTCACTGCATAAATACTAATGATATTGAACTTGGGTTGACATTTAGGTCCTTTAAGGTGGGTAGTCCCGTATGCAATATTCAGTCTATTAAATATTGTGTTCTGTCAAGTGATAATAAAAGTTTAGAGGTGTATCCAAAGCCGGCAGATCAGAAGGTTATGATTATGCATACAGATTGAAATCTGTCATATTTACAATTATGATTAGGGTTAGGGGAGGTAATGTTAGGATTAGGGTTAGAGTTAGGGGAGGTAATGTTAGGGGAAGGGGAGGTAATGTTAGGGTTAGAGTTAGGGGAGGTAATGTTAGGATTAGGGTTAGGGGAGGTAATGTTAGGATTAGAGTTAGGGGAGGTAATGTTAGGATTTGGGGTAGGGTCAGGAGAGGTAATGTTAGGATTAGGGTTAGAGGAGGTAATGTTAGGATTAGGGTTAGGGGAGGTAATGTTAGGATTAGGGTTAGAGTTAAGGGAGGTAATGTTAGGGTTAGGGGAGGTAATGTTAGGATTAGGATTAGAGTTAGGGGAGGTAATGTTAGGATTAGGGTTAGGGGAGGTAATGTTAGGGTTAGAGTTAAGGGAGGTAATGTTAGGGTTAGGGGAGGTAATGTTAGGATTAGGATTAGAGTTAGGGGAGGTAATGTTAGGATTAGGGTTAGAGTTAGGGGAGGTAATGTTAGGGTTAGAGTTAGGGGAGGTAATGTTAGGATTAGGGTTAGAGTTAAGGGAGGTAAAGTTAGGATTAGGGTTAGGGTGACTTCTTATTTCTATGCAATTTACTGATGACAACTAAGTAATGCTGTAGCCCCAAAACACTTTTATAGTGAAACAGCATAATTCCCAACATGAAAACGAAGTTCTTCTCTATTCAAACAGGAACTGCTGTAGCCCCAAAACACTTCTACTGTGTAACAGCATAATTCCCAACATGAAAACAAAGTTCTTCTCTAGTCAACCAGGAACTGGTGTAGCCCCAAACACTTCTACGGTGTAACAGCATAATCCCCAACATGAAAACGAAGTTCTTCTCTAGTCAACCAGGAACTGGTGTAGCCCCAAAACACTTCTACTGTGTAACAGCATAATCCCCAACATGAAAACGAAGTTCTTCTCTAGTCAACCAGGAACTGGTGTAGCCCCAAAACACTTCTACCGTGTAACAGCATAATCCCAACATGAAAATGAAGTTCTTCTCTAGTCTAGTACGATACTCATTGAATTATTCAAGCATAGCTGCTTTCATTTACAGAAAGGCATTTCCTCTTTAATTAGTGGGATCGTTTAATGTCCTTTCATAAAAGACCACTTACATTTGAATATTGAAATTATCTCAATTAATAACCAAGACTTTTGCCTTAATAACTTTTCTAAATGGCTTCTGAACTTTTTTATAAACTGTATTGAGGGCCATCAAAGTCGGCTGCAGTTCGAAAGCATTCAGCAAATGAAATAAATATTTAAAACATTCACAAAAAGAAAGATTTAATGTGACCGCTGTGAATAGTAATGTGAATGGAAATCTGCCGGTGTTAAATGAAATGTGTTTTATGAAATCATTAGTGTGTTAGGGACTTAAACAGATGCAAATTGCAATCATGAATACTTTATTTACAGTATTAGTAACAGAAAAATACTTGATATAGTGAACGGTAGAGGTGAATGTCTAGGTCGGCGCTATGTTATTAATCCAACTCCTAAATAGTGTCATGTCTCATTTCAATTTGTTCAGTGTCCTTATAAACTTAAAGAACTACATCAATGCACTATCACTGTGTCTCAAATGGCACCCTATTCCCTATATAGTGAACTACTTTTCACCAGAGCCCTATGGGTCCTGTTCAAAAGTAGTGGATTATATAGGGAATAGGGTGCCATTTGAGATGCACTGTATCTCTCTGTTTGACAGAGTTTCTGAGCTTCGCTACAGCCTTCAGTTCTAATATGAATCAACATCTAGTCTATTGTGTGACATCTACGCGCTAAACAGAGAGGATGCGCCATAGATAATCTATTTTACATCAATGTGATTAACATTAGCACTACAGTCGGTATCCAACACATAGATCAATAGATTAGATAGGGTGTGCATCCCAAATGGCACCCTACTCTCTTTATAGTGCACTTCTTTTCACCAGGGCTCATGGAGCTCTGGTCAAACATAGTGCACCATGTAGGAAATAGAGTGCCATTTGGGACGCACACCCTATTTAATCTTTATAGTGGAGCCAGAACACTCCTCCATAACTGCTCTGTGTCATGACCCATGGGGCGGCGCACAATTGGCCCAGCGTCGTCCAGGGTAGGGGAGGGAATGGCCGGCAGCGATGTAGCTCAGTTGGTAGAGCATGGCGTTTGCAACGCCAGGGTTGTGGGTTCGTTTCCCACGGGGGGGGCCAGTATGAAAATGTATGCACTCACTAACTGTAAGTCACTCTGGATAAGAGCGTCTGCTAAATGACTAAAATGTAAAATGTAATGTGGGCCTGCCTGTGACAGTTTAAGCAAGCCAATATATCAGTTCATCAAAGGCTGAAGAAGAACATCAATTTCAGGGTGATGTGAGAGAGCAGGTTACACAATGATAGTTGAGGGAAGCTCTCCTCATGTATCACAGCTTTCTCAACCTCCTTGACAATGACTGATTAACTAGATATAACCGTAACAGCCTCATCCCAGTTCCTTATCCACTAGATGACTGACTGTACTCATCTACACGTGAAGAAACACAAACAGGGATGTTTCAATTTCAAAACCGTGACGTCAGCCACTCAATCAAACATGGGCATTATTGTTTTCATGACAATGGCCTTTTCTCATTTGGACGAAAGTCCATCCTCCGTCCTCTCTCCTCCGTCATCTCTCCTCCGTGACCTGGAAACCGATGTGGTTGAGTGGTCGAGGAAGGTGTCAATTCGTTAGTAGGAAAACGGAAGACGGTCCTCCCCTCCTCAATAGCCTCCCTTTGGCCAGGAAGCATAAGTGCAACCTACCTGAGTCCTTTGTGGAAGAGTTCTGAAATCTTACACACCCCCTTTGAATCAGCTACAGTTTTATTGAAGGAGAAAAGCATGCCAACGTTTGAAAACTATATGCTATTCAACATTTTATCTATGGAATGTCTTCACAACTAGCTACTTTGGTTTTGATCACTTTATACATTTATTTTGGGATTCCACCCTGTAAACGTAATTTGCCTGATGACGCGCCATTGGAGGAGAGTCTCATTTCATATAAGCGCAACAATGCTCCTAATGTCATTATCATTATGGAGAGAGAATGATCCGCTAGCTGACTGAACAATACTGTCATGATCATTATGGAGAGAGAAAGATCCGCTAGCTGACTGAACAATGCTCCTAATGTCATTATGGCTCATGAACAGCAGAGTTGCCTTGGTGGATAATTCATGCTCCTAATGTCATCATCATTATGGATAGTGAAAGGTACAATAGAAGACTCACAGTAGACAAGGTGGCTGGAACAGCACAGTAGGTAACAATGGTCCTAGCTAGTGTTATTATAGATAATGTAGAGGTGGTGGCTGGAACAATACAGTAGGTAACAATGGTCCTAGCTAATGTTGTTATAGAGAATGGAGAGGTGGTGGCTGGAACAAAACAGTAGGTAACAATGGTCCTAGCTAATGTTGTTATAGAGAATGTAGAGGTGGTGGCTGGAACAATACAGTAGGTAACAATGGTCCTAGCTAATGTTGTTATAGAGAATGTAGAGGTGGTGGCTGGAACAATACAGTAGGTAACAATGGTCCTAGCTAATGTTGTTATAGAGAATGTAGAGGTGGTGGCTGGAACAATACAGTAGGTAACAATGGTCCTAGCTAATGTTATTATAGATAATGTAGAGGGTGGTGGCAGAGCAGAACAACATGCCTAAATGTCATTATACTCCTACCTTCACAACCCCTGCTAGCTCAGCTTCCTGCCTTCACAACCCCTGCTAGCTTAGCTTCCTGCCTTCACAACCCTTGCTAGCTCAGCTTCCTGCCTTCACAACCCCTGCTAGCTTAGCTTCCTGCCTTCACAACCCCTGCTAGCCTAACATCCTGCCTTCACAACCCCTGCTAGCACGGGTTGTGAGGGCAGACTGCTGCTGTGAGGCTAAGAGCAGGCAGGAAGTTAAGTTAGCAGGGGTTGTGAAGGCAGGAAGTTAAGTTAGCAGGGATTGTGAAGGCAGGAAGTTAGGCTAGCAGGGGTTGTGAGACAGGAAGTTATGTTAGCAGGGGTTTTGAAGGCAGGAAGTTCAGTTAGCAGGGATTGTGAAGGCAGGAAGTTAAGTTAGCAGGGGTTGTGAAGGCAGGAAGCTGCTGTGAGGCTAAGAACCAACCGCAGCTACAGGAGAGGAGCGTATAGGCTGTGTGTAGCATGCCTATGTGTGTATAAGTGAGGTGGGGGGTGGATGTGTGTGTGTGGCTGCTACTCCTCCTACACCCAGTGGAAATCAACTGAACACAGCTGCCTGCATAGAGAAATGACAGCTCTTTCTCATAAACACACTCCCACTCTATATCTCTCCCCTCTCTCTCTCTCTCTCTCTCTCTCTCTCTCTCTCTCTCTCTCTCTCTCTCTCTCCTGCTCTCTCTCTCTTTCTCTCTCCATCTCTGTCTCTCTCTCTCCCCTCTCTCTCTCCCCTCTCTATCTCTCTCTCTCTCTCTCTCTCTCTCTCTCTCTCTCTCTCTCTCCTGCTCTCTCTCTCTTTCTCTCTCCCCCCCCCCCTCTCTCTCTCTCTCTCCCTCTCTGTCGCTCTCTATCTCTCTCTCTCTCTCTGTCTCTGTCTCTGTCTCTCTCTATCTCTCGCTCTCGCTCTCGCTCTCGCTCTCGCTCTCGCTCTCTCCATCTGTGATGTTGTTGTCCCTGCAGAAGATCGAGCCCCTTCCATAGCAGGTAGTAACAGAAGTGTCAAGAACTGACGGAGGGTGGCGTTACACATCTCTACAAGTGTGAGAAATTACATGATCTGAAAATTAAGTGTTTTCCCACAGCCGCACTCCATGTGAAACGTGATCTATACATATGCAATTTCTTCCACAGTGGTACATTTCTGTCCATTTCCATCTAATCAGTAAAAAAAAAATATATATATATATAAATGAAACAAATGAAAATTCAAAATATACTGGAGAAATTCAAAATTCAAAAATTAGAAACATATAAAAAAAAGTAAAGTGGTTGTCCCACTGGCTATCATAAGGTGAATGCACCAATTTGTAGGTCGCTCTGGATAAGAGCGTCTGCTAAATGACGTAAATGTAAATGTAATAAGTAGGGTCCACATAGTGTAACTACCTCCTTTAACCTCCTGTCACTGTGTAGGGTCCACATAGTGTAACTACCTCCTCTCACTGTGTAGGGTCTACATACTGTAACCACCTCCTCTCCCTGTGTAGGGTCCACATAGTGTAACTACCTCCTCTCACTGTGTAGGGTCTACATACTGTAACCACCTCCTCTCACTGTGTAGGGTCTACATACTGTAACCACCTCCTCTCACTGTGTAGGGTCCACATAGTGTAACTACCTCCTTTAACCTCCTGTCACTGTGTAGGGTCCACATAGTGTAACTACCTCCTCTCACTGTGTAGGGTCTACATACTGTAACCACCTCCTCTCACTGTGTAGGGTCCACATAGTGTAACTACCTCCTCTCACTGTGTAGGGTCTACATACTGTAACCACCTCCTCTCACTGTGTAGGGTCTACATACTGTAACCACCTCCTCTCACTGTGTAGGGTTTACATACTGTAACCAACTCCTTTAACCTCCTCTCACTGTGTAGGGTCCACATAGTGTAACTACCTCCTCTCACTGTGTAGGGTCTACATACTGTAACCACCTCCTCTCACTGTGTAGGGTCCACATAGTGTAACTACCTCCTCTCACTGTGTAGGGTCTACATACTGTAACCACTTCCTCTCACTGTGTAGGGTTTACATACTGTAACCAACTCATTTAACCTCCTCTCACTGTGTAGGGTCTACATACTGTAACCACCTCCTCTCACTGTGTAGGGTCGACATACTGTAACCACCTCCTCTCACTGTGTAGGGTCTACATACTGTAACCACCTTCATGGCAAAAAATAATGGTTGAGTGGAAAACATGTTTTTAAAGAGTTTAAAAGGCAAGTTAACGTTTGTCCTGGTAAAGTGGATTGCGCTTTGCAACGCATATATACAGCCATAGTATAGTGAATTATATAAAGCCATGGTATAGAAAATTATATAAAGCCATAGTATAGCGAATTATATAAAGCCATAGTATAGTTAATTCCACTTGTTCCGTGATAAGAACAGTATATGATCATTATTCATATACTGTATCTACAGTATAAATACTAAACAGATAAAGTGGTAACTCTTGTTAAAGTGGATTTTGCTTTCTATTCATATAATACCATACTATAGCAAGTTCCACTTGTTTTATGGAGTGTATGTAATCATATTCATATATCTACAGAATGAAAATGGTCTGTAGGTTATAACTGTGTAATACTAAAGGAAATACTAAGTTGCCCAGTGGTTTCCTCCAACAGGGTCTAGCTTTAGGTCCAACAGGGTCTAGCTTTAGGTCCAACGGGGTCTAGTTTTAGGTCCAACAGGGTCTAGCTTTAGGTCCAACGGGGTCTAGTTTTAGGTCCAACAGGGTCTAGTTTTGTTATTATAGATAATGTAGAGGGTGGTGGCAGAGCAGAACAACATGCCTAAATGTCATTATACTCCTACCTTCACAACCCCTGCTAGCTCAGCTTCCTGCCTTCACAACCCCTGCTAGCTTAGCTTCCTGCCTTCACAACCCTTGCTAGCTCAGCTTCCTGCCTTCACAACCCCTGCTAGCTTAGCTTCCTGCCTTCACAACCCCTGCTAGCCTAACATCCTGCCTTCACAACCCCTGCTAGCACGGGTTGTGAGGGCAGACTGCTGCTGTGAGGCTAAGAGCAGGCAGGAAGTTAAGTTAGCAGGGGTTGTGAAGGCAGGAAGTTAAGTTAGCAGGGATTGTGAAGGCAGGAAGTTAGGCTAGCAGGGGTTGTGAGACAGGAAGTTATGTTAGCAGGGGTTTTGAAGGCAGGAAGTTCAGTTAGCAGGGATTGTGAAGGCAGGAAGTTAAGTTAGCAGGGGTTGTGAAGGCAGGAAGCTGCTGTGAGGCTAAGAACCAACCGCAGCTACAGGAGAGGAGCGTATAGGCTGTGTGTAGCATGCCTATGTGTGTATAAGTGAGGTGGGGGGTGGATGTTTGTGTGTGGCTGCTACTCCTCCTACACCCAGTGGAAATCAACTGAACACAGCTGCCTGCATAGAGAAATGACAGCTCTTTCTCATAAACACACTCCCACTCTATATCTCTCCCCTCTCTCTCTCTCTCTCTCTCTCTCTCTCTCTCTCTCTCTCCTGCTCTCTCTCTCTTTCTCTCTCCATCTCTGTCTCTCTCTCTCCCCTCTCTCTCTCCCCTCTCTATCTCTCTCTCTCTCTCTCTCTCTCTCTCTCTCTCTCTCTCTCCTGCTCTCTCTCTCTTTCTCTCTCTCCCCCCCCCTCTCTCTCTCTCTCTCCCTCTCTGTCGCTCTCTATCTCTCTCTCTCTCTCTCTGTCTCTGTCTCTGTCTCTGTCTCTCTCTATCTCTCTATCTCTCGCTCTCGCTCTCGCTCTCTCCATCTGTGATGTTGTTGTCCCTGCAGAAGATCGAGCCCCTTCCATAGCAGGTAGTAACAGAAGTGTCAAGAACTGATGGAGGGTGGCGTTACACATCTCTACAAGTGTGAGAAATTACATGATCTGAAAATTAAGTGTTTTCCCACAGCCGCACTCCATGTGAAACGTGATCTATACATATGCAATTTCTTCCACAGTGGTACATTTCTGTCCATTTCCATCTAATCAGTAAAAAAAAAATATATATATATATATGAAACAAATGAAAATTCAAAATATACTGGAGAAATTCAAAATTCAAAAATTAGAAACATATATAAAAAAGTAAAGTGGTTGTCCCACTGGCTATCATAAGGTGAATGCACCAATTTGTAAGTCGCTCTGGATAAGAGCGTCTGCTAAATGACGTAAATGTAAATGTAATAAGTAGGGTCCACATAGTGTAACTACCTCCTTTAACCTCCTGTCACTGTGTAGGGTCCACATAGTGTAACTACCTCCTCTCACTGTGTAGGGTCTACATACTGTAACCACCTCCTCTCACTGTGTAGGGTCCACATAGTGTAACTACCTCCTCTCACTGTGTAGGGTCTACATACTGTAACCACCTCCTCTCACTGTGTAGGGTTTACATACTGTAACCAACTCCTTTAACCTCCTCTCACTGTGTAGGGTCCACATAGTGTAACTACCTCCTCTCACTGTGTAGGGTCTACATACTGTAACCACCTCCTCTCACTGTGTAGGGTCCACATAGTGTAACTACCTCCTCTCACTGTGTAGGGTCTACATACTGTAACCACCTCCTCTCACTGTGTAGGGTCCACATAGTGTAACTACCTCCTCTCACTGTGTAGGGTCTACATACTGTAACCACTTCCTCTCACTGTGTAGGGTTTACATACTGTAACCACCTCCTCTCACTGTGTAGGGTCTACATACTGTAACCACCTCCTCTCACTGTGTAGGGTCTACATACTGTAACCACCTCCTCTCACTGTGTAGGGTCGACATACTGTAACCACCTCCTCTCACTGTGTAGGGTCTACATACTGTAACCACCTCCTCTCACTGTGTAGGGTCGACATACTGTAACCACCTCCTCTCACTGTGTAGGGTCTACATACTGTAACCACCTCCTCTCACTGTGTAGGGTCTACATACTGTAACCACCTCCTCTCACTGTGTAGGGTCTACATACTGTAACCACCTCCTCTCACTGTGTAGGGTCTACATACTGTAACCACCTCCTCTCACTGTGTAGGGTCTACATACTGTAACCACCTGTGTAGGGTCTACATACTGTAACCACCTGTGTAGGGTATACATACTGTAACTACCTCCTAAGTCTCTACATGACTTCTATGACTGTGGGAAAGTTTTCTCATAGTGGGACAGCAGCTTTATCTTAATAAGAGACATAGAAGGATAAGGTCCTTACTGACTGACTGACTTACTGACTGCTTTAGGCCCAGCCAATGTTCAATAATACTCTATGTTATACATATTGGATTTGTTAGATATTTCAGTATCTCCTTTATATTAGCTATACTCATACCTCAGTATACTTTAATATATTTCAGTCTCCTTTATATTGTCTGTACTGATACTTCAGTATATTTCACTATCTCCTTTCTATTGGCTGTACTGATTTCAGTATCTCCTTTATATTGTCTGTACTGATACTTCAGTATATTTCAGTATCTCCTTTATATTGGCTGTACTGATACTTCAGTATATTTCAGTATCTCCTTTATATTGGCTGTACTGATACTTCAGTATATTTAAGTATCTCCTTTATATTGTCTGTACTGATACTTCAGTATATTTCAGTATTTCCTTTATATTGGCTGTACTGATACTTCAGTATATTTCAGTATCTCCTGTGCCCAGCCCAAGGGAGACATATATGTAATCAGGGAGCTTGCAGCAATCCTACAGTCAGATGGGAGGGCTTATTTTGGGATATTGGTTTGGCTGGGTAAATGACGAGGCTTTACAGAGATGGTGCAGTTGCATAGCAACTGTTGGAACGTAATTTTCAGCTAGCAGGGCTAGATATTAGGGGGCTGGAAATGGCTTTAATGGAAGTCTGGATGGATGGAAAAATAGATATTTTTGATTTCATGGCAAAAAATAATGGTTGAGTGGAAAACATGTTTTTAAAGAGTTTAAAAGGCAAGTTAACGTTTGTCCTGGTAAAGTGGATTGCGCTTTGCAACGCATATATACAGCCATAGTATAGTGAATTATATAAAGCCATGGTATAGTAAATTATATAAAGCCATAGTATAGCGAATTATATAAAGCCATAGTATAGTTAATTCCACTTGTTCCGTGATAAGAACAGTATATGATCATTATTCATATACTGTATCTACAGTATAAATACTAAACAGATAAAGTGGTAACTCTTGTTAAAGTGGATTTTGCTTTCTATTCATATAATACCATACTATAGCAAGTTCCACTTGTTTTATGGAGTGTATGTAATCATATTCATATATCTACAGAATGAAAATGGTCTGTAGGTTATAACTGTGTAATACTAAAGGAAATACTAAGTTGCCCAGTGGTTTCCTCCAACAGGGTCTAGCTTTAGGTCCAACAGGGTCTAGCTTTAGGTCCAACGGGGTCTAGTTTTAGGTCCAACAGGGTCTAGCTTTAGGTCCAACGGGGTCTAGTTTTAGGTCCAACAGGGTCTAGTTTTAGGTCCAGCAGGGTCTAGCTTTAGGTCCAGCAGGGTCTAGCTTTAGGTCCAACAGGGTCTAGTTTTAGGTCTAACAGGGTCTAGCTTTAGGTCCAGCAGGGTCTAGCTTTAGGTCCAGCAGGGTCTAGCTTTAGGTCCAACAGGGTCTAGCTTTAGGTCCAACAGGGTCTAGTTTTAGGTCTAACAGGGTCTAGCTTTAGGTCCAACAGGGTCTAGCTTTAGGTCCAGCTGGGTCTAGTTTTAGGTCTAACAGGGTCTAGCTTTAGGTCCAACAGGGTCTAGCTTTAGGTCCAACAGGGTCTAGCTTTAGGTCCAACGGGGTCTAGTTTTAGGTCCAACAGGGTCTAGTTTTAGGTCCAACAGGGTCTCGCTTTAGGTCCAACAGGGTCTAGCTTTAGGTCCAACAGGGTCTAGTTTTAGGTCCAACAGGGTCTAGCTTTAGGTCCAACAGGGTGTAGCTTAAGGTCCAACAGGGTCTAGTTTTAGGTCCAGCAGTGTAACTGCATCATCATAATGTGTACATGGAGGCTCTATGGCTGCAGCTTGCCTACTACTGTGTAATATTAAAGGAAAAGTTGTCCAATGGTTTCCTATGGCGAGGTCTAGCTGTGCTACATTACAACATTACTCTAGTTAGTATTTATACCTGAAATCACAAACAGACCACTGATATTCATTCTGTTCATCTGAGACAACTGGTCAAATGCAAGCGGCAGCTCACAACATAGTAGAAATGACCATATGAAATGCCATACAGCTACAGTAGCTTGATTTTGATTTTGTAAACAAATACTACAAGCCTAGAAACAGAATGAAGTGCTTCCACCAGATAAGTGTTTCTTCAGAGATTAAAAGAGTACAATTTCCTTATGAATATATTAACATTTTATGAGCAGGAATGCATAAATAATGTGCAGGCTTAATTTTACTGCCTGGCTGGAAGCCTCTCTCTTTTGACGGCTAAAATTGAATGAGAGCGAGAGAGAGAGGTTTTATGTGTAGTATACGTCAATGTGTGTGTGTGCGTTTTTGTGTTCATACTCGTGTGTGTGTGTGTGTGTGCATGTTTGTGTTCGTGTTCATACTCGTGTATGCATGTGTGTAAGTAGTTAATGTACTGCTGCAGAGGTTTCTGTCATATCTCTTCCCCCCAATGATTCTCGGGCCCTAAATGATTTCCATGTAATCACAGTCATAAAACTACAGATGTTATTTAATGCAATAGTGATTGTCAGCCCCCAAACCTCCATATTAGTAAACATGATCTTTATCTTTGTGTTAGTAGAGGACTCAGTAAAGACAAAATGTACTTTGTGTCCCAAATGGCACCCTATTCCTTACATAGTGCACTACTTTTGACCAGGGCCAATAGGCCTATATAGCCTAGTTTCATGTCATCTGACCATAGCACCGGTTCCAATCCAAATGCCAATACTGTTTATCAAACTCCAGGCGGTGCTATGGTCAGATGACATGAAAATATAACTCTTTGACCACGCACACCAGTGGTGAGTTTGGCGTAAAAAAACAGAAACATATGCAGAAAGTACCTCATACCTATGTTAAAATATGGTGGTGTATCTTTTACGTTATGGGGCTATTTTGCTTCCAGTGGTCTTGTGGCCCTTGTTAAAGGTCAACGGCATCATGAGATTGACCAAGTACCAGGACATTTTAGCCAAACACCTGGTTGCCTCTGCTTCCAGCAATACAATAACCCAAACACATCAAAATCCACAAAGAAATGGTTAATTGACCACAAAATCAACATTTAGCAATGGCCTCAGTCTCCGGACATGAACCCCATTAAAAACCTGTAGTTTGAATTGAACAGGGCAGTCCATAAGCGCAGATGAAGGATATCACATTTCTGGAAAGATTATGTATGAAGGAATGGTCTAAGATCCCTGACAATGTGTTCTCCAACTCATAAAACATTTTAGAAAAAGGTTCAGTGCCTATATCCTCACAAGGGGAGGGTGCCAGAGTATTGGAAACAGGGGTAACAATCATTTTGACCCTTATCTTTTTGAGAAAAAAGTATTACTTGTTAAACAAAATATATTTCTCTGAGCAATTCTATAAGTGTAAAATAATATAATTTACCAATTTCTTCGAACATACAATATTTATAATTATTTTCATAGAGGATTTCAATAAGAATGATCTCAAAAACGAGTCTAGTGTCACGACTTCCACCGAAGCTGCCTCCTCTCCTTGTTCGGGCAGACTTCGGCGTTCGTCGTCACCAGCCTTCTAGCCACTGCCGCTCCATATCTCATCATTCCATTTGTTTTGTCTTGTTTATTACACACACCTGGTTCATATCCCCTCATTAGTACATGTATACATGTTTCCTCTGCCCCCCTTGTCCGTGTGGGTGATTGTTTAATGTGAGGAGAGAGTAGCTCGGTTGAGCTACGTGTATTTTGTATTGCCGGGGTATTTTCCCTATGTGCTTGTTTGTTCCAGTGTGCCTGTTTTGCGCACTGGACTGGTTAACGCTGTATTACGGAATAAACTCTTAATACTGTGATTTACCCTCCTGCGTCTGACTCCTTCAAATCAAGCATCACAGAATCACCCACCCGCTATGGAGTCAGCGGGAGAGGAGCGCATGCCTGGAGTCGTGGCACGGGTCCATGAGCATTCAACAATGCTAGCCAGCTTGGGAGAAGCGATGGATCGGGTTCTCCAGGTTGTCCAACGCCTGGAGAGGAGAGGACCCGATCTGTCGAGACCAGCTGGGCAACCGGATCCAGCCACCCACACCCCAGCACCCAGAGTGATCCACATATCCCGACCACGGGATTTCTGTTCAAATATTTTTTTATTGAACACACACAAGAATGGTGTATAGGTATGAAAGACATGTGTACAGTTCTTATCTAAACATAAGAGAACAGACATGAACAACAAGACCCAGAGTTCTGGAGACAAAACAAATATTACAAAACACGACATACAGAACAGGGACAGGTAGAAAGAAAAAGGGTAGATGTAACCCCCCCACATATACCCCCCTTTATCCCCCCCCCCTATTCCACCCTATTCCCCTCCCGACTGCTCGAGTGTCAGGGCCAGCACACGCTGCCCAAAGGTAGATTACAATATGACAATTGAGAGTGCGTTACAAAGTACAAATTCACAGCACCGACTGGTCCAGGTAAGAGAGGAAAGGCTGCCAGATTTGATCAAATGTTGATAATTTATTGTTCAGAATATATCTAATTCTTTCTAAGTGTACAGTTTTTGCCACTTCGGTGAGCCATAATTTGGTAGAGGGCGCTTCCCTCCTTTTCCAAAACAACAAGATTAATTTTTTGCCGAAATGAGACTGTAAGAGATGAGTTGTTTTTGGGAGTTGGTTAATCCGTTTAGGGAATCGGACACTCCCAGGATTATCAGAAGCGGGTCTGGGTCTATTGAAGTCTCCAGAACTTCAGAGAGGACCCCAAATATTCCACACCAATAACCATACAGACTAGAGCATAGGGCAAAGCAGTGGAGTAGTGTACCCTGCTCAGCCTGACATTTATCACACATAGGGGATGTATCAGGAAATATCCTATGCAGTTTAGTTTTGGAATAGTGTAATCTGTGTAATACCTTAAATTGTATGAGACGATGTCTGGAGTTAATGGAGCAGGTGTGGATATACTCCAAGCTATCCTCCCAGTCTGCCACCGAAATATCAGTCCCTAGTTCTTCCTCCCATTTTGCCTTAATGGGATCTGTAGAGGGTGCGCTAACAGATTGAAAAGCGTCATATAGACGAGATATCAGTTTGTCTGAGGTGGGGCATATTTTTATGCATCCGTCAAACATGGAAGGTTTAGCATTCTCAAATGTTGGGAGGTGTTTTCTAACATAGTCTCTAATTTGTAGGTAACTGAAAAAGTTACTTCTGGGAAGGTTATAAGTTTCCCTCAGCGCTTCAAAGGAAGCAAAGGTCCCTCCTATATATAAATCCCCTATGGTACTTATCCCCAACTCTCCCCATCGCTCAAAGGTGTTATCAAGGTTAGAGGGGGCAAAGGAGGGATTCCTGGCAACAGGGAGCATGAATGATATTGGTCTAAGCTCAAAGTGGACTTTAATTTGCTTCCAGATTCGGACTGTGCTATGTATAATAGGATTGTTATGGTAAAGTGACATCTCCAGATTAACAGGTGACAAAATCACGGCACCAATAGAGAAGGGGTGACACTCCTCCCGCTCCATGCTAAGCCAGCTGGATGGCGGGGTTGCGTCATCCAGCAAAAACGTAACAGCGCAGAGGTTAGCAGCCCAATAGTAAAATATAAAATTTGGGAGAGACAATCCTCCTTCCATCTTGGATTTACATAGGTGTTTTTTACCTATCCTGTGTGTTTTATAATCCCAGATGAAAGGATTGATAATAGAGTCCAGTTGTTTATGAAATGATTTAGGTATGAATACTGGGATGTTCTGGTATAGGTAGAGCAGTTGTGGGAGGAAGACCATTTTAATGGCATTAATTCTTCCGAGCAGAGAAATTGGGAGAGTTCTCCAAAACTGTATGTTTGCCTTGAGATTTTGCATCAGAGAAGGGAAATTCTCTTTAAATAGTAAGGAGTATTGTTTGGTAACTACAATTCCAAGGTAGATAAATTTTTCTGAAGATAACTTAACTGGAAGATGTTCTAGCCAGGAGGTGTTTTGCAACCGTATGGGCATTAATTCACTCTTGTTCCAATTTATTCTGTATCCCGAGAAGGTACCAAACAAATTAATCACCTCAAGAATAGCTGGAATAGGTAGGCGCGTAAACAAGATGGCGTATTGAATAGAAATCGGTACAAAACACCTCAAGATAAAAACATAATATTCAAAATCAGTAAGTTAGACTAAATATTAGCATTTCATATATTCGCAGTTAATATAATTCAATCTGGATAATAACAGAAATAAGATCATAAGGCTAGAGAAATATATCGACAAATATTACTACAACAAGCAACACCCAAACATGACTGAAGACAAGCGTGGAGAGCC
The DNA here is from genome assembly GCF_964263955.1 of Coregonus lavaretus. NCBI lineage: Eukaryota > Metazoa > Chordata > Actinopteri > Salmoniformes > Salmonidae > Coregonus > Coregonus lavaretus. Next base: position 40,919,242 of record NC_139990.1, read on the forward strand.
GATCCCCAAAAGAAAACGCGACTCATCGACAGATACAGATGATATATGCTTTTCACCACTAGGTATGGTAAGTGTGGAAAGCGACCTGTTGAAGTCGATAAATGACAAATTGGGCATATTAGAACTGGTCAGTAAAGACGTAAAAGAGTTGAAAGCGAGTCTTCAAATGAGTGACGAAAAAGCTTTGGTAATGGAGAAAGAAACCAAAGAAATAAAAGTGACAGTCTCTAAAATGGAAACGGACGTTAGGGAATTAAAAAAGGAGAACAATCTTCTGAGAGAAGCCTTACTAGACATCCAAACTAGATCGATGAGGGAAAATCTAGTACTTACGGGTATTCAGGAAAAGGAGGGAGAAATAACAGAGAATATTATGAAGGACTTCCTGCATACAGCGCTACAAATCCCACTCGAGGCTGTCAATAAAATCCAACTCGAACGTGTACATCGTTTCGGAAAAAGAGGACAGAAATATGAGCGCCCAATCGTTGCCAAATTTGCTTTTTTTAAGGACAAAGCTATGGTGAAAAGCCTGGGAAAAAGACTTGCTGGCACGAAAATAGGCATGAATGATCAGTTCCCGAAGGAGATTGTAGAAAGGCGCAAAGTTCTGTATCCAATCTTCAAGGAAAACAGATTAAAAGGGAAACGTGTTGCACTAGTGGTGGATAAATTATATATTGACAACCAAATGTTCAGAGACACAAAGACTACTCCATGGCTATTCTAAAAGTTGTAATGCAGGAGTCAAATATTGGAGCACCTGATACTAGCAATGATAGGGATTGTAATATTAAATAATATTTATAGTAAGTATAGTATTTTATAAATGGATAAAACGATATAACAAGCAGAATAATACATCTTTATATACAAATAATTAGAACATGGATTTTTTGGCAGGAGGTTGTTGTTTTGGCGGATGGTTGTTGTGGTTGGTCCTGTGTTCTCTCTGGCGTCCTTTCCCCCTTGCAGCAGATGTGGATGCGGGTGCGTTTGCACGCTCGGCCCATTTCTTCCGCAGTCAACCATGTGGTGTGCATTTTTGTGTTTGAAAAGGTACGGCGTTAAGTGAGTGAGAGGGGAAATGGTTGCATATCCCAGAGCCGACCGGGGGTCTATGAACAGGGGTAGTGAGAGAGAGAGCTTTCAATTTTGTGTAGATGAGGGATATACATTTTTAAATATAGTATACATCTAATCTAATTATTCATTGTCCTATCATGATGGAAAGATCCCTAACACTATAACCTGGACACCCACCTGAGCGACCCATACACCAAAGAGAAGTTCCCATCTATTTTATGGACCTGCTGTGAATATGCAGCCTAAATAGAGAAATAAATGCGGTCAGAGACCTACTTGAGCAGCACCGCCCCCTCAAGATTCTGAGCCTTCCTGGCAGGGTTGGTCCTACAAAGCCAGAGCCCCCTGATGGGAGAGCATAATATACAAGGAAATTCTCAAAGCTGCTAATGAGAACCTTGACGACCTTTTACCTAGCCGGTGGGGATTCCGGTGGGGTACGCCCACCCAGGTAGTGGCAGTGCTGGCAACACTGGCTGCAGTAACCCATGGGGAGGGGGTCACACTCGGACAATCAGAGAGGGGGTTTATCATTGTGGCCCAGGTGGCACAAAATAATCAAAGGTCTGACCGCATGGAGATGCTTGGGAAAATGGTTACAACAGGGGATCAGAGTGTTTGTGTCTCAGGTGAAGAGGGTGGATCTGATCTCCATCACCTAGGACTTGACATAGATTAAGTAGATTAATCAAATCTCACATTGTTGTAAATTTCTGCTCAATTTGCATGCTTTCTCAATCAGCTTTAACTGTATGTGCACTCGTAGATGAAGTTATTTCTCGAGTTGGGCTCTGGGATATAACAGCCGTTGAGTATCGGATTTTATGGTGGATTGTGGAGGAGGGGGGTTGAGTGTGTTGGAGTATGTGAGTATGTGCGTGTGTGCTGGTCTGGCATCTGTTGTGGGGGGGGTGGGGATGTTGGGGGGGGGGGGTATGGGATGGACCGCGGGAATTATTTGCTAGGATAATAATTGCTTGTCAATGAATTAAATGTAATACAATGGCAATCCTGGTTATATGTTAGAATCCTATGCGTGAACTGCCGACATTATTACGCATATTAATTGATAATGATGGAAAATAGGATATGCATAATAAAAAATAAAAAAATAGTTATATAGATATATATATATAGAGGTGAAAGCATTGGAAATGCTTTTGGCGGTTAACCTGCTTCTGTTTTGTGGGTGGCACTGTGTGCTGTTTTCGATGGATGGGTCCTGGCCTCTCGGGGCCTTAGGGATACGGAGGGACGTGGGGGGGATGCTGATCACTGGGATGACGGCTCAACTTGGGATGGGGAGGGGCTTTAGCGGGGGAATTAGTGGAGAACAATTGAAGGGTTACTCCGTAGCAATGCAAATATCACGGTACAGCTATATGGACACTCAATCATTACGCTATTTTTTATTGGTAAATTTACAAACATATATAATGATAAATAGACTTGAAACTTGTATGTCATTATGGTGTATGGTGAAATAAGTATAGCCAGTTATAATTGTAATGGCTTAGCTGATAATAACAAAAGAAGAACAATATTTACATGGCTCAAAGAGAAGGAATATAATATCTATTGTATACAGGAAACTCATTCAACAATTCGAGATGAAGTAGCGTGGAAAAAAGAATGGGGGGGGGGAAATATACTTCTCCCATGGGCAAAGAAATTCAAAAGGGGTGATGATATTAATTAATAGTAATTTCGATCCGAATGTGCAAATTGTCCAAATAGATACGCAAGGTAGATGGATTATTTTAAATATGGTATTGGACCATAAACAGATATGGCTAATTAACCTTTACGGACCAAATAATGATGATCCACAATTCTTTGACAATATATATAATAAATTATCAAGCCTGCAAGCAACTCAAGACAATATTATTATGGTGGGGGATTATAATACTGTTTTAAATAGCTCAATGGACCGAAAAGGAAATCACACCACAAACAATCACCCACATGCTCTTAAGGAAATTGTGAATGTCATGGATACATTAGAACTAGTAGATATATGGAGGCTTAAATATGCTGATCTAGTGAGATATACATGGCGGAGACTGAATCAAGCTAGTCGTCTTGACTTCTTTCTTATCTCATTCTCGTTGGCACCAAAAGTAAAAAAAGTGTTGATAGGGGACAGAATGCGGTCGGACCATCATATAATAGGCATATACATTACTCTGACTGAATTTCCACGTGGGCGAGGATATTGGAAATGTAATCAAAGCCTATTAGATGATAATTTATTTATAATTAGAACAAAGGAATTTATAACTGACTTTTTCCAACATAACATAGGTACAGCGAATCCCCTTATTGTATGGGACACCTTTAAATGTGCCTTTAGATCAGCAATTCAGTACTCATCTCGAAAACAAAAGCAATTTAGGTCAAAAGAGTTTATACTAAGAAAGGAAATAGAAAGTCTAACAGAACAGATAGATGGCAATAAAAACTGTAACATAGAGGCTCAGAATAAATTAGAGGAAAAACTAAAAGAAATGGAAAAACTTATTCAAGAGAGATCAAGTGTAATATATTATAAAAATAAAGCAAACTGGATGGAATATGGGGAAAAATGCACAAAATTATTTTTTAATCTTCAACATAGGAATGCTACCAAAAAGAACTTAATGAAACTGGTTACAATTGACGGAGTCACCCATAATTCACCTAATGATATTTTGAAGGAAGAAACAAAGTATTTTAAGCATATGTTTTCTTTTCAGTCGCCTCCATCTCCTCTAACTGAAGCTAATTGTAGATATTTTTTTCCTATTGATAATGTCAAATTAACAGCCACACAGAAAGACTCATGTGAAGGTGAAATTACAGAGGAGGAACTTCTGGATGCAATTAAAGACTTTAAGTCCGGGAAAACTCCAGGGTTGGATGGCATACCAATCGAGGTATACCAAACCTTTTTTGATATACTAAGAGGACCGTTATTAGCATGTTTTAACCACTCCTATGTAAATGGTAGATTATCTGACACTCAAGAAGAAGGTCTGATCTCATTATTACTGAAACAGGATACAAGTGGAAAATATAAAGATCCAGTCCATTTACAAAATTGGAGGCCCCTTACACTTCAGTGTTGTGATGCAAAAATCCTAGCAAAATGTATAGCGCATAGAATTAAAAAGGTATTGTCGGATATTATTCATTCTAATCAGACAGGTTTTTTACATGGAAGATACATTGGAGATAATATAAGGCAAGTATTGGAAACAATAGAACACTATGGAAAATATGGGAAACCAGGACTGCTATTCATAGCATTACATTTTACACATTTTAGTCATTTAGCAGACGCTCTTATCCAGAGCGACTTACAGTTAGTGAGTGTATACATCATTTATTTGTATTTTTTTTTCATACCCCCCCCCGTGGGAAACAAACCCACAACCCTGGCGTTGCAAACGCCATGCTCTACCAACTGAGCTACATCCCTACCAGCCATTCCCTCCCCTACCCTGGACGACGCTTGGCCAATTGTGCGCCGCCCCATGGGTCTCCCGGTCGCGGCCGGCTATGACAGAGCCTGGATTCGAACCAGGATCTCTAGTGGCACAGCTAGCACTGCGATGCAGTGCCTTAGACCACTGCGCCACTCGGGAGACTAGCAGACTAGCAGACTTCGAAAAGGCATTTGATAAAGTTCGACTGGAATTTATATATAAATGCCTGGAGCATTTCAATTTTGGAGAATCTCTTATAAAATGGGTCAAAATCATGTATAGTAACCCTAGGTGTAAAATAGTAAATAATGGCTATTTCTCAGAAAGTTTCAAACTGTCAAGAGGAGTGAAACAAGGTTGTCCACTATCGGCATATCTATTTATTGTGGCCATCGAGATGTTAGCTATTAAAATCAGATCCAATAATAATATCAGAGGATTAGAAATACAGGGCTTAAAAACAAAGGTGTCATTGTACGCAGATGATTCATGTTTTCTTTTAGATCCACAACTAGAATCCCTCCACAGCCTCATAGAGGATCTAGATACATTTTCTAACCTCTCTGGATTAAAACCAAATTATGACAAATGTACTATATTACGTATTGGATCACTAAAAAATACAATTTTTACATTACCATGTAGTTTACCAATAAAATGGTCTGATGGTGATGTGGATATACTCGGAATACATATCCCAAAGGAAATAAATGATCTCACTTCAATAAATTTTAATAGAAAGTTAGCAAAAATAGATAAGATCTTACTACCATGGAAAGGAAAATACCTGTCAATTTGTGGAAAAATCACCCTGATTAACTCTTTAGTATTATCCCAGTTTACCTATTTGCTTATGGTCTTGCCTACGCCTAGCAAACAGTTTTTTAAATTATATGAGAAAAAAATATTCAATTTTATTTGGAACGGCAAGCCAGACAAAATTAAAAGAGCATATTTATATAATGAATATGAATTCGGAGGACAGAAATTATTAAATATTAAAGCATTAGACCTATCACTAAAATCTTCAGTCATCCAAAAGTTATACTTAAATCCGAACTGGTTCTCAAGCAAATTAGTAAGATTGTCTCACCCACTGTTCAAGAAAGGCCTTTTTCCCTTTATTCAGATTACAACCTCTCACTTTCAGTTATTTGAAAAGGAAATAATCTCCCAAATGTCACTATTTCTAAAACAAGCCATAGAAAGTTGGTTGCAATTTCAATTTAATCCTCCAGAAACGACAGAACAAATAATGCAACAAATATTGTGGTTAAATTCAAATATACTAATTGACAAAAAACCTGTATTTTTTGACAGAATGTTTAAAAAAGGTATAATCTTCGTAAATGATATCATCGGTAGGACTGGTGGAGTTATGTCGCACATGCAGCTAACAAAAACATATGGAAATGTCTGCTCTACCCAAAATTACAACCAAATAATTGCAGCCTTACCGCAAAAGTGGAAGAGGAAAGTTGAAGGGGGAGAAAGTAAGGAACTTGTCTGTCGGCCTTGCATTAAAGAACATAATTGGTTAAGGAAAACTGTGATAAATAAAAAAGTATATCAGTTTCACTTAAGGACCAAAGGATTGACAGCAGTCCCATATAGATTGCAAAATAGTTGGGAAGAGATCTTTGACGTACCGATCCCATGGCATAGTGTTTATGAACTGACACGCAAAACGACACCGGATTCAAAAATTAGAATCTTTCAATTTAAATTATTATATAAAATTCTTGCTACCAATAGAATGTTATTTATATGGGGGATACAATCTTCCCAGCTCTGCAGATTTTGCTGTGAAGAGATAGAATCATTAGATCATTTGTTTTGGTTCTGTCCATTTGTAGCTTGTTTTTGGACACAGGTCCAGGAATGGCTAAAGGATTGCAATATTTACCTGGAACTAACCTTGCAGATAGCATTACTGGGTGATCTGAAAAGTCATAGTCAATCAATCAATAATATAATAATACTTTTAGCAAAAATGTTTATTTTTAATTCACAATCTGTAGAAGCAATGAGAATAGAAAGGTTCAGAACTTTTGTAAAACATCACAGTATGGTTGAAATATATATGGCAAATAGAAATCCTATATGGATGGTGTTAAGAGATAGATGGGAGGTATTGAATAGAGTTGAAGGATGGGACTAATAACAAATAACAACAAATAATAACAAAGATAGCTAATAATGTAAGCATACTGTGTCCATAATAAGTATATAGGTTGTATGTTGGGAGCTTTTGGGAAAGAGCACAGTTAGAAAGATATGGCATTTAGAAGCAAACCGGATGGACATCATGAAAATGATCGGAGAGGTTGAGAGTAGAAGAAGTTCAGGAGCAAAAAAATAAATATATATATATATATATATATATATATATATATAGAATTATTGTAAAATTAACTCTGTCCATAAGGTGTAGATAGTAAGTATAGACCGGAAGTAGAGGCCTGGGCGTTGTTGTTCACTAATTTACTCCAAGTAGGGAAAGGATGGTGGGGTTGAAAAGTAATAAAGGGGAATATATATATAAAAAATAAAAAAAACATGGGGGATTGGAAGTGATGCAGACAATTACATTGATAGAAGATACAATCTATCTGCAATATTAAGCTGATCCATCCCCCCGAAAAAAAAAAAATCTCCAATATTAAATTTCTGTAGGACCTTGAATAGATAGGGCCACTCAACTTGGTCAAAGGCCTTTTCGGCGTCAAGAGATATAACGGCAAGGTCCACGTTAGGTAACCTCTGAGAATACATAATGTTGAAGAGGTGCCTGAGATTGAAGAATGAGTTACTATTAGGGATAAAGCCGGTCTGGTCCGAATGGACCAATTTGCCAATTAAAGTGCTAAGCCTGTTAGCCAGAGTTTTTGCTAAAATCTTTTGGTCTGTATTAAGGAGGGATATTGGTCTGTATGACCCTACCTCTTCCGGATCTTTACCCTTCTTATGTATAACTGTAATAAACGCCTCATCCAAAGTAGATGGGAGAGCTCCATCCTCATTGGCCCGAACCAACATTTTGTGCAGGTAGGGAGATAGCATGTTGCTGAATGTTTTATAGAATTCACCAGGGTATCCATCTGGGCCCGGGGTCTTGCCACTCTTTAGAGATTTAATTGTTTCTCTAATTTCTTCAAGAGATATTTCCTTATTCAGGAAGTTAGAGTCTTCCTGGTTCAGGGCAGGAAGATTACAGTCCTCCAAAAAGTTTAGCATAATTAAGGGGTTAGGATCCGCTTTAGATGTATATAGAGTCTCATAAAACTGACGGAATCTGTCATTGATGTCTTTGGGGGAGGAGAGTAATTCCCCAGATGCAGATTTAACTTTGTGAATCATTCGGTCACTCACGTTTTTTCGAAGTTGTCTGGCGAGTAATTTGTGTGGTTTGTCACCAAACTCAAAATATTTTTGCTTGGCATAGAGAAAAGATTTAGCAATTTTAGCCGAGAGGATCTGATTGTATTTAAATTTTAAAGACATTATTTGTTTATGTTTCTCCATAGATGGATGTCTAGCATTCTCCCTATCCAGTAAGTGAATTTGTCCCTCCAGTTCTACCAATTTTTTTCTGTTTTGCCTACTCCTGGCAGTCTGAAAGGAGATGATACAGCCTCTCAAATAAGCCTTCAGCGTTTCCCACAATAATGCTGGGGAAGTCTCTGTGTTGTCGTTGGTATCAAAGAAAAATGTAATTTGGTCTTTAAGATGTTCACAGAATGTTGGTTCTGTGAGGAGCTGAGGATTCAACCTCCAGACCCTCTCGTTTGGTACGATGTCACCCAATCTCAGGGAGAAGGTGAGTGGACTGTGGTCAGAGATTATAATATCATGATATCTCACATTACAGGTATAGGGGAGTAGTTTAACATCAACCAAAAAGTAGTCAATTCGAGTATATACCTTGTGAACATGAGAGTAAAAGGAGTATTCCCTACCCGTAGGATTAGAGATCCTCCATATATCAAATAAGTTAGAATTTTTTATGTAGGTATTCAAGAATTCGCTTGAATAGGAGGTAGGGGTTCGCCGGGTAGAGGATCTATCCAAATATTGGTCTAGTACACAGTTAAGGTCCCCTCCAATGACCAGATTAGTATGGGAGATATCTGGAATCAGGGCAAGGACTCTTTTGAAAAAAGAGGGGTTATCAATGTTTGGCCCATAGATATTTAGTAGAGTTACAGAAGTAGAATGGATCTCTCCTATTACGATCACATAACGACCCTCTTTATCCACAATAGTGGTTTTATGTAGAAAGGGAATTCCTTTCCGTACCAGAATCGCTGTGCCTCTCGTTTTGGCAGAGAAGTTAGAGTGATACACTTATCCCACCCACTTACATTTAAGTCTGTTATGAGATTTGTTTTTCAGATGGGTTTCTTGCAAAAATATAATATCAGACGAAAGTGCTTTCAAGTGGGCTAGGACCCTGCCTCTCTTAATTGGTTCGTTTAAACCCTTGACATTCCAGGAAGTGAATGTAAGTCCCGCCCTCCTCTCATTTGTAGTTCCTATGGTGGCCTGCATAACATGTAACTCACTAAAAAGGTAAGAAAGCGCACCAAACCATCACGATCAGCATATGTAGCACCTACACCCGAGCAGTATCCAACCCACCCCTCCCCCCCCGCAAGCACCTTTACTCTCCACCCTGTTCCCCTACTTTTCCCAACCTTTACCCCCCCCCATCAACCCACATTTAACAGGCATACACACATAGGACAGAAAAAAATATGAAAATAAAAATAACAAACACATTGTCTGGCCGATGCCAAAAAAGCACGGCGCGACCTCGAACACATTTATTTATAATTAGAACAAAGGAATTTATAACTGACTTTTTCCAACATAACATAGGTACAGCGAATCCCCTTATTGTATGGGACACCTTTAAATGTGCCTTTAGATCAGCAATTCAGTACTCATCTCGAAAACAAAAGCAATTTAGGTCAAAAGAGTTTATACTAAGAAAGGAAATAGAAAGTCTAACAGAACAGATAGATGGCAATAAAAACTGTAACATAGAGGCTCAGAATAAATTAGAGGAAAAACTAAAAGAAATGGAAAAACTTATTCAAGAGAGATCAAGTGTAATATATTATAAAAATAAAGCAAACTGGATGGAATATGGGGAAAAATGCACAAAATTCTTTTTTAATCTTCAACATAGGAATGCTACCAAAAAGAACTTAATGAAACTGGTTACAATTGACGGAGTCACCCATAATTCACCTAATGATATTTTGAAGGAAGAAACAAAGTATTTTAAGCATATGTTTTCTTTTCAGTCGCCTCCATCTCCTCTAACTGAAGCTAATTGTAGATATTTTTTTCCTATTGATAATGTCAAATTAACAGCCACACAGAAAGACTCATGTGAAGGTGAAATTACAGAGGAGGAACTTCTGGATGCAATTAAAGACTTTAAGTCCGGGAAAACTCCAGGGTTGGATGGCATACCAATCGAGGTATACCAAACCTTTTTTGATATACTAAGAGGACCGTTATTAGCATGTTTTAACCACTCCTATGTAAATGGTAGATTATCTGACACTCAAGAAGAAGGTCTGATCTCATTATTACTGAAACAGGATACAAGTGGAAAATATAAAGATCCAGTCCATTTACAAAATTGGAGGCCCCTTACACTTCAGTGTTGTGATGCAAAAATCCTAGCAAAATGTATAGCGCATAGAATTAAAAAGGTATTGTCGGATATTATTCATTCTAATCAGACAGGTTTTTTACATGGAAGATACATTGGAGATAATATAAGGCAAGTATTGGAAACAATAGAACACTATGGAAAATATGGGAAACCAGGACTGCTATTCATAGCATTACATTTTACATTTTACACATTTTAGTCATTTAGCAGACGCTCTTATCCAGAGCGACTTACAGTTAGTGAGTGTATACATCATTTATTTGTATTTTTTTTTCATACCCCCCCCCCGTGGGAAACAAACCCACAACCCTGGCGTTGCAAACGCCATGCTCTACCAACTGAGCTACATCCCTACCAGCCATTCCCTCCCCTACCCTGGACGACGCTTGGCCAATTGTGCGCCGCCCCATGGGTCTCCCGGTCGCGGCCGGCTATGACAGAGCCTGGATTCGAACCAGGATCTCTAGTGGCACAGCTAGCACTGCGATGCAGTGCCTTAGACCACTGCGCCACTCGGGAGACTAGCAGACTAGCAGACTTCGAAAAGGCATTTGATAAAGTTCGACTGGAATTTATATATAAATGCCTGGAGCATTTCAATTTTGGAGAATCTCTTATAAAATGGGTCAAAATCATGTATAGTAACCCTAGGTGTAAAATAGTAAATAATGGCTATTTCTCAGAAAGTTTCAAACTGTCAAGAGGAGTGAAACAAGGTTGTCCACTATCGGCATATCTATTTATTGTGGCCATCGAGATGTTAGCTATTAAAATCAGATCCAATAATAATATCAGAGGATTAGAAATACAGGGCTTAAAAACAAAGGTGTCATTGTACGCAGATGATTCATGTTTTCTTTTAGATCCACAACTAGAATCCCTCCACAGCCTCATAGAGGATCTAGATACATTTTCTAACCTCTCTGGATTAAAACCAAATTATGACAAATGTACTATATTACGTATTGGATCACTAAAAAATACAATTTTTACATTACCATGTAGTTTACCAATAAAATGGTCTGATGGTGATGTGGATATACTCGGAATACATATCCCAAAGGAAATAAATGATCTCACTTCAATAAATTTTAATAGAAAGTTAGCAAAAATAGATAAGATCTTACTACCATGGAAAGGAAAATACCTGTCAATTTGTGGAAAAATCACCCTGATTAACTCTTTAGTATTATCCCAGTTTACCTATTTGCTTATGGTCTTGCCTACGCCTAGCAAACAGTTTTTTAAATTATATGAGAAAAAAATATTCAATTTTATTTGGAACGGCAAGCCAGACAAAATTAAAAGAGCATATTTATATAATGAATATGAATTCGGAGGACAGAAATTATTAAATATTAAAGCATTAGACCTATCACTAAAATCTTCAGTCATCCAAAAGTTATACTTAAATCCGAACTGGTTCTCAAGCAAATTAGTAAGATTGTCTCACCCACTGTTCAAGAAAGGCCTTTTTCCCTTTATTCAGATTACAACCTCTCACTTTCAGTTATTTGAAAAGGAAATAATCTCCCAAATGTCACTATTTCTAAAACAAGCCATAGAAAGTTGGTTGCAATTTCAATTTAATCCTCCAGAAACGACAGAACAAATAATGCAACAAATATTGTGGTTAAATTCAAATATACTAATTGACAAAAAACCTGTATTTTTTGACAGAATGTTTAAAAAAGGTATAATCTTCGTAAATGATATCATCGGTAGGACTGGTGGAGTTATGTCGCACATGCAGCTAACAAAAACATATGGAAATGTCTGCTCTACCCAAAATTACAACCAAATAATTGCAGCCTTACCGCAAAAGTGGAAGAGGAAAGTTGAAGGGGGAGAAAGTAAGGAACTTGTCTGTCGGCCTTGCATTAAAGAACATAATTGGTTAAGGAAAACTGTGATAAATAAAAAAGTATATCAGTTTCACTTAAGGACCAAAGGATTGACAGCAGTCCCATATAGATTGCAAAATAGTTGGGAAGAGATCTTTGACGTACCGATCCCATGGCATAGTGTTTATGAACTGACACGCAAAACGACACCGGATTCAAAAATTAGAATCTTTCAATTTAAATTATTATATAAAATTCTTGCTACCAATAGAATGTTATTTATATGGGGGATACAATCTTCCCAGCTCTGCAGATTTTGCTGTGAAGAGATAGAATCATTAGATCATTTGTTTTGGTTCTGTCCATTTGTAGCTTGTTTTTGGACACAGGTCCAGGAATGGCTAAAGGATTGCAATATTTACCTGGAACTAACCTTGCAGATAGCATTACTGGGTGATCTGAAAAGTCATAGTCAATCAATCAATAATATAATAATACTTTTAGCAAAAATGTTTATTTTTAATTCACAATCTGTAGAAGCAATGAGAATAGAAAGGTTCAGAACTTTTGTAAAACATCACAGTATGGTTGAAATATATATGGCAAATAGAAATCCTATATGGATGGTGTTAAGAGATAGATGGGAGGTATTGAATAGAGTTGAAGGATGGGACTAATAACAAATAACAACAAATAATAACAAAGATAGCTAATAATGTAAGCATACTGTGTCCATAATAAGTATATAGGTTGTATGTTGGGAGCTTTTGGGAAAGAGCACAGTTAGAAAGATATGGCATTTAGAAGCAAACCGGATGGACATCATGAAAATGATCGGAGAGGTTGAGAGTAGAAGAAGTTCAGGAGCAAAAAAATAAATAAATATATATATATATATATATATATATATATATATATATAGAATTATTGTAAAATTAACTCTGTCCATAAGGTGTAGATAGTAAGTATAGACCGGAAGTAGAGGCCTGGGCGTTGTTGTTCACTAATTTACTCCAAGTAGGGAAAGGATGGTGGGGTTGAAAAGTAATAAAGGGGAATATATATATAAAAAATAAAAAAAACATGGGGGATTGGAAGTGATGCAGACAATTACATTGATAGAAGATACAATCTATCTGCAATATTAAGCTGATCCATCCCCCCGAAAAAAAAAAAATCTCCAATATTAAATTTCTGTAGGACCTTGAATAGATAGGGCCACTCAACTTGGTCAAAGGCCTTTTCGGCGTCAAGAGATATAACGGCAAGGTCCACGTTAGGTAACCTCTGAGAATACATAATGTTGAAGAGGCGCCTGAGATTGAAGAATGAGTTACTATTAGGGATAAAGCCGGTCTGGTCCGAATGGACCAATTTGCCAATTAAAGTGCTAAGCCTGTTAGCCAGAGTTTTTGCTAAAATCTTTTGGTCTGTATTAAGGAGGGATATTGGTCTGTATGACCCTACCTCTTCCGGATCTTTACCCTTCTTATGTATAACTGTAATAAACGCCTCATCCAAAGTAGATGGGAGAGCTCCATCCTCATTGGCCCGAACCAACATTTTGTGCAGGTAGGGAGATAGCATGTTGCTGAATGTTTTATAGAATTCACCAGGGTATCCATCTGGGCCCGGGGTCTTGCCACTCTTTAGAGATTTAATTGTTTCTCTAATTTCTTCAAGAGATATTTCCTTATTCAGGAAGTTAGAGTCTTCCTGGTTCAGGGCAGGAAGATTACAGTCCTCCAAAAAGTTTAGCATAATTAAGGGGTTAGGATCCGCTTTAGATGTATATAGAGTCTCATAAAACTGACGGAATCTGTCATTGATGTCTTTGGGGGAGGAGAGTAATTCCCCAGATGCAGACTTAACTTTGTGAATCATTCGGTCACTCACGTTTTTTCGAAGTTGTCTGGCGAGTAATTTGTGTGGTTTGTCACCAAACTCAAAATATTTTTGCTTGGCATAGAGAAAAGATTTAGCAATTTTAGCCGAGAGGATCTGATTGTATTTAAATTTTAAAGACATTATTTGTTTATGTTTCTCCATAGATGGATGTCTAGCATTCTCCCTATCCAGTAAGTGAATTTGTCCCTCCAGTTCTACCAATTTTTTTCTGTTTTGCCTACTCCTGGCAGTCTGAAAGGAGATGATACAGCCTCTCAAATAAGCCTTCAGCGTTTCCCACAATAATGCTGGGGAAGTCTCTGTGTTGTCGTTGGTATCAAAGAAAAATGTAATTTGGTCTTTAAGATGTTCACAGAATGTTGGTTCTGTGAGGAGCTGAGGATTCAACCTCCAGACCCTCTCGTTTGGTACGATGTCACCCAATCTCAGGGAGAAGGTGAGTGGACTGTGGTCAGAGATTATAATATCATGATATCTCACATTACAGGTATAGGGGAGTAGTTTAACATCAACCAAAAAGTAGTCAATTCGAGTATATACCTTGTGAACATGAGAGTAAAAGGAGTATTCCCTACCCGTAGGATTAGAGATCCTCCATATATCAAATAAGTTAGAATTTTTTATGTAGGTATTCAAGAATTCGCTTGAATAGGAGGTAGGGGTTCGCCGGGTAGAGGATCTATCCAAATATTGGTCTAGTACACAGTTAAGGTCCCCTCCAATGACCAGATTAGTATGGGAGATATCTGGAATCAGGGCAAGGACTCTTTTGAAAAAAGAGGGGTTATCAATGTTTGGCCCATAGATATTTAGTAGAGTTACAGAAGTAGAATGGATCTCTCCTATTACGATCACATAACGACCCTCTTTATCCACAATAGTGGTTTTATGTAGAAAGGGAATTCCTTTCCGTACCAGAATCGCTGTGCCTCTCGTTTTGGCAGAGAAGTTAGAGTGATACACTTATCCCACCCACTTACATTTAAGTCTGTTATGAGATTTGTTTTTCAGATGGGTTTCTTGCAAAAATATAATATCAGACGAAAGTGCTTTCAAGTGGGCTAGGACCCTGCCTCTCTTAATTGGTTCGTTTAAACCCTTGACATTCCAGGAAGTGAATGTAAGTCCCGCCCTCCTCTCATTTGTAGTTCCTATGGTGGCCTGCATAACATGTAACTCACTAAAAAGGTAAGAAAGCGCACCAAACCATCACGATCAGCATATGTAGCACCTACACCCGAGCAGTATCCAACCCACCCCTCCCCCCCCGCAAGCACCTTTACTCTCCACCCTGTTCCCCTACTTTTCCCAACCTTTACCCCCCCCCCATCAACCCACATTTAACAGGCATACACACATAGGACAGAAAAAAATATGAAAATAAAAATAACAAACACATTGTCTGGCTGATGCCAAAAAAGCACGGCGCGACCTCGAACACATTTATTTATAATTAGAACAAAGGAATTTATAACTGACTTTTTCCAACATAACATAGGTACAGCGAATCCCCTTATTGTATGGGACACCTTTAAATGTGCCTTTAGATCAGCAATTCAGTACTCATCTCGAAAACAAAAGCAATTTAGGTCAAAAGAGTTTATACTAAGAAAGGAAATAGAAAGTCTAACAGAACAGATAGATGGCAATAAAAACTGTAACATAGAGGCTCAGAATAAATTAGAGGAAAAACTAAAAGAAATGGAAAAACTTATTCAAGAGAGATCAAGTGTAATATATTATAAAAATAAAGCAAACTGGATGGAATATGGGGAAAAATGCACAAAATTCTTTTTTAATCTTCAACATAGGAATGCTACCAAAAATAACTTAATGAAACTGGTTACAATTGACGGAGTCACCCATAATTCACCTAATGATATTTTGAAGGAAGAAACAAAGTATTTTAAGCATATGTTTTCTTTTCAGTCGCCTCCATCTCCTCTAACTGAAGCTAATTGTAGATATTTTTTTCCTATTGATAATGTCAAATTAACAGCCACACAGAAAGACTCATGTGAAGGTGAAATTACAGAGGAGGAACTTCTGGATGCAATTAAAGACTTTAAGTCCGGGAAAACTCCAGGGTTGGATGGCATACCAATCGAGGTATACCAAACCTTTTTTGATATACTAAGAGGACCGTTATTAGCATGTTTTAACCACTCCTATGTAAATGGTAGATTATCTGACACTCAAGAAGAAGGTCTGATCTCATTATTACTGAAACAGGATACAAGTGGAAAATATAAAGATCCAGTCCATTTACAAAATTGGAGGCCCCTTACACTTCAGTGTTGTGATGCAAAAATCCTAGCAAAATGTATAGCGCATAGAATTAAAAAGGTATTGTCGGATATTATTCATTCTAATCAGACAGGTTTTTTACATGGAAGATACATTGGAGATAATATAAGGCAAGTATTGGAAACAATAGAACACTATGGAAAACCAGGACTGCTATTCATAGCATTACATTTTACACATTTTAGTCATTTAGCAGACGCTCTTATCCAGAGCGACTTACAGTTAGTGAGTGTATACATCATTTATTTGTATTTTTTTTTCATACCCCCCCCCCGTGGGAAACAAACCCACAACCCTGGCGTTGCAAACGCCATGCTCTACCAACTGAGCTACATCCCTACCAGCCATTCCCTCCCCTACCCTGGACGACGCTTGGCCAATTGTGCGCCGCCCCATGGGTCTCCCGGTCGCGGCCGGCTATGACAGAGCCTGGATTCGAACCAGGATCTCTAGTGGCACAGCTAGCACTGCGATGCAGTGCCTTAGACCACTGCGCCACTCGGGAGACTAGCAGACTAGCAGACTTCGAAAAGGCATTTGATAAAGTTCGACTGGAATTTATATATAAATGCCTGGAGCATTTCAATTTTGGAGAATCTCTTATAAAATGGGTCAAAATCATGTATAGTAACCCTAGGTGTAAAATAGTAAATAATGGCTATTTCTCAGAAAGTTTCAAACTGTCAAGAGGAGTGAAACAAGGTTGTCCACTATCGGCATATCTATTTATTGTGGCCATCGAGATGTTAGCTATTAAAATCAGATCCAATAATAATATCAGAGGATTAGAAATACAGGGCTTAAAAACAAAGGTGTCATTGTACGCAGATGATTCATGTTTTCTTTTAGATCCACAACTAGAATCCCTCCACAGCCTCATAGAGGATCTAGATACATTTTCTAACCTCTCTGGATTAAAACCAAATTATGACAAATGTACTATATTACGTATTGGATCACTAAAAAATACAATTTTTACATTACCATGTAGTTTACCAATAAAATGGTCTGATGGTGATGTGGATATACTCGGAATACATATCCCAAAGGAAATAAATGATCTCACTTCAATAAATTTTAATAGAAAGTTAGCAAAAATAGATAAGATCTTACTACCATGGAAAGGAAAATACCTGTCAATTTGTGGAAAAATCACCCTGATTAACTCTTTAGTATTATCCCAGTTTACCTATTTGCTTATGGTCTTGCCTACGCCTAGCAAACAGTTTTTTAAATTATATGAGAAAAAAATATTCAATTTTATTTGGAACGGCAAGCCAGACAAAATTAAAAGAGCATATTTATATAATGAATATGAATTCGGAGGACAGAAATTATTAAATATTAAAGCATTAGACCTATCACTAAAATCTTCAGTCATCCAAAAGTTATACTTAAATCCGAACTGGTTCTCAAGCAAATTAGTAAGATTGTCTCACCCACTGTTCAAGAAAGGCCTTTTTCCCTTTATTCAGATTACAACCTCTCACTTTCAGTTATTTGAAAAGGAAATAATCTCCCAAATGTCACTATTTCTAAAACAAGCCATAGAAAGTTGGTTGCAATTTCAATTTAATCCTCCAGAAACGACAGAACAAATAATGCAACAAATATTGTGGTTAAATTCAAATATACTAATTGACAAAAAACCTGTATTTTTTGACAGAATGTTTAAAAAAGGTATAATCTTCGTAAATGATATCATCGGTAGGACTGGTGGAGTTATGTCGCACATGCAGCTAACAAAAACATATGGAAATGTCTGCTCTACCCAAAATTACAACCAAATAATTGCAGCCTTACCGCAAAAGTGGAAGAGGAAAGTTGAAGGGGGAGAAAGTAAGGAACTTGTCTGTCGGCCTTGCATTAAAGAACATAATTGGTTAAGGAAAACTGTGATAAATAAAAAAGTATATCAGTTTCACTTAAGGACCAAAGGATTGACAGCAGTCCCATATAGATTGCAAAATAGTTGGGAAGAGATCTTTGACGTACCGATCCCATGGCATAGTGTTTATGAACTGACACGCAAAACGACACCGGATTCAAAAATTAGAATCTTTCAATTTAAATTATTATATAAAATTCTTGCTACCAATAGAATGTTATTTATATGGGGGATACAATCTTCCCAGCTCTGCGGATTTTGCTGTGAAGAGATAGAATCATTAGATCATTTGTTTTGGTTCTGTCCATTTGTAGCTTGTTTTTGGACACAGGTCCAGGAATGGCTAAAGGATTGCAATATTTACCTGGAACTAACCTTGCAGATAGCATTACTGGGTGATCTGAAAAGTCATAGTCAATCAATCAATAATATAATAATACTTTTAGCAAAAATGTTTATTTTTAATTCACAATCTGTAGAAGCAATGAGAATAGAAAGGTTCAGAACTTTTGTAAAACATCACAGTATGGTTGAAATATATATGGCAAATAGAAATCCTATATGGATGGTGTTAAGAGATAGATGGGAGGTATTGAATAGAGTTGAAGGATGGGACTAATAACAAATAACAACAAATAATAACAAAGATAGCTAATAATGTAAGCATACTGTGTCCATAATAAGTATATAGGTTGTATGTTGGGAGCTTTTGGGAAAGAGCACAGTTAGAAAGATATGGCATTTAGAAGCAAACCGGATGGACATCATGAAAATGATCGGAGAGGTTGAGAGTAGAAGAAGTTCAGGAGCAAAAAAATAAATAAATATATATATATATATATATATATATATATATATATAGAATTATTGTAAAATTAACTCTGTCCATAAGGTGTAGATAGTAAGTATAGACCGGAAGTAGAGGCCTGGGCGTTGTTGTTCACTAATTTACTCCAAGTAGGGAAAGGATGGTGGGGTTGAAAAGTAATAAAGGGGAATATATATATAAAAAATAAAAAAAACATGGGGGATTGGAAGTGATGCAGACAATTACATTGATAGAAGATACAATCTATCTGCAATATTAAGCTGATCCATCCCCCCGAAAAAAAAAAAATCTCCAATATTAAATTTCTGTAGGACCTTGAATAGATAGGGCCACTCAACTTGGTCAAAGGCCTTTTCGGCGTCAAGAGATATAACGGCAAGGTCCACGTTAGGTAACCTCTGAGAATACATAATGTTGAAGAGGCGCCTGAGATTGAAGAATGAGTTACTATTAGGGATAAAGCCGGTCTGGTCCGAATGGACCAATTTGCCAATTAAAGTGCTAAGCCTGTTAGCCAGAGTTTTTGCTAAAATCTTTTGGTCTGTATTAAGGAGGGATATTGGTCTGTATGACCCTACCTCTTCCGGATCTTTACCCTTCTTATGTATAACTGTAATAAACGCCTCATCCAAAGTAGATGGGAGAGCTCCATCCTCATTGGCCCGAACCAACATTTTGTGCAGGTAGGGAGATAGCATGTTGCTGAATGTTTTATAGAATTCACCAGGGTATCCATCTGGGCCCGGGGTCTTGCCACTCTTTAGAGATTTAATTGTTTCTCTAATTTCTTCAAGAGATATTTCCTTATTCAGGAAGTTAGAGTCTTCCTGGTTCAGGGCAGGAAGATTACAGTCCTCCAAAAAGTTTAGCATAATTAAGGGGTTAGGATCCGCTTTAGATGTATATAGAGTCTCATAAAACTGACGGAATCTGTCATTGATGTCTTTGGGGGAGGAGAGTAATTCCCCAGATGCAGACTTAACTTTGTGAATCATTCGGTCACTCACGTTTTTTCGAAGTTGTCTGGCGAGTAATTTGTGTGGTTTGTCACCAAACTCAAAATATTTTTGCTTGGCATAGAGAAAAGATTTAGCAATTTTAGCCGAGAGGATCTGATTGTATTTAAATTTTAAAGACATTATTTGTTTATGTTTCTCCATAGATGGATGTCTAGCATTCTCCCTATCCAGTAAGTGAATTTGTCCCTCCAGTTCTACCAATTTTTTTCTGTTTTGCCTACTCCTGGCAGTCTGAAAGGAGATGATACAGCCTCTCAAATAAGCCTTCAGCGTTTCCCACAATAATGCTGGGGAAGTCTCTGTGTTGTCGTTGGTATCAAAGAAAAATGTAATTTGGTCTTTAAGATGTTCACAGAATGTTGGTTCTGTGAGGAGCTGAGGATTCAACCTCCAGACCCTCTCGTTTGGTACGATGTCACCCAATCTCAGGGAGAAGGTGGTCAGAGATTATAATATCATGATATCTCACATTACAGGTATAGGGGAGTAGTTTAACATCAACCAAAAAGTAGTCAATTCGAGTATATACCTTGTGAACATGAGAGTAAAAGGAGTATTCCCTACCCGTAGGATTAGAGATCCTCCATATATCAAATAAGTTAGAATTTTTTATGTAGGTATTCAAGAATTCGCTTGAATAGGAGGTAGGGGTTCGCCGGGTAGAGGATCTATCCAAATATTGGTCTAGTACACAGTTAAGGTCCCCTCCAGTGACCAGATTAGTATGGGAGATATCTGGAATCAGGGCAAGGACTCTTTTGAAAAAAGAGGGGTTATCAATGTTTGGCCCATAGATATTTAGTAGAGTTACAGAAGTAGAATGGATCTCTCCTATTACGATCACATAACGACCCTCTTTATCCACAATAGTGGTTTTATGTAGAAAGGGAATTCCTTTCCGTACCAGAATCGCTGTGCCTCTCGTTTTGGCAGAGAAGTTAGAGTGATACACTTATCCCACCCACTTACATTTAAGTCTGTTATGAGATTTGTTTTTCAGATGGGTTTCTTGCAAAAATATAATATCAGACGAAAGTGCTTTCAAGTGGGCTAGGACCCTGCCTCTCTTAATTGGTTCGTTTAAACCCTTGACATTCCAGGAAGTGAATGTAAGTCCCGCCCTCCTCTCATTTGTAGTTCCTATGGTGGCCTGCATAACATGTAACTCACTAAAAAGGTAAGAAAGCGCACCAAACCATCACGATCAGCATATGTAGCACCTACACCCGAGCAGTATCCAACCCACCCCTCCCCCCCCGCAAGCACCTTTACTCTCCACCCTGTTCCCCTACTTTTCCCAACCTTTACCCCCCCCATCAACCCACATTTAACAGGCATACACACATAGGACAGAAAAAAATATGAAAATAAAAATAACAAACACATTGTCTGGCCGATGCCAAAAAAGCACGGCGCGACCTCGAACACATTTATTTATAATTAGAACAAAGGAATTTATAACTGACTTTTTCCAACATAACATAGGTACAGCGAATCCCCTTATTGTATGGGACACCTTTAAATGTGCCTTTAGATCAGCAATTCAGTACTCATCTCGAAAACAAAAGCAATTTAGGTCAAAAGAGTTTATACTAAGAAAGGAAATAGAAAGTCTAACAGAACAGATAGATGGCAATAAAAACTGTAACATAGAGGCTCAGAATAAATTAGAGGAAAAACTAAAAGAAATGGAAAAACTTATTCAAGAGAGATCAAGTGTAATATATTATAAAAATAAAGCAAACTGGATGGAATATGGGGAAAAATGCACAAAATTCTTTTTTAATCTTCAACATAGGAATGCTACCAAAAAGAACTTAATGAAACTGGTTACAATTGACGGAGTCACCCATAATTCACCTAATGATATTTTGAAGGAAGAAACAAAGTATTTTAAGCATATGTTTTCTTTTCAGTCGCCTCCATCTCCTCTAACTGAAGCTAATTGTAGATATTTTTTTCCTATTGATAATGTCAAATTAACAGCCACACAGAAAGACTCATGTGAAGGTGAAATTACAGAGGAGGAACTTCTGGATGCAATTAAAGACTTTAAGTCCGGGAAAACTCCAGGGTTGGATGGCATACCAATCGAGGTATACCAAACCTTTTTTGATATACTAAGAGGACCGTTATTAGCATGTTTTAACCACTCCTATGTAAATGGTAGATTATCTGACACTCAAGAAGAAGGTCTGATCTCATTATTACTGAAACAGGATACAAGTGGAAAATATAAAGATCCAGTCCATTTACAAAATTGGAGGCCCCTTACACTTCAGTGTTGTGATGCAAAAATCCTAGCAAAATGTATAGCGCATAGAATTAAAAAGGTATTGTCGGATATTATTCATTCTAATCAGACAGGTTTTTTACATGGAAGATACATTGGAGATAATATAAGGCAAGTATTGGAAACAATAGAACACTATGGAAAATATGGGAAACCAGGACTGCTATTCATAGCATTACATTTTACATTTTACACATTTTAGTCATTTAGCAGACGCTCTTATCCAGAGCGACTTACAGTTAGTGAGTGTATACATCATTTATTTGTATTTTTTTTTCATACCCCCCCCGTGGGAAACAAACCCACAACCCTGGCGTTGCAAACGCCATGCTCTACCAACTGAGCTACATCCCTACCAGCCATTCCCTCCCCTACGCTTGGCCAATTGTGCGCCGCCCCATGGGTCTCCCGGTCGCGGCCGGCTATGACAGAGCCTGGATTCGAACCAGGATCTCTAGTGGCACAGCTAGCACTGCGATGCAGTGCCTTAGACCACTGCGCCACTCGGGAGACTAGCAGACTAGCAGACTTCGAAAAGGCATTTGATAAAGTTCGACTGGAATTTATATATAAATGCCTGGAGCATTTCAATTTTGGAGAATCTCTTATAAAATGGGTCAAAATCATGTATAGTAACCCTAGGTGTAAAATAGTAAATAATGGCTATTTCTCAGAAAGTTTCAAACTGTCAAGAGGAGTGAAACAAGGTTGTCCACTATCGGCATATCTATTTATTGTGGCCATCGAGATGTTAGCTATTAAAATCAGATCCAATAATAATATCAGAGGATTAGAAATACAGGGCTTAAAAACAAAGGTGTCATTGTACGCAGATGATTCATGTTTTCTTTTAGATCCACAACTAGAATCCCTCCACAGCCTCATAGAGGATCTAGATACATTTTCTAACCTCTCTGGATTAAAACCAAATTATGACAAATGTACTATATTACGTATTGGATCACTAAAAAATACAATTTTTACATTACCATGTAGTTTACCAATAAAATGGTCTGATGGTGATGTGGATATACTCGGAATACATATCCCAAAGGAAATAAATGATCTCACTTCAATAAATTTTAATAGAAAGTTAGCAAAAATAGATAAGATCTTACTACCATGGAAAGGAAAATACCTGTCAATTTGTGGAAAAATCACCCTGATTAACTCTTTAGTATTATCCCAGTTTACCTATTTGCTTATGGTCTTGCCTACGCCTAGCAAACAGTTTTTTAAATTATATGAGAAAAAAATATTCAATTTTATTTGGAACGGCAAGCCAGACAAAATTAAAAGAGCATATATATATAATGAATATGAATTCGGAGGACAGAAATTATTAAATATTAAAGCATTAGACCTATCACTAAAATCTTCAGTCATCCAAAAGTTATACTTAAATCCGAACTGGTTCTCAAGCAAATTAGTAAGATTGTCTCACCCACTGTTCAAGAAAGGCCTTTTTCCCTTTATTCAGATTACAACCTCTCACTTTCAGTTATTTGAAAAGGAAATAATCTCCCAAATGTCACTATTTCTAAAACAAGCCATAGAAAGTTGGTTGCAATTTCAATTTAATCCTCCAGAAACGACAGAACAAATAATGCAACAAATATTGTGGTTAAATTCAAATATACTAATTGACAAAAAACCTGTATTTTTTGACAGAATGTTTAAAAAAGGTATAATCTTCGTAAATGATATCATCGGTAGGACTGGTGGAGTTATGTCGCACATGCAGCTAACAAAAACATATGGAAATGTCTGCTCTACCCAAAATTACAACCAAATAATTGCAGCCTTACCGCAAAAGTGGAAGAGGAAAGTTGAAGGGGGAGAAAGTAAGGAACTTGTCTGTCGGCCTTGCATTAAAGAACATAATTGGTTAAGGAAAACTGTGATAAATAAAAAAGTATATCAGTTTCACTTAAGGACCAAAGGATTGACAGCAGTCCCATATAGATTGCAAAATAGTTGGGAAGAGATCTTTGACGTACCGATCCCATGGCATAGTGTTTATGAACTGACACGCAAAACGACACCGGATTCAAAAATTAGAATCTTTCAATTTAAATTATTATATAAAATTCTTGCTACCAATAGAATGTTATTTATATGGGGGATACAATCTTCCCAGCTCTGCAGATTTTGCTGTGAAGAGATAGAATCATTAGATCATTTGTTTTGGTTCTGTCCATTTGTAGCTTGTTTTTGGACACAGGTCCAGGAATGGCTAAAGGATTGCAATATTTACCTGGAACTAACCTTGCAGATAGCATTACTGGGTGATCTGAAAAGTCATAGTCAATCAATCAATAATATAATAATACTTTTAGCAAAAATGTTTATTTTTAATTCACAATCTGTAGAAGCAATGAGAATAGAAAGGTTCAGAACTTTTGTAAAACATCACAGTATGGTTGAAATATATATGGCAAATAGAAATCCTATATGGATGGTGTTAAGAGATAGATGGGAGGTATTGAATAGAGTTGAAGGATGGGACTAATAACAAATAACAACAAATAATAACAAAGATAGCTAATAATGTAAGCATACTGTGTCCATAATAAGTATATAGGTTGTATGTTGGGAGCTTTTGGGAAAGAGCACAGTTAGAAAGATATGGCATTTAGAAGCAAACCGGATGGACATCATGAAAATGATCGGAGAGGTTGAGAGTAGAAGAAGTTCAGGAGCAAAAAAATAAATAAATATATATATATATATATATATATATATATATATATATATATATATATATATATATATATATATATATATATATATAGAATTATTGTAAAATTAACTCTGTCCATAAGGTGTAGATAGTAAGTATAGACCGGAAGTAGAGGCCTGGGCGTTGTTGTTCACTAATTTACTCCAAGTAGGGAAAGGATGGTGGGGTTGAAAAGTAATAAAGGGGAATATATATATAAAAAATAAAAAAAACATGGGGGATTGGAAGTGATGCAGACAATTACATTGATAGAAGATACAATCTATCTGCAATATTAAGCTGATCCATCCCCCCGAAAAAAAAAAAATCTCCAATATTAAATTTCTGTAGGACCTTGAATAGATAGGGCCACTCAACTTGGTCAAAGGCCTTTTCGGCGTCAAGAGATATAATGGCAAGGTCCACGTTAGGTAACCTCTGAGAATACATAATGTTGAAGAGGCGCCTGAGATTGAAGAATGAGTTACTATTAGGGATAAAGCCGGTCTGGTCCGAATGGACCAATTTGCCAATTAAAGTGCTAAGCCTGTTAGCCAGAGTTTTTGCTAAAATCTTTTGGTCTGTATTAAGGAGGGATATTGGTCTGTATGACCCTACCTCTTCCGGATCTTTACCCTTCTTATGTATAACTGTAATAAACGCCTCATCCAAAGTAGATGGGAGAGCTCCATCCTCATTGGCCCGAACCAACATTTTGTGCAGGTAGGGAGATAGCATGTTGCTGAATGTTTTATAGAATTCACCAGGGTATCCATCTGGGCCCGGGGTCTTGCCACTCTTTAGAGATTTAATTGTTTCTCTAATTTCTTCAAGAGATATTTCCTTATTCAGGAAGTTAGAGTCTTCCTGGTTCAGGGCAGGAAGATTACAGTCCTCCAAAAAGTTTAGCATAATTAAGGGGTTAGGATCCGCTTTAGATGTATATAGAGTCTCATAAAACTGACGGAATCTGTCATTGATGTCTTTGGGGGAGGAGAGTAATTCCCCAGATGCAGACTTAACTTTGTGAATCATTCGGTCACTCACGTTTTTTCGAAGTTGTCTGGCGAGTAATTTGTGTGGTTTGTCACCAAACTCAAAATATTTTTGCTTGGCATAGAGAAAAGATTTAGCAATTTTAGCCGAGAGGATCTGATTGTATTTAAATTTTAAAGACATTATTTGTTTATGTTTCTCCATAGATGGATGTCTAGCATTCTCCCTATCCAGTAAGTGAATTTGTCCCTCCAGTTCTACCAATTTTTTTCTGTTTTGCCTACTCCTGGCAGTCTGAAAGGAGATGATACAGCCTCTCAAATAAGCCTTCAGCGTTTCCCACAATAATGCTGGGGAAGTCTCTGTGTTGTCGTTGGTATCAAAGAAAAATGTAATTTGGTCTTTAAGATGTTCACAGAATGTTGGTTCTGTGAGGAGCTGAGGATTCAACCTCCAGACCCTCTCGTTTGGTACGATGTCACCCAATCTCAGGGAGAAGGTGAGTGGACTGTGGTCAGAGATTATAATATCATGATATCTCACATTACAGGTATAGGGGAGTAGTTTAACATCAACCAAAAAGTAGTCAATTCGAGTATATACCTTGTGAACATGAGAGTAAAAGGAGTATTCCCTACCCGTAGGATTAGAGATCCTCCATATATCAAATAAGTTAGAATTTTTTATGTAGGTATTCAAGAATTCGCTTGAATAGGAGGTAGGGGTTCGCCGGGTAGAGGATCTATCCAAATATTGGTCTAGTACACAGTTAAGGTCCCCTCCAATGACCAGATTAGTATGGGAGATATCTGGAATCAGGGCAAGGACTCTTTTGAAAAAAGAGGGGTTATCAATGTTTGGCCCATAGATATTTAGTAGAGTTACAGAAGTAGAATGGATCTCTCCTATTACGATCACATAACGACCCTCTTTATCCACAATAGTGGTTTTATGTAGAAAGGGAATTCCTTTCCGTACCAGAATCGCTGTGCCTCTCGTTTTGGCAGAGAAGTTAGAGTGATACACTTATCCCACCCACTTACATTTAAGTCTGTTATGAGATTTGTTTTTCAGATGGGTTTCTTGCAAAAATATAATATCAGACGAAAGTGCTTTCAAGTGGGCTAGGACCCTGCCTCTCTTAATTGGTTCGTTTAAACCCTTGACATTCCAGGAAGTGAATGTAAGTCCCGCCCTCCTCTCATTTGTAGTTCCTATGGTGGCCTGCATAACATGTAACTCACTAAAAAGGTAAGAAAGCGCACCAAACCATCACGATCAGCATATGTAGCACCTACACCCGAGCAGTATCCAACCCACCCCTCCCCCCCCGCAAGCACCTTTACTCTCCACCCTGTTCCCCTACTTTTCCCAACCTTTACCCCCCCCATCAACCCACATTTAACAGGCATACACACATAGGACAGAAAAAAATATGAAAATAAAAATAACAAACACATTGTCTGGCCGGTAAAGAGGTAAAACACAAATAAAATCCCAACTATGCGCTCACCTCTCACAATCCTAGAACTTCTACTAACATATGAACTGAGGAGGCTCCCGCACTTAAAGTGTTCAATTAGCATCTAATAAACCTAAACAGAATAAGTTGCAACTTAAACATATTGCGCACTTAAGGTTCATCTTGGGTCAATCCCTGAGATAAGCAAGATGTATCATCACAAGATTCTATTGCTAAGCAATACCGGTCTAAACATAAACCATCAGTAACCGACATAGACAGCAGTACAGTTACATATTGTGGGTTAGGAGAAGGGAACAAGGATTTAGATAAATTGAACGTACCCCCCAATCAAAAAAATAACAAAGTAAATAAAAATGTAAAAAATTTAAAATGTAAAAATAATAATAATAATAATAAATTATTTTCAAATAATTTTAAAAAATAGTGATTTATATATACATATGTGCACACATACACATACACATCCACACACACACACACACACATACAGTGGGGAAAAAAAGTATTTAGTCAGCCACCAATTGTGCAAGTTCTCCCACTTAAAAAGATGAGAGAGGCCTGTAATTTTCATCATAGGTACACGTCAACTATGACAGACAAAATGAGGGAAAAAAATCCAGAAAATCACATTGTAGGATTTTTTATGAATTTATTTGCAAATTATGGTGGAAAATAAGTATTTGGTCAATAACGAAAGTTTCTCAATACTTTGTTATATACCCTTTGTTGGCAATGACACAGGTCAAACGTTTTCTGTAAGTCTTCACAAGGTTTTCACACACTGTTGCTGGTATTTTGGCCCATTCCTCCATGCAGATCTCCTCTAGAGCAGTGATGTTTTGGGGCTGTCGCTGGGCAACACGGACTTTCAACTCCCTCCAAAGATTTTCTATGGGGTTGAGATCTGGAGACTGGCTAGGCCACTCCAGGACCTTGAAATGCTTCTTACGAAGCCACTCCTTCGTTGCCCGGGCGGTGTGTTTGGGATTATTGTCATGCTGAAAGACCCAGCCACGTTTCATCTTCAATGCCCTTGCTGATGGAAGGAGGTTTTCACTCAAAATCTCACGATACATGGCCCCATTCATTATTTCCTTTACACGGATCAGTCTTCCTGGTCCCTTTGCAGAAAAACAGTCCCAAAGCATGATGTTTCCACCCCCATGCTTCACAGTAGGTATGGTGTTCTTTGGATGCAACTCAGCATTCTTTGTCCTCCAAACACGACGAGTTGAGTTTTTACCAAAAAGTTATATTTTGGTTTCATATGACATTCTCCCAATCCTCTTCTGGATCATCCAAATGCACTCTAGCAAACTTCAGACGGGCCTGGACATGTACTGGCTTAAGCAGGGGGACACGTCTTGCACTGCAGGATTTGAGTCCCTGGCGGCGTAGTGTGTTACTGATGGTAGGCTTTGTTACTTTGGTCCCAGCTCTCTGCAGGTCATTCACTAGGTCCCCCCGTGTGGTTCTGGGATTTTTGCTCACCGTTCTTGTGATCATTTTGACCCCACGGGGTGAGATCTTGCGTGGAGCCCCAGATCGAGGGAGATTATCAGTGATCTTGTATGTCTTCCATTTCCTAATAATTGCTCCCACAGTTGATTTCTTCAAACCAAGCTGCTTACCTATTGCAGATTCAGTCTTCCCAGCCTGGTGCAGGTCTACAATTTTGTTTCTGGTGTCCTTTGACAGCTCTTTGGTCTTCGCCATAGTTGAGTTTGGAGTGTGACTGTTTGAGGTTGTGAACAGGTGTCTTTTATACTGATAACAAGTTCAAACAGGTGCCATTAATACAGGTAACAAGTGGAGGACAGAGGAGCCTCTTAAAGAAGAAGTTACAGGTCTGTGAGAGCCAGAAATCTTGCTTGTTTGTAGGTGACCAAATACTTATTTTCCACCATAATTTGCAAATAAATTCATAAAAAATCCTACAATGTGATTTTCTGGATTTCTTTTTCTCAATTTGTCTGTCATAGTTGACGTGTACCTATGATGAAAATTACAGGCCTCTCTCATCTTTTTAAGTGGGAGAACTTGCACAATTGGTGGCTGACTAAATACTTTTTTTCCCCACTGTACATACATGTGCATACCTACATACATACACACACACACATACGTATATATATACGCACACACACACACATATACACACGTATACACGCACACATACATACACACACCCCAAAAAAAATATACATATAAAATAAATATTCTTAAATATATACAGATACATACACACGCATACACACATACATCCATACACACACATCTACATACACAAACATGCATACCCCAGAATAATAATCTATACAAATTTAAAATATACACATACATAATACTAAAATGCTAAGAGAAAATAATAATAAAGTACAAATAATGGATTCCAAGATGGCGTAGTAGTGCAGTTGTGTTTTTATCGTATGTCTGTAAATAGCCTGTAAATACCCTATTTTTCGTACATATTTCCCTATCAGACTTTTCATCCTTCTACAAGATATACTTTCCTGCAACCCGCCTCACTCAATGTGGAACGGATTCTATTATTGACTTACCTTTATCTAGAATCTAGAATCTCCAGTTGAAACTAGCTAGCCAGCTAACTAGCTACTTGCTATTAGCCACAGCTAGCGGTGTTTCACCCAGAACATTGGATTTTTTTTCCGCGGGATTAATTTTAATCACTGGACATTGATCACCGGATATTCGGCCAGTCTGCACAGCGCGTTATCGACCCAGAACATATCAGTTTTTCCGCCGGAATCACTGAATCACTGGACCTTTAACTCCGGATTCATCGCTACCAGCTGGCTACAACAAAACGGACGCTGTGGTCTGGCTAATCATCCTGAGCTAGGCCCATCTCCCGGCTATCTACCTCTCTGTCAACCGGACGGGACCACCTAGTGTTGACATGGAGCCCCGCCGATCCTACACGACTGGTCTGCCGACGAAATCGTCTGATGTGGTTACGACGTTAACCACAAAGATTCCATCCATCTGCTAGCCCTGGCCCGCTAGCACACGCTAGCCGTGGCCTCTTACTCACTAAACTGAACTAGCTACTGAACTAGCTACTTGCTATTAGCCACAGCTAGCGGTGTTTCACCCAGAACATAGGATTTTTTCCCGCGGGATTAATTTTAATCACTGGACATTGATCACCGGATATTCGGCCAGTCTGCACAGCACGTTACCGACCCAGAACATATCAGTTTTTCCGCCGGAATCACTGAATCACTGGACCTTTAACTCCGGATTCATCGCTACCAGCTGGCTACAACAAAACGGGCGCTGTGGTCTGGCTAATCATCCTGAGCTAGGCCCATCTCCCGGCTATCTACCTCTCTGTCAACCGGACGGGACCACCTAGTGTTGACACGGAGCCCCGCCGATCCTACACGACTGGTCTGCCGACGAAATCGTCTGATGTGGTTACGACGTTAACCACGAAGATTCCATCCATCTGCTAGCCCTGGCCCGCTAGCACACGCTAGCCGTGGCCTCTTACTCACTAGTGCTTCACCACCGGACCTTATGATAACTCAGCTATACAGCTGATATCTGCTGGACTGTTCCTTTTTACAGTACTACATCCTGTTTATGTTTAGCCTCAGCACAAACATGGTTAGTTTATTGTTGTTTCGGTTATTTCTAATTGTACTATATCACTGTAGACCCCCCAGACTAGCTAAACCTGCCTTAGATAGCTCCTTTGCCCCTCCCCCTATACACGCGGAGACCGACTCAATTGATGCCTCCAGCGATGCTATCTCTTTCATTGTTACCCAACGCTTAGGTTTACCTCCACTTTACTCATATCCTTCCATATCCTTGTCTGTACATAATGCCCTGAATCTTTTCTATAACACCCGGAAATCTGCCCCCTTTATTCTATGTACCCAACGCACTAGAAGACCAGTTCTTAAAGCCTTTAGCCGTATCCTTATTCTAGTCCTCCTCTGTTCCTCTGGTGATGTAGAGGCTAACCCAGGCCCTGCAGCCCTCAGTATCACTCCTACTCCCCAGGCGCTATCATTTGATGACTTCTGTAATCGCAAAAGTCTTGGTTTCTTGCACATAAATATCAGAAGTCTACTTCCTAAGTTTTAGTTATTCACTGCGTTAGCACACTCTGCCAACCCTGATGTTCTAGCAGTGTCTGAATCCTGGCTCAGGAAGGCCACCAAAAATTCTGAAATGTCCATCCCCAACTATAACATTTTCCGTCTAGATAGAACTGCCAAAGGGGGTGGAGTTG
Source organism: Coregonus lavaretus (assembly GCF_964263955.1). Taxonomy (NCBI): domain Eukaryota; kingdom Metazoa; phylum Chordata; class Actinopteri; order Salmoniformes; family Salmonidae; genus Coregonus; species Coregonus lavaretus. The sequence continues at coordinate 40,951,049 of NC_139990.1, forward strand.
CAATCTACTGTAGAGATAGCCTGCAGAGCTCTATCATACTATCCAGGTCTGTGCCCAAACAGTTTGAGCTTCTACTTCTAAAAATCCACCTTTCCAGAAATAAGTCTCTCACTGTTGCCGCTTGCTACAGACCCCCCTCAGCCCCCAGCTGTGCCCTGGACACCATATGTGAATTGATTGCCCCCCATTTATCCTCAGAGTTTGTACTGCTTGGTGACCTAAATTGGGATATGCTTAATACCCCAGCCATCCTACAATCCAAGCTAGATGCCCTCAACCTCACGCAAATTATCAACGAACCTACCAGGTACAACCCTAAATCCGTAAACATGGGTACCCTCATAGATATCATCCTGACTAACATACCCTCTAAATACACCTCAGCTGTCTTCAACCAGGATCTCAGCGATCACTGCCTTATTGCCTGCGTCCGTAACGGGTCCGCGGTCAAACAACCACCCCTCATCACTGTCAAACGCTCCCTAAAACACTTTAGCGAGGAGGCCTTCCTAATTGACCTGGCCCAGGTATCCTGGATGGATATAGATCTTATTCCGTCAGTAGAGGATGCCTGGTTGTTCCTTAAAAGTAATTTCCTCTCAATCTTAAATAAACATGCCCCATTCAAAAAATACAGAACTAAGAACCGATATAGCCCCTGGTTCTCCTCAGACTTGACTGCCCTTGACCAGCACAAAAACATCCTGTGGCGTACAGCATTAGCATCAAATAGCCCCCGCGATATGCAACTTTTCAGGGAAGTTAGGAACCAATATACACAAGCAGTCAGGAAAGCAAAGGCTAACTTTTTCAAACAGAAATTTGCATCCTGTAGCACTAACTCCAAAAAGTTTTGGGACACTGTAAAGTCCATGGAGAATAAGAGCACTTCCTCCCAGCTGCCCACTGCACTGAGGCTAGGAAACACTATCACCACCGATAAATCTACAATAATCGAGAATTTCAACAAGCATTTTGCTACAGCTGGCTACCACTAACCCGGCCACCAACTCTGCACCCTCTGCTGCAACTTGCCCATGCCCCCCCCGCTTCTCCTTCACACAAATTCAGACAGCTGATGTTTTGAAAGCGCTGCAAAATCTGGACCCCTACAAATCAGCTGGGCTAGACAATCTGGACCCTTTCTTTCTAAAACTAGCCGCCGAAATTGTCGCAACACCTATTACTAGTCTGTTCAACCTCTCTTTCATAACGTCTGAGATCCCCAGAGATTGGAAAGCTGCCGCGGTCATCCCCCTCTTCAAAGGGGGTGACACTCTAGATCCAAACTGCTACAGACCTATATCCATCCTGCCCTGCCTTTCGAAAGTATTCGAAAGCCAAGTTAACAAACAGATCATCGACCATTTCGAATACCACTGTACCTTCTCCGCTATGCAATCCGGTTTCCGAGCTGGTCACGGGTGCACTTCAGCCACGCTCAAGGTCCTAAACGATATTATAACCGCGATTGATAATAGACAGTACTGTGCAGCCGTCTTCATTGACCTGGCCAAGGCTTTCGACTCTGTCAACCACCGCATTCTTATTGGCAGACTAAATAGCCTTGGTTTCTCAAATGATTGCCTCGCCTGGTTCACCAACTACTTCTCAGATAGAGTTCAGTGTGTCAAATCGGAGGGCCTGTTGTCTGGACCTATGGCAGTCTCTATGGGGGTGCCACAGGGTTCAATTCTTGGGCTGACACTTTTCTCCGTGTATATCAATGATGTCGCTCTTGCTGCTGGTGACTCTCAGATCCACCTCTACGCAGACGACACCATTTTGTATACATCTGGCCCTTCATTGGACACTGTGTTAACAAACCTCCAAACGAGCTTCAATGCCATACAACAATCCTTCAGTAGCCTTCAACTGCTCTTAAACACTAGTAAAACTAAATGCATGCTTTTCAATCGAACGCTGCTGGCACCCGCCCACCCGACTAGAATCACCACTCTCGACGGGTCTGACCTAGAGTATGTGGACAACTACAAATACCTAGGTGTCTGGTTAGACTGTAAACTCAACTTCCAGACTCACATAAAGAATCTCCAATCCAAAGTTAAATCTAGAATCGGCTTCCTATTTCGCAACAAAGCCTCCTTCACTCATGCTGCCAAACATGCCCTCGTAAAACTGACTATCCTACCGATCCTTGACTTCGGCGATGTCATTTACAAAATAGCCTCCAACACTCTACTCAGCAAATTGGATGTAGTCTATCACAGTGCCATCCGTTTTGTCTCCAAAGCCCCATACACTACCCACCACTGTGACCTGTACGCTCTTGTTGGCTGGTCCTCACTACATGTTCGTCGTCAAACCCACTGGCTCCAGGCCATCTATAAATCACTGCTAGGCAAATCCCCGCCTTATCTTAGCTCATTGGTCACCATAGCAGCACCCACCCGTAGTCTGCGCTCCAGCAGGTATATCTCACTGGTCATTCCCAAAGCCAACACCTCCTTTGGCCGCCATTCCTTCCAGTTCTCTGCTGCCAATGACTGGAACGAATTGCAAAAATCTCTGAAGCTGGAGACTCTTATCTCCCTCAATAACTTTAAGCATCAGTTGTCAGAGCACCTTACCGATCACTGCACCTGTACACAGCCCATCGGAAATTAGCCCACCCAACTACCTCATCCCTATATTGTTATTTATTTTGCTCTTTTGCACCCCAGTATCTCTATTTGCACATAATCTCTTGCACATCTAGCATTCCAGTGTTAATACTATTGTAATTATTCTGCACTATAGCCTATTTATTGCCTTACCTCCATAACTTGCTACATTTGCACACACTGTATATATATTTTCTGTTGTATTTCTGACTTTATGTTTTTTACCCCATATGTAACTCTGTGTTGTTTTTATTGCACTACTTTGCTTTATCTTGGCCAGGTCGCAGTTGTAAATGAGAACCTGTTCTCAACTGGCTTACCTGGTTAAATAAAGGTGAATAAAATAATAATAATAATATTATTATATGTACGCACAGGAATAATGTAAGAATTGAAAAATAAATAACGAAACAAAACAAAAATGGGGGATTATAAGTATATCCATCCGAAAGTGTCAATGATCCGACCTGGAAGGCCTCCCAAACAGGCATCGCTCTAAACCCAGTCGGAATGAAAGTGAAATTAACGTTAAGTGAGAGCTCTGACCGCCCTCCATTGGTCAGCTCATCGTATTACATGTTCGGTAACCCTTGCTGAGACCGTTTAATACGGTTTCACCCGTTATGGTATGGTATGGTATGGATTCGAGTCTGTGAGCAGACCTTAACACACAATGACAAGGCACTCTAACCTGTACGGGGGATTGGTGTATATTCCCGGACAAACTTCTCTGCGTCCAGAACCGAGGAGAGCCAGATCTTCTCCCCGGAAGGCGGGGTAATTCTTAGTCTTGCAGGGAAGAGCAAGGCTGGGCGAAGATGGAGTTTGTAGAGTTTGGTCATGACATCTCTGTAGCCAGCGTGGTGCTTTGCCACATCGGGCGCATAGTCCTCATAGACACGAAAGGGGTGCCCTTTATGTAACAGGTTGCCCCTCATTCGAGCCTCGCGCAGGATAAGATCCTTGGTCTTGAAACTGTGACAACAGATGATTACTGGGCGAGGACGCTGGCCCGGTCCAGGCACTGGGACAAGGGCGCGATGTGCACGGTCCAGTAGGGGATCCGACGCCAAAACATCCGGTCCCATTGCATCCTTCAGTAGCTTGGCGAAGAAGTCGGTGGGGCGAGAGCCTGCCTTCACCCCTTCTGCCAGACCCACATCGCGAAGGTTATGACGCCTGGATTTGCCCTCCAGGTCGACCACTTTCACAGAAAGCCTCTGCACATTATCCTGCAATGACGTGCATAGCTTCTCTAACTCGTCGATCCTACCAGCGTTGAATTCAGAAGCTTTCTCAAGGTCCACAATACTCTGGCCCTGCGAAGCGACCGTTCGAATGGTGCTCTCGATTTTAGTGTCCAGTTCAGCAATAGTAGCCTTAAGATCCTCCGCTATAGCAACACGTAGTTCTCCCAAAGCCCGGGTAAGTTCTGTAAGTGTCACGTTGTTACCTGTGCCTTCCGCCATGTTTGTCTCGTTGTTTGGTGGGGAGTAGGCCTCTGATGTGGATTTATTGTCCTTTGGTCGCTTATTACTAGGCATTTTCACATAGAAAGTTACAATATTGTATTAGAAAGAAAAGTTTGTTGTAACAAGTGCAATAAAGTAAGTTAGGTTAGATTATTTCGCAAAAAAGTTGCGGGAGCCTCTCACACACAGCCGTTCACTCCAACATGCTAGCTCCGCCCCCCGACCACGGGATTTCGACGGCACAGCTGCTCTCTGCCAGGGATTCCTCCTTCAACTGGAGCTCTACTTTTCCAGCATCAGGCCGGCCCCATCGGAGTGGGAGAAGGTGTCCGCCCTCGTCTCCTGCCTCTCGGGGAAAGCCCTGGAGTGGGCCAACGCGGTCTGGAATGGAGGAGGAGCCGTGTTGGACAACTACGGGGAGTTCACTCGCCTCTTTCGGGCTGTCTTCGATCACCCGCCCGAGGGTCGAGAGGCAGGAGAGCGGGTGGTCCACCTGAGGCAGGGGACGAGGACCGTGCAGGACTTTGCCCTGGAGTTCCGGACTCTAGCAGCTGGGTCCGGGTGGAACGAGCGGGCCCTTATCGACCATTTCCGGTGCCATCTGCGTGAGGACGTCCGAAGGGAGATAGCCTGCCTGGACACCATGTTGTCCTTCTCTCAACTGGTGGTCATGGCCATCCATTTGGACAACCTGCTGGCGGCCAGAGGATGTCCTGGAGGGGGTCTGCCCGACCCCGCCCGACTCGGATCAGGAGCTGAAGGAGCTGGGTGTGGCGGCGATCCGAGAGAGTGGAGGAAGTCAGCGCCAGTGTCACTCTGGTGGCACGAGAGGACATTTCACCGCACAACGTCGTCAACGTTCTTTTGGGTCTGGAAGCAGCAGGCAGGGCACTCTCGCGTCACCCCAGGTATCGAACACCCACACTTGTTCAGAGCCCTCTGCTGCGCACTGTACCCTACCCATCCACTTTCCTGATTACACAGTAGTTCCCCAGTGTAAGGTGCTGGTCGATTCAGGCGCAGCTGGGAACTTCATGGACAGGTCATTCTCATACAGTCTAGGCATTTCCCTGGTTCCCCTATCCATTCCACTCCCCATCAGAGCACTTGACAGTCGACCATTAGGGTCCGGGTTTGTTAGGGAAGTTACAACACCAGTCATGATGGTTACCCACGAGACTCATCGCAAGTCTGTTGTATTAGGTATTCCTTGGTTAGCACTCCACAACCCCACCTTCTCATGGCCGCAGAGGGTTCTCACGGGGTGGTTGCGAGAGTGTCAGGGTAGGTGTCTCGGTGTTTCCGTTGGGGCAACCACAGTGGAAAGTCCAGACAGTACCTCCACCGTGCAAATTCCCCCCGAATACCTCGATTTGGCACTCGCGTTTTTCAAAACGCAGGCGACCAAGTTACCACCTCATCGGGTGGGGGATTGTGCGATAAACCTCCGGGTAGATGCTGTGCCTCCCAGGAGTCATGTGTATCCCCTGTCACAGGCTGAAACGGAGGCTATGGAAACATACGTCACCGAGTCCCTGCGCCCACGGTTTATACGTCCCTCTACTTCGCCCGCATTCTCAAGTTTATTTTTTGAAATACGGCGGTCTGCGCCCTTGCATTGATTGCACTGAACAAGGAGACGATACGATTCAGTTATCCTCTACCCTCATTCCTTCAGTGATCGAGTCAATGCATGGGGCGCGCTTCTTCACCAAATTAGATCTCCAGAGTGCGTACAACCTGGTGCGTATCCGAGAGGGAGATGAGTGGAAGACACCATTCAGCACAACCACGGGGTATTATGAATACTTGGTGATGCCCACGGTTTGATGAATGCTCCATCCGTCTTCCAGTCCTTTGTGAATGAGGTGTTTCGGGACATGCTTGGTCGCGGTGTAGTGGTCTACATCGATGTCATTCTGGTGTATTCCACTATGCGTGCCAAGCATGTGTCCCTGGTTCACAAAGTGCTGGCCCGACTGTTGGAAAATGACCTTTATGCCAAGGCAGAAAAGTGTCTGTTTTTCCAGCAGTCTGTCTCCTTCCTCGGATACCGCATTACCACCTCAGGTGTGGAGATGGAGGGAGATCACATTTCAGCCGTGCGTAATTGGCTGATTCCAACCACGGTTAAGGAGGTGCAGCGCTTTATTGGCTTTTCCAACTACTATACACATGACTGTAAGTCGCTTTGGATAAAAGCGTCTGCTAAATGGCATATTATATTATTATATCTGGGGCTTTGGCAAGGTCGCAGCTCCCATTACATCTCTGGCTCTGGTGCCACGGTGCCAGAACCGGTTGGTAACTTAAAACACATTGGAATGGCATTAGGTTAGTCGAGGAGTGGTAGAGAGAGTTCCGTGCATATTCGGCCCATTGCAAGAACACCAACCACTCCCCCGGCCGGTCCTGGCAGTAGGACCGCAGGAACCTACCCACATCCTGATTTACCCGTTCCACCTGCCTATTCGACTCGGGGTGGAAACCAGAGGTCAGGCTGACCGAGACCCCAGACATTCCAGTTGATCGTCTCGCTTCCGCATTGTCTCCGTGCTGCTGTGCTGTTTGTTGCTACTTGGCTACCTGCCAAACTATTCACGTTTTACTTTTAATAAACGTTTAATCAATCTCTGTGTTCAACAAATTTACCAACTTTTTAGTTTTGTCCTCACTCATCTTTTTTCGTTAAACTTTTTCACCCCGGACGTTTATCCCGAAACAGAAGAGTCATTTTCCTGTGCGTTTTAGCTGCCAACTTTACGTTATTTTCCTTTTTTCCATCGCAACTTTTTTCCCTTATTCAACTTTTTCACTCCGGACGCTTTATCTGGACATGGTTCATCAACATCTTCAACAGCCGAAGCTAAGTAGTAACATTAACATGATGTCTTCTAATTGCAGTCGCTGTACTCATAATATACAGGAGAATTCTCGCCTTACGGCGAGAATAGCTGTGCTACAAGCCCAGCTTCAGACGCAATCGTTAGGCAAGGGTAATATCAGTGTAGGAAAGGAAGAAACAGCGTCTGTGCCACCAGTAAGTACAGACAGTAACGTTAGTATAAATCCCCCCGCACAGTCCCCGCAGCCGGACAACTTTCTCATGGCTTCTGGAGGGAAATACTGTTGGAATGCTCAACCGGTGTCGCTCATTCAGCCGACAGAAACCTTCAACCGGTTTTCCCCATTATGTAGCGAGTCGGAGTCTGAGTCTGAGTCTTCTCTAGTCTCTACTCCTCCCGTTACGGGGTCTGAGACTCCGAAGGCTCCCACCATTAGCTCTGACAAATTGAAAACCCTAGTCATTGGCGACTCCATTACCCGCAGTATTAGACTTAAAACGAATCACCCAGCGATCATACACTGTTTACCAGGGGGCAGGGCTACCGACGTTAAGGCTAATCTAAAGATGGTGCTGGCTAAAGCTAAAACTGGCGAGTGTAGAGAGTATAGAGATATTGTTATCCACGTCGGCACCAACGATGTTAGGATGAAACAGTCAGAGGTCACCAAGTGCAACATAGCTTCAGCGTGTAAATCAGCTAGAAAGATGTGTCGGCATCGAGTAATTGTCTCTGGCCCCCTCCCAGTTAGGGGAAGTGACGAGCTCTACAGCAGAGTCTCAGCACTTAATCGCTGGTTGAAAACTGTTTTCTACCCCTCCCAAAAGATAACATTTGTGGATAATTGGCCCTCTTTCTGGGACTCACCCACAAACAGGACCAAGCCTGACCTGCTGAGGAGTGACGGACTCCATCCTAGCTGGAGGGGTGCTCTCCTCTTATCTACCAACATAGATAGGGCTCTAACTCCTCTAGCCCCACAGTGAAATAGGGTGCAGGCCAGGCAGCAGGCTGTTAGCCAACCTGCCAGCTTAGTGGAGTCTGCCAATAGCACAGTCAGTGTAGTCAGCTCAGCCATACCCATTGAGACTGTGTCTGTGCCTCGACCTAGGTTGGGCAAAACTAAACATGGCGGTGTTCACCCTAGCAATCTTATTAGGATAAAGACCTCCTCCATTCCTGCCATTATTGAAAGAGATCGTGATACCTCACATCTCAAAATAGGGTTACTTAATGTTAGATCCCTCACTTCAAAGGCAGTCATAGTCAATGAACTAATCACTGATCATAATCTTGATGTGATTGGCCTGACTGAAACATGGCTTAAGCCTGATGAATTTGCTGTGTTAAATGAGGCCTCACCTCCTGGTTACACTAGTGACCATATTCCCCGTGCATCCCGCAAAGGCGGAGGTGTTGCTAACATTTACGATAGCAAATTTCAATTTACAAAAAAAAAATGGCGTTTTCATCTTTTGAGCTTCTAGTCATGAAATCTATGCAGCCTACTCAATCACTTTTTATAGCTACTGTTTACAGGCCTCCTGGGCCATATACAGCGTTCCTCTCTGAGTTTCCTGAATTCCTATCAGACCTTGTAGTCATAGCAGATCATATTCTAATTTTTGGTGATTTTAATATTCACATGGAGAAGTCCACAGACCCACTCCAAAAGTCTTTCGGAGCCATTATCGACTCAGTGGGTTTTGTCCAACATGTCTCTGGACCTACTCACTGCCACAGTCATACTCTGGACCTAGTTTTGTCCCATGGAATAAATGTTGTAGATCTTAATGTTTTTCCACAAAATCCTGGACTATCGAACCACCATTTTATTACGTTTGCAATCGCAACAAATAATCTGCTCAGACCCCAACCAAGGAGCATCAAAAGTCGTGCTATAAATTCTCAGACAACACAAAAATTCATTGATGCCCTTCCAGACTCCTTCTGCCTACCCAAGGACGTCAGAGGACAAAAATCAGTTAACCACTTAACTGAGGAACTCAATTTAACCTTGCGCAATACCCTAGATGCAGTTGCACCCCTAAAAACGAAAAACATTTGTCATAAGAAACTAGCTCCCTGGTATACAGAAAATACCCGAGCTTTGAAGCAAGCTTCCAGGAAATTGGAACGGAAATGGCGCCACACCAAACTGGAAGTCTTCCGACTAGCTTGGAAAGACAGTACCGTGCAGTACCGAAGAGCCCTCACTGCTGCTCGATCATCCTACTTTTCCAACTTAATCGAGGAAAATAAGAACAATCCAAAATTTCTTTTTGATACTGTTGCAAAGCTAACTAAAAAGCAGCATTCCCCAAGAGAGGATGGCTTTCACTTCAGCAGTGATAAATTCATGAACTTCTTTGAGGAAAAGATCATGACCATTAGAAAGCAAATTACGGACTCCTCTTTGAATCTGCGTATTCCTCCAGGGCTTAGCTGTCCTGGATCTGCACAGCTCTGCGAGGGCCTGGGATCGGGAGAGACACTTAAGTGTTTTAGTACTATATCTCTTGACACAATGATGAAAATAATCATGGCCTCTAAACCTTCAAGCTGCATACTGGATCCTATTCCTACTAAACTGCTGAAGGAGCTGCTTCCTGTGCTTGGCCCTCCTATGTTGAACATAATAAACAGCTCTCTATCCACCGGATGTGTACCAAACTCACTAAAAGTGGCAGTGATAAAGCCTCTCTTGAAAAAGCCAAACCTTGACCCGGAAAATATAAAAAACTATCGGCCTATATCGAATCTTCCATTCCTCTCAAAAATTTTAGAAAAAGCTGTTGCGCAGCAACTCACTGCCTTTCTGAAGACAAACAATGTATACGAAATGCTTCAGTCTGGTTTTAGACCCCATCATAGCACTGAGACTGCACTTGTGAAGGTGGTAAATGACCTTTTAATGGCGTCAGACCGAGGCTCTGCATCTGTCCTCGTGCTACTAGACCTTAGTGCTGCCTTTGACACCATCGATCACCACATTCTTTTGGAGAGACTGGAAACCCAAATTGGTCTACACGGACAAGTTCTGGCCTGGTTTAGATCCTACCTGTCGGAAAGATATCAGTTTGTCTCTGTGAATGGTCTGTCCTCCGACAAATCAACTGTACATTTCGGTGTTCCTCAAGGTTCCGTTTTAGGACCACTATTGTTTTCACTATATATTTTACCTCTTGGGGATGTTATTCGAAAACATAATGTTAACTTTCACTGCTATGCGGATGACACACAGCTGTACATTTCAATGAAGCATGGTGAAGCCCCAAAATTGCCCTCGCTAGAAGCCTGTGTTTCAGACATAAGGAAGTGGATGGCTGAAAACTTTTTACTTTTAAACTCGGACAAAACAGAGATGCTTGTTCTAGGTCCCAAGAAACAAAGAGATCTTCTGTTAAATCTGACAATTCATCTTGATGGTTGTAAAGTCGTCTCAAATAAAACTGTGAAGGACCTAGGCGTTACTCTTGACCCTGATCTCTCTTTTGACGAACATATCAAGACTGTTTCAAGGACAGCTTTTTTCCATCTACGTAACATTGCAAAAATCAGAAATTTTCTGTCCAAAAATGATGCAGAAAAATTAATCCATGCATTTGTTACTTCTAGGTTAGACTACTGCAATGCTCTATTTTCCGGCTACCCGGATAAAGCACTAAATAAACTTCAGTTAGTGCTAAATACGGCTGCTAGAATCCTGACTAGAACCAAGAAATTTGATCATATTACTCCAGTGCTAGCTTCCCTACACTGGCTTCCTGTTAAGGCAAGGGCTGATTTCAAGGTTTTACTGTTAACCTATAAAGCGTTACATGGGCTTGCTCCTACCTATCTTTCCGAGTTGGTCCTGCCGTACATACCAATACGTACGCTACGGTCACAAGACGCAGGCCTCCTAATTGTCCCTAGAATTTCTAAGCAAACAGCGGGAGGCAGGGCTTTCTCCTATAGATCTCCATTTTTATGGAACAGTCTGCCTACCCATGTGAGAGACGCAGACTCGGTCTCAACCTTTAAGTCTTTACTGAAGACTTATCTCTTCAGTAGGTCATATGATTGAGTGTAGTCTGGCCCAGGAGTGTGAAGGTGAACGGAAAGGCTGGAGCAACGAACAGCCCTTGCTGTCTCTGCCAGGCCGGTTCCCCTCTCCACTGGGGTTCTCTGCCTCTAACCCTGTTGCAGGGGCTGAGTCACTGGCTTGCTGGTGCTCTTTCATGCCGTCCCTGGGAGGGGTGCGTCACTTGAGTGGGTTGAGTTACTGACGTGATCTTCCTGTCTGGGTTGGCGCCCCCCCCTTGGTTTGTGCTGTGGTGGAGACCTCTGTGGGCTATACTCGGCCTTGTCTCAGGATTGTAAGTTGGTGGTTGGGGATATCCCTCTAGTGGTGCGGGGGCTGTGCTTTGGCGGAGTGGGTGGGGTTATATCCTTCCTGTTTGGCCCTGTTCGGGGGTTTTCTTCGGATGGGGCCACAGTGTCTCCGGACCGCTCCTGTCTCAGCCTCCAGTATTTATGCTGCAGTAGTTTATGTGTCGGGGGGCTGGGGTTAGTTGGTTATACCTGGAGTACTTCTCCTGTCTTATCCAGTGTCCTGTGTGAATTTAAGTATGCTCTCTCTAATTCTCTCGTTCTCTCTTTCTCTCTGAGAACCTGAGCCCTAGGACCATACGTCAGGACTACCGGGCATGATGACACCTTGCTGTCCCCAGTCCGCCTGGCCTTGCTGCTATTCCAGTTTCAACTGTTCTGCCTGCGGCTACGAAACCCCTACCTGTCCCAGACCTGCTGTTTTCAACTCTTAATGATCGGCTATGAAAAGCCAACTGAGAGACCTGAGCCCTAGGACCATACGTCGGGACTACCGGCCGTGGTGACTCCTTGCTGTCCCCAGTCCGCCTGGCCTTGCTGCTATTCCAGTTTAAACTGTTCTGCCTGCGGTTATGGAACCCCTACCTGTCCCAGACCTGCTGTTTTCAACTCTTAATGATCGGCTATGAAAAGCCAACTGAGATTTATTCCTGATTATTATTTGACCATGCTTGTCACTTATGAACATTTTTGAACATCTTGGCATGGTTCTGTTATAATCTCCACCCGGCACAGCCAGAAGAGGACTGGCCACCCCTCATAGCCTGGTTCCTCTCTAGGTTTCTTCCTAGGTTTTCGCCTTTCTAGGGAGTTTTTCCTAGCCACCGTGCTTCTACACCTGCATTACTAGCTGTTTGAGGTTTTAGGCTGGGTTTCTGTACAGCACTTCGAGATATTAGCTGATGTAAGAAGGGCTATATAAAATAAAATTGATTGATTGATTGATCACCAACTGTTTGCAAAGTACATTCCTTTATAGAGTATATTATAGAGTATATTAGGTTTCAGTTTTATTTGTACAATAGTTGGTAACAATAACAAAGTAGTTGGGTAATTTTATTGTTTAATCTAATCAAACAGAAATAAAAATGGTGGCCTCACCAGTTGTCTAGTGACCAAAACTGAGAATGATCTCATAAACTGGTCTCAGCATCAGGGAACGTGACCATAAAGAGATAACGAGGGAAACATGACTGAGGTGATGTATGGAAAGGGTAACTTAAGGAAATGGAAACTCATCCATTTTGAATGTTGTTTGCATCCATGTAAATAGTCCCTTTCAGCATCAGGGAGTGGTCGGTGTTCTTGCCATGGGCCGAATATGCCCAGAACTCTCTCCGTCACTCCTCCACTAACCTAACGCTATTCCAATGTGTTTTAGGTTACCAATCGGTTCTGGCACCGTGGCACCAGAGCCAGACCGAGGCTCCTGTGGTGGATGACTGGTTTTTCGGCGCACGGAGGAGACGTGGGACGCTGCTCACGTCGACCTCCAACGCAACGTGCGTCATCAGAAGGCCAACGCTGACCGCCACCGCAGTGAGAACCCGTTCTTTGTACCGGGTGATCGGGTCTGGCTCTTGACCCGGAATCTGCCCCTCTGCCTGCCCTGCCCTGCCGGAGGCCGCGGTTTGTGGCGCCGTTGAAAGTCCTGAGGAAAATCAACAAGGTTACCTATAGGTTATTACTCCCCCATGATTATCGTATTAACCTTTATCAATCTTTTGGGAGGTGACTGTACAGTCTATCAACCTTCAATCCAAGAATAAACTGGGCATTAGCCCTTTGACCTGTTACTCCATCTCCAACTGTGTTTTAACTGACAAAATACCATGGTAGACCACACCACCACCTTGGTAGCCCACACCACCACCACGGTAGCCCACACCACCACCACGGTAGCCCACACCACCATCACCACTTCGGTAGCCCACACCACCACCTTGGTAGCCCACACCACCACCACGGTAGCCCACACCACCACAACGGTAGCCCACACCACCACCTTGGTAAACCACACCACCACCTTGGTAGCCCACACCACCACCTTGGTAGCCCACACCACCACGACGGTAGCCCACACCACCACAACGGTAGCCCACACCACCACCACCTCAGTAGCCCACACCACCACCACGGAAGCCCACACCACCACCTCGGTAGCCCACACCACCACCACCTTGGTAGCCCACACCACCACCTTGGTAGCCCACACCACAACCACGGTAGCCCACACCACCACCACGGTAGCCCACACAACCGCCTTAGTAGCCCACACCCCCACCTTGGTAGCCCACACACCCACCACCACGGTAGCCCACACCACCAAAACGGTAGCCCACACCACCACCACGGTAGCCCACACCACCACCTTGGTAGCCCACACCACAACCACGGTAGCCCACACCACCACCACGGTAGCCCACACCACCACCACGGTAGCCCACACCACCGCCTTGGTAGCCCACACCACCACCTTGGTAGCCCACACCACCTTGGTAGCCCACACCACCACCACCTCAGCAGCCCACACCACAACCACGGTAGCCCACACCACCACAATGGTAGCCCACACAACCACCTTGGTAGCCCACACCACCACCACGGTAGCCTACACCACCACCTTGGTAGCCCACACCACCACCTCAGTAGCCCACAACACCACGACGGTAGCTCACACCACCACGACGGTAGCCCACACCACCACCACCTCAGTAGCCCACACCACCACCACGGTAGCCCACACCACCACCACGGTAGCCCACACCACCACCACGGTAGCCCACACCACCACCACCACGGTAGCCCACACCACCACCTCGGTAGCCCACACCACCACCTTGGTAGCCCACACCACCACCTTGGTAGCCCACACCACAACCACCTCAGTAGCCCACACAACCACCACGGTAGCCCACACCACCACCTCAGTAGCCCACACCACCACCATGGTAGCCCACACCACCACCATGGTAGCCTACACCACCACCTTGGTAGCCCACACCACCACCACGGTAGCCTACACCACCACCTTGGTAGCCCACACCACCACCACGGTAGCCCACACCACCACCACGGTAGCCCACACCACCACCACCTCAGTAGCCCACACCACCACCACGGTAGCCCACACCACCACCACCTCAGTAGCCCACACCACCACCTTGGTAGCCCACACCACAACCACGGTAGCCCACACCACCACCACGGTAGCCCACACCACCACCATGGAAGCCCACACCACCACCACGGTAGCACACACCACCACCACGGTAGCCCACACCACCACCTCGGTAGCCCACACCACCACCTCGGTAGCCCACACCACCACCACCACCACCTCGGTAGCCCACACCACCACCTTTGTATGATGATTTTGAGGACCAGGTCAGTAAGTTCTTTAAGGCTCTGAGAGACTGTGACATTACCCCTTATGTGATTATAGATGGAGGCTCCGACTATACCGACAGAAAGTTTGACACTCTCCAAAAACGAGCTCAATCAACGATCAAGCAAGCCTAAAGCCTTGGCTAAATAAAAAAATCAGGTGAGCGATGTACTACCAATCCTCGTCAAATATGTCTTCCAACAAGTCCTCTCCAGCCTGAACGTGCCGTTCACACAGAGCCTCTGTGAGGCTGGCTCAAATTTGGAACTGTCCAGTACTGTCAGATGACAGCGACTTTTATATCTTTGACATCCAGGCAGGATGTCTGCTCATCTCTGGTTTTCATAACATATCAGCTGCCAACACTATCCCACAAAAAGCTTCTCCGAACACCTTAAGATCAACAAACAGCTTCTCCCAGTCTTCGCTGTTATGGCAGGAAACGACAATGTCAACTTAGATATCTGGTGGGGAGACAAGGAAGACAAGCCGCAGATTGTGAAAAGACAAGTTAAACAAGCTGCCGACAGGTTTCCCACTTTCAAACGCTTGCAGAAATGGCTGACCAGCTTCAAGGAGCTGCAGGAGGCCTTGGACAGTATGCCCAGTCTTATCAAACACCCAATGTCTGATGCCCTCTCTAAGGGCATAAAAGAGTACCAGATTCCACTAACTCTACTCGGTTACCTGGAGGAGTTCTTCAATAATGACGTGGCGCCTAGCCGCAAGTGTCTCCCAAATCATCTGAGTGTCCTGCCAGATTGGACCGTGCTGCTGTTGATGAAGGGTAGGCTTCCCTCCTGCATTGTGAATGTGCTGCTGCATAAAAGGATGATACATCGTGTCCAAGTGGAAGATTCCAGCTGTCGCAGTGGGTACACCACCTCTCTGTGCATACGGCAGGTTCTCTACTGGCTGCTGTTGGTTGAGATGCCCACAGTGAAGGAGGATGACAGCAAAGGCCAGAAGAGGGCGGACCCGAGCAGTCAGAGCCTCCCAGTGGTTTACGTGAAGGAGTATGTCCGGGAAGACACAGAACTGGTCATCAAAGAGGTGAAAGCTATCCTGCCCAGTGGTGCACAACAGCTGCAGCTAGCCACACTGGATCAGGTATGTATACATGTGATATAGTATACATTATATCAGGTATATATACATGTGATATAGTATACAGTTTATCAGGTATGTTTACATGTGATATAGTATACAGTATATCATGTGTGTAGACGTGATATAGTATACAGTATATCAGGTATATATACATGTGATATAGTATACAGTATATCAGGTATATATACATGTGATATAGTATACAGTATATCAGGTATATATACATGTGATATAGTTTACAGTATATCAGGTATGTTGACGTGATATAGTTTACAGTATATCAGGTTTGTGGACATGTGATATAGTATAAAGTATATCAGGTATGTTTACATGTGATATAGTATACAGTATATCAGGTGTGTATACATGTGATATAGTATACAGTATATCAGGTGTGTATACATGTGATATAGTATACAGTATATCATGTGATATAGTATACAGTATATCAGATATATATATACATGTGATATAGTATACAGTATATCAGGTATGTAGACGTGATATAGTATACAGTATATCAGGTATATATACATGTGATATAGTATACAGTATATCAGGTGTGTATACATGTGATATAGTATAGAGTATATCAGGTGTGTATACATGTGATATAGTATACAGTATATAATGTGATATAGTATACAGTATATCAGGTATATATACATGTGATATAGTATACAGTTTATCAGGTATGTTTACATGTGATATAGTATACAGTATATCATGTGTGTAGACGTGATATAGTATACAGTATATCAGGTATATATACATGTGATATAGTATACAGTATATCAGGTATATATACATGTGATATAGTATACAGTATATCAGGTATATATACATGTGATATAGTATACAGTATATCAGGTGTGTATACATGTGATATAGTATACAGTATATCAGGTATGTAGACATGTGATATAGTAAACAGTATTTCAGGTATGTATACATGTGATATAGTATACTGTATAAAATAAACACACTGCTGTTGATTCTGAAATGTCTTCTCATTCTCTTGCTATGTTCCTTAGACTCCACAATCAGTGTGGCTTGAGGTGTTTTTGGAGACCCTTGGTGTGTCCCAGTCCACTTTGAATGGTCTCCCACCTCATCTGGAACTTCCTGTGGCTGTTACCTGCTACTGGTTGAGGCACGTCTATCCCCGACCAGACCATCTTCTCCTGCAGGCCCTGCTACTAGGACTGGTGTATGGAGAGCTCTGCAGACAGAGGAAGAGCCAGAAAGGTATGTCCCAGAGCATGAACCAAAACACTGACACACACAATGTAGAATTCATAAATATTGAAGTGTGTGAAGTGCAGCCAATGACTCCTCCCCTTTTTGTGTATCAGGGTTTATAGAGAAGGGACGATTGTCGGAGAAGCTGAAAGTGCTGATTCAGAAGCCTGATTCAGGAGCTGATTTAGACCTTGGTGTTGCCCACGCCTATAACCAATGGCAGTGCTGCATGAGGGATGGCCTTAACCTGAACCAACTGCTGTGCCTCCCTCTGCCTGAGCCTCAGTGTGCCTGGTAAGGTGTTACTTCCTAAATCAACCTAAATCAATTCCTTTACATTTTATCCTATCCCAGCAGCAACACAGCTAATGCAACCCTCTGTTGTTTCCCTGTTGGAGTCTAGGCTGTACAGGGGCACTCTGGTGCACCAGCTTGTGGCCAAACTGAGACGGGGGATGAACCCGGATTCTCTCCTGATGGATGACCGTTCCTCTGAGCAGCTTTACAAAGCCATGATGAAAAACCTGAAGGATGATTGTAAAGATACTGGAGGAAGCGGGAAGGCCAATCTAGAGGACGATCAGGGTTTTAAGAAAGTCAAATGCGGCAAGCGCAAGTAGAGGTAGGGGTGGGAATAGCCACCACTATATACAGTACCAGTCAAAAGTTTGGACACACCTCTTTTATCCTTTTAATTGTTCTTATTTGTGTACCTTTAATGACTGTCATTAGCTTTGTTTTTATCATTAACTATAAAATACGTTTATAAAAGATACATTAAAAGATAGATTTGATAAATGATTATAGATGGGAAAGTGTCTAATATTGAAAATAAAAGTTATTATAAGTTTGTCCTAGTTGTATTTGTTTTGCATTTCTTTGCTGTCAACTGTAAAACGGCTTTGGGTGTTTGAAAAGTGCTATATAAATAGTTAATGTTACGTTATTGCAGCACATTTTTATGAAATAGTTTATGTACATTTTCAAATTAAAGAAAAATAAATGTCCTAAAGGAAATGTGTTCTAGTCTAGTAAGTTACAGTTATAACAGTGGTGGCCTACTGTGGCTAGTTGATCATAACGTTATGGAGAAAATGCATCCCATAACATTTTAACATGGAAATAGCTGTTCTATCATTCAGCCTACAGTAGCAGCCAATGTGTGGTGTTCAATGTAGGCCCACATTCCATGAGACTTTTGAAAAAAACATGTAGGGATTGACATTAACCTGTTTATTCACTTGTCCTTCAGACAAGGAGGTGACTGAAAATGTTGTTGTTTGATGCAAGAAACCACTTTTCAAAATAAAATGAATTATTATTCCCATACCATTATTACAGAGAATCAAACAAATTATGATACCCTCTGCCTATTGGCTACTTAGCTTATTCAAGCCTGTCTTTAAAAAAAAAGCTCTTTACCTGACTTGCTTTTCAAAGATGTCTAGAAATGTACAGGGCGGCAGGTAGCTTAGTGGGTAAGAGCGTTGTGCCAGTAACCGAAAGGTCGCTGGTTCTAATCCCCGAGCCGACTAGGTGAAAAATCTGTCGATGTGCCCTTGAGCAAGGCACTTAACCCTAATTGCTCCTGTAAGTCGCTCTGGATAAGAGCGTCTGCTAAATGACGTAAATGTAAATGTACATGTTTTGTACTCTTGTAGGAAGCAATCACTCACCTATTGCTAACTAGAAATGATCTATAACTGGGCTAATAACTCACCTCCTAGCATAAAATATAAACAAATGTGACACGTGGCTACGTGCTGCTCTCGCTTTGATCTCAAAACAAGCACATCTACTCACAACAACTCATGCTGTAAAGACAGTCCAGTTCAAAGTCAATGGCACAGATACATGCAGGTCGGAAGTTTACATACACTTAGGTTGGAGTCATTAAAACTCGTTTTTCAACCACTCCACAAATTTCTTGTTAACAAACTATAGTTTTGGCAAGTCGGTTAGGACATCTACTTTGTGCATGACACAAGTGATTTTTCCAACAATTGTTCACAGACAGATTATTTCACTTATAATTCACTGTATCACAATTCCAGTTGGTCAGAAGTTTACATACACTAAGTTGACAGTGTCTTTAAACAGCTTGGAAAATTCCAGAAAATGATGTCATGGCTTTAGAAGCTTCTGATAGGCTAATTGACATCATTTGAGTCAATTGGAGGTGTACCTGTGGATGTATTTCAAGGCCTACCTTCAAACTCAGTGCCTCTTTGCTTGACATCATGGGAAAATCAAAAGAAATCAGCCAAGAACTCAGAAATGTTTTTCAATTTCCAAACGCCTGAAGGTACCACGTTCATCTGTACAAACAATAGTACGCAAGTATAAACACCATGGAACCACGCAGCCGTCATACTGCTCAGGAAGGAGACGCGTTCTGTCTCCTAGAGATGAACGTACTTTGGTGTGAAAGTGCAAATCAATCCCAGAACAACAGCAAAGGACCTTGTGAAGATGCTGGAAGAAACAGGTACAAAAGTATCTGTATCTGTCATGAATGTCTGTGGAATGCGGTAGGCCAGAGTCAAGCGCAGGACACAGAATTAAATGAAAATCTTACCGCTTCACTGCGGTAGCGGTCGGCGCTCGCCTTCTGCCGCCTGATGGCCCGCTGCAGGCATTCATGGGCAGCGTCCCAGGTCTTCTGCGAGCGCCGAACCCACTCGTCCACCGCAGGTACCTCGATCTGGCTCTGAAGCCAAGGTGCCAGGCCCGGCTGATAACCTAACACACACTGGAATGGAGTGAGGTCAGTTGAGGAGTGGCGGTTGGAGTTTATTGCCATCTCTGCCCAGGGTAGGAAAACCGACCACTCCCCTCACCGGTCCTGGCAATACGACCTCAGAAACCTACCCACCTCCTGGTTGATTCTCTCCATCTGCCCGTTACTCTCGGGGTGAAAACCTGAGGTAAGGCTAACTGAGATCCCCAACCGTTCCATGAACGCCCTCCAAACCCTTGAGGTGAATTGGGGACCCCGATCAGACACTATATCCTCAGGCACCCCGTAGTGCCGGAAGACGTGTGTAAATAGGGCCTCAGCAGTTTGTAGGGCCGTAGGGAGTCCAGGCAGAGGAAGGAGGCGACAGGACTTAGGAAACCGATCCACAACGACCAGGATGGTTGTGTTCCCTTTTGAGGGAGGAAGATCAGTCATAAAATCCACCGATAGGTGGGACCACGGTCGTTGTGGAACGGGTAGGGGGTGTAATTTCCCTCTGGGCAGGTGTCTAGGAGCTTTACACTGGGCGCACACCGAGCAGGAGGAAACATAAACCCTCACGTCCTTAGCTAAGGTGGGCCACCAGTACTTCCCACTAAGACAGTTCACTGTCCGACCGATGCCAGGATGACCAGAGGAGGGTGACGTGTGAACCCAATAGATCAAACAATCGCGGACCTCCAGCGGTACGTACATACAACCCTCTGGACACTGGGGAGGAGTGGGTTCGTTACGCAACGCCCGCTCGATGTCCGCGTCAACCGCCCATACCACCGGTGCCACCAGACACGACGCCGGAAGTATGGGAGTGGGCTCCACGGAACTCTCCTCCGTGTCATACAGTCGGGACAGAGCATCTACCTTAGTGTTCTAGGAGCCTGGTCTGTAAGAAAGGGTGAAAACAAAACGGGTGAGAAACATGGACCACCTTGCCTGGCGAGGGTTTAACCTCTTCGCCGCTCGGATGTACTCCAGATTGCGGTGGTCAGTCAAAATGAGAAAAGGGTGTTTAGCCCCCTCAAGCGTATAATGTCTCCACGCCAACAGCTCCCGGTCCCCCACATCATAGTTGCGCTCTGCCGGGCTGAGCTTCTTCGAAAAGAAAGCACAGGGGCGGAGTTTGGGTGGCGGGCCCGAGCGCTGAGAAAGTACAGCGCCTATCCCAGCCTCGGACACGTCCACCTCAACGGTGAAGGCCAAGGAGGGATCCGGATGAGCCAGCACTGGAGCCGAGGTAAACAGGTCCTTCAGGTGCCTAAAAGCCCTGTCCGCCTCAGCTGACCACCACAGACGCACCGATCCCCCCTTCAGCAACGAGGTCATGGGAGCCGCTACCTGACCAAAGCACCAGATAAACCTCCGGTAGTAGTTGGCAAACCCCAAGAATCGCTGCACCTCCTTCACCGTGGTTGGAGTCGGCCAATTACGCACGGCCGAAATGCGGTCACTCTCCATCCGCACCCCAGACGTGGACATGTGGTACCCTAGGAAGGAGATGGACTCCTGAAAGAACAGGCTTTTCTCTGCCTTAGCATACAGGTCATGCTCCAACAGTCTTCCAAGCACTTTACGCACCAGGGACACATGCTCGGCCCTTGTAGTGGAGTATATAAGGATGTCATCAATATACACCACTACCCCTTGTCCGTGCAGGTCCCTGAAAATCTCATCCACAAATGATTGGAAAACTGTTGGAGCATTCATTAACCCGTATGGCATGACAAGATACTCATAATGTCCAGAGGTGGTACTAAATGCCGTCTTCCACTCATCTCCCTCCCAGATACGCACTAGGTTGTACGCGCTCCTGAGATCCAATTTTGTGAAGAAGCGTGCCCCGTGCAATGATTCCGTCATACTAGCTATCAGGGGTAATGGATAGCTGTACTTGATGGTAATCTGATTTAAGCCAAGGTAATCAATGCACGGGCGTAACCCACCATCTTTCTTCTTCACAAAAAAGAAACTTGAGGAGACAGGTGAAGTGGATGGCCGAATGTATCCCTGTACTTTCCACCATAGTTGCCCCCAAGGAAACTCCTACACACCTCCCTGAACACTGACCGGACCATCCCTTGAGAGCCCTCTGTTGCCATGAAATCATGGGGTCATGAATGGTTAACCAGGGAAGTCCCAACACCACAGGATATGCAGGAGAATCAATCAGATAGAAGCTAATCCTCTCCTCATGACCCCCCTGCATCCTCATCAGAAGTGGAGCGGTGACCTCCCTGATTATGCCTGATCCTAACGGCCGACTATCTAATGCATGCACAGGGAAAGGTTTATCAACAGACACAGTAGGGATCCCTAACCTACGAGTATACTGGCGATCAATAAAATTCCCAGCCGCGCCTGAATCTACTAGCGCCTTATGCTGGGACTGAGGAGAAAACTCGGGAAACACAACATTCGTACACATATGCGCAACAGGGAGCTCTGGGTGAGTTGGGTGCCTACTCACCTGGAATGGCTCATCAGTGCGCTGCCTACTGCCTCGACTCCTAGGAGACCCTCCCCAGCACCGACCAGCAGTGTGTCCTCTGCGGCCACAGTTGGTGCAGGGGACGGTCCCTCTCCCCGTCTCCCTAACTGCAGCACCTCTGAGCTCCATGGGGGTAGGCTCGGAGGTGCCGGGGGATGGAATGGACGGCCCCCGATCAGAACGTCCGTGGGCTGCCAACAGGTTATCCAACCTGATGGACATGTCCACCAGTTGGTCCAGGTTGAGATTGGTGTCCCTGCAGGCCAGTTCCCGACGGACCTCTTCCCTTAAGCTGCAACGATAATGGTCGATCAGGGCCCTCTCATTCCATCCCGCGCTCTAAACTCCAGCGCAAACTCCTGCGCGCTCCTCATCTCCTGTCATAGGTGGAACAGACGTTCACCCGCCACTCTCCCCTCTGGTGGATGATCGAATACTGCCCAGAAGCGGCGGGTGAAATCCTCGTAGCGGACAGTTCTCGAGTCTATTCCTCCCCACTCGGCGTTGGCCCATTCAAGCGCCTTCCCCGATAGACAGGAGATGAGGGCGGACACGCTCTCGTATCCCGAGGGCGCCGGGTGAATGGTGGCCAGCTAGAGCTCTACCTGGAGGAGAAATCCCTGGCACCCGGCAGATGTACCGTCATATGCCCTCGGGAGCGAGAGTCGAATTCCACTGGACCCAGGTGGCGGAGTGGTGACCAGTGTTGTAGGTGGTTGAGTGGTTGGAGATGGTGACGGGATACCCCCTCTCTCCCTTCGTTCCATCGTCTGGAACACTCGTTCCATGGTGACACCTAGAGTCTGAATCATCATCTCTTGTCGTTGGACTCGTTCCTCCATCGTCTCGGTTAATCCGGCTGTTCCTGCTGACTCCATAGTGGTGCGTGTTTCTGTCATGAATGTCTGTGGAATGCGGTAGGCCAGAGTCAAGCGCAGGACACAGAATGAAATGAAAATATACTTTACTGTATAGTAAAGAAACAAGCAAAACCTCCAACACAGGGAGAAGCAAACCTGCTCACAAACGACACTCGAAACAAGTAACAAACACGCACAACACACAGTGGGAGCGAACAGGTTAAATAGGGAAGGACATAATACCATAATGGGAAACAGGTGTGCAACACTAGACAATAACCAGATGAACATAGAAACATGAAACATAGATCGGCAGCAGCTATTATTCCGGTGACGACAAACGCCGAAGCCTGCCCGAACCAGAAGGAAGGGAATCTCGGCAGAACCCATGACAGTATCCACAGTAAAACAAGTCCTATATTGACATAACCTGAAAGGCCGCTCAGCAAGGAAGAAGCCACTGCTCCAAAACCGCCATAAAAAAAGCCAGACTACGGTTTGCAACTGCACATCGGGACAAAGATCGTACGTTTTGGAGAAATGTCCTCTGGTCTGATGAAACAAAAATAGAACTGTTTGGCCATAATGACCATCGTTATGTTTGGAGGAAAAAGGGGGTAACGTGCAAGCCGAAGAACACCATCCCAACCGTGAAGAACGGGGGTGACAGCATCATGCTTTGGGGGTGCTTTGCTGCAGGAGGGACTGGTGCACTTCACAAAATAGATGGCATCATGAGGAAGGAAAATTATGTGGATATATTGAAGCAACATCTCAAGACATCAGTCAGGAAGTTAAAGCTTGGTCGCAAATGGGTCTTCCAAATGGACAATGACCCCAAGCATACTTCCAAAGTTGTGCCAAAACAGCTTAAGGACAACAAAGTCAAGGTATTGGAGTGGCCATCACAAAGCCCTGACCTCAATCCTATAGAAAAGTTGTTGGCAGAACTGAAAAAGCATGTGCGAGCAAGGAGGCCTACAAACCTGACTCAGTTATACCAGGTCTGTCAGGAGGAATGGGCCAAAATTCACCCAACTTATTGTGGGAAGCTTGTGGAAGGCTACCCGAAACGTTTGAACCCAAGTTAAACAATTTAAAGGCAATGCTACCAAATACTAATTGAGTGTAAACTTCTGACCCACTGGGAATGTAATGAAATAAATAAAAGCTTAAATAAATAATTCTCTCTACTATTATTCTGACATTTCACATATCTTAAAATAAAGTGGTGATCCTAACTGACCTAAGATAGGGAATTTTTGCTAGTATTAAATGTCAGGAATTGTGAAAAACTGAGTTTAAATGTATTTGGCTAAGATGTACAGTGGGGAAAAAAAGTATTTAGTCATGAGGAAGGTGACGACAAATTGTGCAAGTTCTCCCAATTAAAAAGATGAGAGAGGCCTGTACTTTTCATCATAGGTACACGTCAACTATGACAGACAAATTGAGGAAAAAAAATCCAGAAAATCCCATTGTAGGATTTTTAATGAATTTATTTGCAAATTATGGTGGAAAATAAGTATTTGGTCACCTACAAACAAGCAAGATTTCTGGCTCTCACAGACCTGTAACTTCTTATTTCAGAGGCTCCTCTGTCCTCCACTCGTTACCTGTATTAATGGCACCTGTTTGAACTTGTTATCAGTATAAAATACACCTGTCCACAACCTCAAACAGTCACACTCCAAACTTCACAATGGCCAAGACCAAAGAGCTGTCAAAGGACACCAAAAACAAAATTGTAGACCTGCACCAGGCTGGGAAGACTGAATCTGCAATAGGTAAGCAGCTTGGTTTGAAGAAATCAACTGTGGGAGCAATTATTAGGAAATGGAAGACATACAAGACCACTGATAATCTCCCTCGATCTGGGGCTCCACGCAAGATCTCACCCCGTGGGGTCAAAATGATCACAAGAACGGTGAGCAAAAATCCCAGAACCACACGGGGGGACCTAGTGAATGACCTGCAGAGAGCTGGGACCAAAGTAACAAAGCCTACCATCAGTAACACACTACGCCGCCAGGGACTCAAATCCTGCAGTGCGAGACGTGTCCCCCTGCTTAAGCCAGTACATGTCCAGGCCCGTCTGAAGTGCATTTGGATGATCCAGAAGAGGATTGGGAGAATGTCATATGGTCAGATGAAACCAAAATATAACTTTTTGGTAAAAACTCAACTCGTCATGTTTGGAGGACAAAGAATGCTGAGTTGCATCCAAAGAACACCATACCTACTGTGAAGCATGGGGTTGGAAACATCATGCTTTGGGGCTGTTTTTCTGCAAAGGGACCAGGACGACTGATCCGTGTAAAGGAAAGAATGAATGGGGCCATGTATCGTGAGATTTTGAGTGAAACCCTCCTTCCATCAGCAAGGGCATTGAAGATGAAACGTGGCTGGGTCTTTCAGCATGACAATGATCCCAAACACACCGCCCAGGCAACGAAGGAGTGGCTTCGTAAGAAGCATTTCAAGGTCCTGGAGTGGCCTAGCCAGTCTCCAGATCTCAACCCCATAGAAAATCTTTGGAGGGAGTTGAAAGTCTGTGTTGCCCAGCGACAGCCCCAAAACATCACTGCTCTAGAGGAGATCTGCATGGAGGAATGGGCCAAAATACCAGCAACAGTGTGTGAAAACCTTGTGAAGACTTACAGAAAACATTTGACCTGTGTCATTGCCAACAAAGGGTATATAACAAAGTATTGAGAAACTTTTGTTATTGACCAAATACTTATTTTCCACCATCATATGCCAATAAATTCATTAAAAATCCTACAACGTGATTTTCTGGATTTTTTTTCTCATTTTGTCTGTCATAGTTGACGTGTACCTATGATGAAAATTACAGGCCTCTCTCATCTTTTTAAGTGGGAGAACTTGCACAATTGGTGGCTGACTAAATACTTTTTTTCCCCACTGTACACTGCTCAAAAAAATAAAGGGAACACTTAAACAACACAATGCAACTCCAAGTCAATCACATTTCTGTGAAATCAAACTGTCCACTTAGGAAGCAACACTGATTGACAATACATTTCACATGCTGTTGTGCAAATGGAATAGACAACAGGTGGAAATTATAGGCAATTAGCAAGACACCCCCAATAAAGAAGTGGTTCTGCAGGTGGTGACCACAGACCACTTCTCAGTTCCTATGCTTCCTGGCTGATGTTTTGGTCACTTTTGAATGCTGGCGGTGCTTTCACTCTAGTGGTAGCATGAGACGGAGTCTACAACCCACACAAGTGGCTCAGGTAGTGCAGCTCATCCAGGATGGCACATCAATGCGAGCTGTGGCAAGAAGGTTTGCTGTGTCTGTCAGCGTAGTGTCCAGAGCATGGAGGCGCTACCAGGAGACAGGCCAGTACATCAGGAGACGTGGAGGAGGCCGTAGGAGGGCAACAACCCAGCAGCAGGACTGCTACCTCCGCCTTTGTGCAAGGAGGAGCAGGAGGAGCACTGCCAGAGCCCTGCAAAATGACCTCCAGCAGGCCACAAATGTGCATGTGTCTGCTCAAACGGTCAGAAACAGACTCCATGAGGGTGGTATGAGGGCCCGACGTCCACAGGTGGGGGTTGTGCTTACAGCCCAACACCGTGCAGGACGTTTGGCATTTGCCAGAGAACACCAAGATTGGCAAATTCGCCACTGGCGCCCTGTGCTCTTCACAGATGAAAGCAGGTTCACACTGAGCACACGTGACAGACGTGACAGAGTCTGGAGACGCCATGGAGAACGTTCTGCTGCCTGCAACATCCTCCAGCATGACCGGTTTGGCGGTGGGTCAGTCATGGTGTGGGGTGGCATTTCTTTGGGGGGCGGCACAGCCCTCCATGTGCTCGCCAGAGGTAGCCTGACTGCCATTAGGTACCGAGATGAGATCCTCAGACCCCTTGTGAGACCATATGCTGGTGCGGTTGGCCCTGGGTTCCTCCTAATGCAAGACAATGCTAGACCTCATGTGGCTGGAGTGTGTCAGCAGTTCCTGCAAGAGGAAGGCATTGATGCTATGGACTGGCCCGCCCGTTCCCCAGACCTGAATCCAATTGAGCACATCTGGGACATCATGTCTCGCTCCATCCACCAACGCCACGTTGCACCACAGACTGTCCAGGAGTTGGCCCAGGCCTTGTAGGGAGGTCATACAGGCACGTGGAGGCCACACACACTACTGAGCCACATTTTGACTTGTTTACATCAAAGTTGGATCAGCCTGTAGTGTGGTTTTCCACTTCAATTTTGAGGGTGACTCCAAATCCAGACCTCCATGGGTTGATACATTTGGATTCAATTGATAATTTTTGTGTGATTTTGTTGTCAGCACATTCAACTATGTAAAGAAAAAAGTAGTTAATAAGATTATTTCATTCATTCAGATCTAGGCTGTGTTGTTTAAGTGTTCCCTTTATTTTTTTGAGCAGTGTATGTAAACTTCGGACTTCAACTGTATACGGCAATGGTCTATTTGCATATAGGGATACTGCAGCTCTGATTGGTTATGGCGCACCGGTCTGTGCAGAGTATGGGCCTGAGTCGTGCCTGTCAATACGATAGAATCCTACTCCAGTGCGCTCTGCCTACAAGAAAATCTCTTGCATAGTTTTTCTTTTGGTATGTTGCATTGAAAGTGGCTAATATTGAGTTGATTCGATCACAATTCCCACAGTAGAGGGAAACGTTGATAGTGTTAATTAACAGGGAAAAATAGAAGGTTCAGTGAAGTTCAATCTCGTGCTTCTCTGAGCAGGCTGATATTTCTTCTGCGTGGCAGTCCGAGGGGAGCCCGCGCGCAGCTTAGAGAGAACATTGATCACTGGTATACCCTTAGCAAGAACACAGTCAGGACCATCTCATTATTATCACTGGTAGACCCGTAACAAGAACACAGTCAGGACCATCTCATTATTATCACAGGTATACCCTTAACAAGAACACAGTCAGGACCATCTCATTATTATCACTGGTAGACCCTTAACAAGAACACAGTCAGGACCATCTCATTATTATCACAGGTATACCCTTAACAAGAACACAGTCCGGGCCATCTCATTATCATCACAGGTAGACCCTTAACAAGAACACAGTCAGGACCATCTCATTATTATCACTGGTAGACCCTTAACAAGAACACAGTCAGGACCATCTCATTATTATCACAGGTAGACCCTTAACAAGAACACAGTCAGGACCATCTCATTATTATTACAGGTATACCCTTAACAAGAACACAGTCAGGACCCTCATTATTATCACAGGTAGACCCTTAACAAGAACAAGGTCAGGACCATGCACATTTTGAATTGGTTTTGTATAGTCAGACTTGGCCCAAAAGGGTTATATCCTGGTAAATTACACATATAATTAAGAGATAAGAAGATCCATGTCAAAGGCGTCAGTGAATTGCGGTGGGCGAAGTCAAACGCAGGACACAGAGCTTTTCCGAAAAAAGTACTTTACTTGAAAGTAAACTGAGCATATACAATCTCCACACAGGGAGGAAACAACCCGCACACTAACGACAGCCGATCACGAATACAATCACACACAACACACAGTGTACGACAGAGGGTTAAATAGGGAAGACAATACAACATAATGGGAAACAGGTGTACATAATCAAGACATAACAAGTCTAACACAGAAACATAGATCAGTAGCAGCTAGTACTCCGGTGATGACGAACACCGAAGCCTGCCCGAGCAAGGAGGAGGAGCAGCCTCGGCTGAATCCGTGACAGTACCCCCCCCCCCCCCCTTGACGCGTGGCCCCAGCCGTGCGCCGACCCCGGCATTGGGGACGGCCAGGAGTACGCAGAGCAGGGCGAGTCGGATGACTCTGGTGGAAATCTCTCAACATGGAGGGATCTAGGATGTCCCTCCTAGGGACCCAGCACCGGACCGTACCCCTCCCACTCCACGAGATACTGCAGGCCCCCCACCCGACGCCTCGAATCCAAGATGGAACGGACTGAGTACGCCGGAGCCCCCTCGATGTCCAGTGGGGGCGGAGGAACCTCTCGTATCTCAAACTCCTGGAGTGGACCAGCTACTACCGGCCTGAGGTGAGACACATGGAACGAGGGGTTAATACGGTAATTAATAGGCAGCTGTAACCTATAACAAACCTCGATCAATCTCCTCAGGACTTTAAATGGCCCCACAAACCGCCGACCCAGCTTCCGGCAGGGCAGGCGAAGGGGCAGGTTTCGGATCGAGAGCCAGACCCGATCTCCTGGTGCATACACCGGAGCCTCACTGCGGTGGCGATCGGCGCTCGCCTTTTGTCGCCTGATAGCCCGCTGCAGGTGTACATGCGCAGCGTTCCAGGTCTCTTCCGAGTGCCGAAACCACTCGTCCACCGCAGGGGCTTCGATCTGGCTCTGATGCCAAGGTGCCAGGACCGGCTGATAACCTAACACACACTGAAAAGGCGTAAGGTTAGTTGAGGAGTGGCGAAGTGAGCTTTGGGCTATCTCTGCCCAGGGGATATATCCCGACCACTCCACCTGCTGGTCCTGGCAATAGGACCTCAGAAACCTTCCCACATCCTGGTTCACTCTCTCCACCTGCCCATTACTCTCGGGGTGAAAACCTGAGGTAAAGCTAATCGAGACCCCCAGACGTTCCATGAACGCCCTCCAGACTCTAGAGGTGAACTGGGGACCTCGATCTGACACTATATCCTCAGGTACCCCGTAGTGCCGGAAGACGTGTGTAAACAGGGCGTCAGCAGTTTGTAGGCCTGTAGGCAGACCTGGCATAGGAATGAGACGGCAGGCCTTCGAAAACCGATCCACAACGACCAAGATCATAGTGTTCCCCTGTGAGGGGGGAAGGTCCGTGACAAAGTCCACCGATAGATGAGACCACGGCCGTTGTGGAGCGGGTAGGTGTTGTAATTTCCCCCTGGGCAGGTGTCTAGGTGCCTTACACTGGGCGCACACCGAGCAGGAGGAAACATAAACCCTCACGTCCTTGGCTAAAGTGGGCCACCAGTACTTCCCACTAAGACAGTGCACTGTCCGACCGATACCAGGATGACCAGAGGAGGGTGACGTGTGAGCCGCATCCACCTCCCACACCACCGGTGCCACCAGACACGACGCTGGGAGTATGGGAGTGGGCTCAATGGACCTCTCCTCTGTGTCATATAGTCGGGACAGGGCGTCTGCCTTAGCGTTCTGGGAACCTGGTCTGTATGTGAGCGTAAACACAAATCGAGTGAAAAACATAGCCCACCTTGTCTGACGAGGGTTCAACCTCCTCGCCGCCCGGATGTACTCCAGGTTACGATGGTCAGTCAAAATGAGAAAAGGGTGTTTAGCCCCCTCAATCCAATGCCTCCACACCTTCAGGGCTTGAACCACAGCTAACAGCTCCCTGTCCCCCACATCATAATTGCCCTCCGCCGGACTGAGCTTCTTAGAAAAGAAAGCACAGGGGCAGAGTTTTGGTGGCGTACCCGAGCGCTGAGACAGTACAGCACCGATCCCAGCCTCGGACGCATCCACCTCAAATTGGAATGCCAAGGAGGGATCCGGATGAGCCAGCACCGGAGCCGAAGTAAACAGGTCCTTCAGATGCCTAAAAGCCCTGTCCGCCTCAGCCGACCACTGCAGACACACCGGCCCTCCCTTTAGCAAGGAGGTAATGTGAGCCGCTACCTGCCCAAAGCCCCGGATAAACCTCCGGTAGTAATTGGCAAAACCCAAGAACCGCTGCACCTCCTTCACCGTGGTTGGAGTCTGCCAATTACGCACGGCCGAAACGCGGTCAATCTCCATCTCCACACCTGACGCGGACAAGCGGTGTCCCAGGAAGGAGATGGATTCTTGGAAGAACAGACATTTCTCCGCCTTCACATACAGGTCATGCTCCAACAGTTTACCAAGCACCCGACGAACCAGGGACACATGCTCGGCTCGTGTAGCGGAGTATATTAGAATGTCATCGATATACACCACTACACCCTGTCCAAGCAGGTCCCGGAAAATCTCATCCACAAACGATTGGAAGACTGAAGGAGCATTCATCAGACCGTATGGTATGACGAGGTACTCATAGTGCCCCGAGGTGGTACTAAATGCTGTCTTCCACTCATCTCCCTCCCGAATACGCACCAGGTTGTACACGCTCCTGAGATCCAATTTTGTGAAGAAGCGCGCCCCGTGCAGTGACTCCGTCATACTAGCAAACAGAGGTAGTGGATAGCTGTATTTTATTGTGATCTGATTTAGACCACGGTAGTCAATGCACGGGCGTAAACCACCATCCTTCTTCACAAAAAAGAAACTCGATGACGCAGGGGAAGTGGACGGCCGTATGTATCCCTGTCTCAGAGATTCGGAGACATATGTCTCCATAGCCACCGTCTCCTTCTGAGACAGAGGATACACGTGACTCCGGGGAAGCACAGCGCCTACCTGGAGGTTTATCGCACAATCCCCCTGTCGATGGGGAGGTAATTGAGCCAAATCGCATATTCAGGCGGAATGTGCATGGTGGGAACTTGCTTCGGACTTTCCACCGTCGTTGCCCCTACGGAAACACCTACACACCTCTCCAAGCACTGATCAGACCATCCCCTGAGAGCCCTCTGTTGCCATGAAATAGTGGGGTCATGAGAAGCTAACCAGGGAAGCCCCAACACCACGGGAAACGCAGGAGAATCAATCGGATACAAACTAATTATCTCCTCATGCCCCTCCTGCGTTTTCATCCTGAGAGGCGCCGTGACTTCCCTAATCAACATTGACCCTAAAGGGCGGCTATCTAGGGCATGGATAGGGAAGGGCACATCGACTGGCACAATAGGAATCCCTAACTTATGGGTAAACTGACGATTGATAAAGTTCCCAGCTGCGCCTGAATCTACTAGCGCCTTATGCTGGGACTGAGGAGAAAACTCGGGAAACACAACATTCATACACATATGCGCAACAGGGAGCTCTGGGTGAGTTGGGTGCCTACTCACCTGGAATGGCTCATCAGTGCGCTGCCTACAGCCTCGACACCTAGGAGACCCTCCCCAGCACCGACCAGCAGTGTGTCCTCTGCGGCCACAGTTGGTGCAGGGGACGGCCCCTCTCCTGGTCTCCCTCATAGCAGCACCTCCGAGCTCCATAGGGGTAGGCTTGGAAGTGCTGGGGGATGGAATGGACGGCCCCGGATCCGGACGTCCGCGGGTAGCCAACAGGGTATCCAGTCGAATCGACATGTCCACCAGTTGGTCCAGGCTTAGGTTGGTGTCCCTGCAGGCCAATTCCCGACGCACGTCCTCCCTCGGTAGTGGTCGATGAGGGCCCTCTCATTCCATCCCGCGTTGGCAGCCAGAGTCCGAAAGTCCAGTGCGAATTCCTGCGCGCTCCTCTTCCCCTGTCTGAGGTGGGATAGACGCTCACCCGCTGCTTTTCCCTCTGGTGGATGATCGAATACCGCCTTAAAGCGGCGGGTTAACTCTGCATAGCTGACAGTTGCGGCGTCTATTCCCCCCCACTCGGCGTTGGCCCACTCCAGCGCTTTACCGGACAGACAGGAGATGAGGGCGGACACACTCTCGTATCCCGAGGGGGCCGGGTGGATGGTTGCCAGGTAGAGTTCTACCTAGAGCAGAAAACCCTGACACCCGGCAGCTGTGCCGTCATAAGCCCTCGGGAGCGAGAGCCGAATCCCACTGGACCCCGGAGGTGAAGCGATGGGTATCGATGATGGTGGTGGTGTAATCGGAGGAGGTGTAGGCAGACCTCCTCTCTCCCATCGCTCCATTGTGTTCACCACACGTTCCATGGCGGTGCCGAGAGCCTGGATCATGGCCGCTTGTTGTTGTACGCGTTCTTCCATTGATCCGGCTGGCACTGCTGCTCCTGCTGACTCCATGTGTGGTGTGTGATTCTGTCAAAGGCGTCAGTGAATTGCGGTGGGCGAAGTCAAACGCAGGACACAGAGCTTATCCGGAAACGTACATTACTTGAAAGTAAACTGAGCATATACAATCTCCACACAGGGAGGAAACAACCCGCACACTAACGACAGCCGATCACGAATACAATCACACACAACACACAGTGCACGACAGAGGGTTAAATAGGGAAGACAATACAACATAATGGGAAACAGGTGTACATAATCAAGACATAACAAGTCTAACACAGAAACATAGATCGGTAGCAGCTAGTACTCCGGTGACGACGAACGCCGAAGCCTGCCCGAGCAAGGAGGAGGAGCAGCCTCGGCTGAATCCGTGACAATCCAGTTTTCTACATTGAGGTCAGTTCAGTTGTATTGAGTTAGTTGTAACTCTGTTATTAAATAAACGTTGCACCTTTTGAGTTTTTGCTAAAGTGAATCAAAACATTTCCACAATTAAATAGATTGTATTTATTATAATTTGTGTCATCTTCACAGAAAATCGTTAAGGTGGAGAGTAACAAGGACCCAGTCTGCAATAATAACACAATGGTCTTTTCCAATTTTGTTTCAGCTCAAGAAGTCTATTTAAAATAAATATGAATCATTGTGAGGATGGAGCGAGAGGAGAGGAGAGCAGAAGAGAGGAGAGCAGAAGAGAGGAGAAGAGAAGAGAAGAGAAGAGAAGAGAAGAGAGGAGAAGAGAAGAGAGGAGAGAGGAGAAGAAGCCATTGATTTGAACTTCTCCTTTCATTCCTCTCTCAGTGGGGTTCTAATGAGACTCAAGTGGTGAGAGGGCCGGGCGGCCGCCACAATGCTTTGTATTCCAGCCTAACTCCTTTCTTTTCAATGGAGAAAGAAAATAAGACATGGGAGATAAACTTAAAGGGGAGACACACACACACACACAGTCTTGTACAACTAACCAAAATCCTATTTTCCCTAAACCTAACCCAAACCTTAACTCTAACCCTTACCGTAACCTTAACCCTAACCTTAACCCTAAAACCTAACCCTAACCCTAAACCTAACCCTAGCTCCTAACCCTAAAACTAACCTTAGCTCTTAACCCTAACCCTAGACCCCCAGTTGGTCAAATGTTTGTTTGTTTACTATGCTTGTGGGGACTTCTGGTTAAACTCGTTCACACACACACACACACACACACACACACACACACACACACACACACACACACACACACACACACACACACACACACACACACACACACACACACCACACACACACCACACACAGTGCAATAGAAGAGTCAGCCAGCCTCTGCTCTCATCGTTGCATGATAAAAGCGGTAGATAAGGGAG
Organism: Coregonus lavaretus; assembly: GCF_964263955.1. Lineage (NCBI taxonomy): Eukaryota > Metazoa > Chordata > Actinopteri > Salmoniformes > Salmonidae > Coregonus > Coregonus lavaretus. Next base: position 40,985,430 of record NC_139990.1, read on the forward strand.
TTTATCAAAATTGGGTTTGTTTTCTAATTCTTTGTGGATCGCTGTAATCTGAGGGAAATATGTGTCTCTAATATGGTCATACATTTGGCAGGAGGTTAGGAAGTGCAGCTCAGTTTCCACCTCATTTTGTGGGCAGTGTACACATAGCCTGTCTTCTATTGAGAGCCAGGTCTGCCTACGGCGGCCTTTCTCAATAGCAAGGCTATGCTCACTGAGTCTGTACATAGTCAAAGCTTTCCTTAAGTTTGGGTCAGTCACAGTGGTCAGGTATTCTGCCAGTGTGTACACTCTGTTTAGGGCCAAATAGCATTCAACTTTGCTCTGTTTTTTTGTTTGTTCTTTCCAATGTGTCAAGTAATTCTCTTTTTGTTTTCTCATGATTTGGTTGGGTCTAATTGTGTTGTTGTTGTTGTTGTCCTGGGGCTCTGTGGGGTCTGTTTGTGTTTGTGAACAGAGCCCCAGGACCAGCTTACTTAGGGGACTCTTCTCCAAGTTCATCTCTCTGTAGGTGATGGCTTTGTTATGGAAGGTTTGGGAATCGCTTCCTTTTAAGTGGTTATAGAATTTAACGGCTCTTTTCTGGATGTTGATAATTAGCAGGTATTAGCCTAATTCTGCTCTGCATGCATTATTTGGTGTTTTACGTTGTACACGGAGGATGTTTTTGCAGAATTCTGCATGCAGAGTCTCAATTTGGTGTTTGTCCCATTTTGTGAATTCTTGGTTGGTGAGCGGACCCCAGACCTCAGAACCATGAAGGGCAATGGGTTCTATAACTGATTCAAGTATTTTTAGCCAGATCCTAATTGGTATGTCAAATGTTATGTTCCTTTTGATGGCATAGAAGGCCCTTCTTGCCTTGTCTCTCAGATAGTTCACAGCTTTGTGGAAGTTACCTGTGGCGCTGATGTTTAGGCCGAGGTATGTATCGTTTTTTGTGTGCTCTAGGGCAACGGTGTCTAGATGGAATTTGTATTTGTGGTCCTGGCAACTGGACCTTTTTTGGAACACCATTATTTTTGTCTTACTGAGATTTACTGTCAGGGCCCAGGTCTGACAGAATATGTGCAGAAGATCTAGGTGCTGCTGTAGGCCCTCCTTGGTTGGTGACAGAAGCACCAGATCATCAGCAAACAGTAGACATTTGACTTCAGATTCTAGTAGGGTGAGGCCGGGTGCTGCAGACTGTTCTAGTGCCCTCGCCAATTCGTTGATATATATGTTGAAGAGGGTGGGGCTTAAACTGCATCCCTGTCTCACCCCACGGCCCTGTGGAAAGAAATGTGTGTGTTTTTTTGCCAATTTTAACCGCACACTTGTTGTTTGTGTACATGGATTTTATGATGTCGTATGTTTTTCCCCCAACCCCACTTTCCATCAATTTGTATAGCAGACCCTCATGCCAAATTGAGTCAAAAGCCTTTTTGAAATCAACAAAGCATGAGAAGACTTTGCCTTTGTTTTGGTTTGTTTGTTTGTCAATTAGGGTGTGGAGAGTGAATACGTGGTCTGTCGTACGGTAATTTGGTAAAAAGCCCATTTGACATTTGCTCAGTACATTGTTTTCACTGAGGAAATGAACTAGTCTGCTGTTAATGATAATGCAGAGGATTTTCCCAAGGTTGCTGTTGACGCATACCCCACGGTAGTTATTGGGGTCAAATTTGTCTCCACTTTTGTGGATTGGGGTGATCAGTCCTTGGTTCCAAATATTGGGGAAGATGCCAGAGCTAAGAATGATGTTAAAGAGTTTAAGTATAGCTAATTGAAATGTGTGGTCTGTATATTTTATCATTTCATTGAGGATACCATCAACACCACAGGCCTTTTTGGGTTGGAGGGTTTGTATTTTGTCCTGTAGTTCATTCAATGTAATTGGAGAATCCAGTGGGTTCTGGTAGTCTTTAATAGTTGATTCTAAGATTTGCATTTGATCATGTATACTTTTTTGCTGTTTTTTCTCTGTTATAGGGCCAAAAAGATTGGAGAAGTGGTTTACCCATACATCTCAGTTTTGGATAGATAGCTCTTTGTGTTGTTGTTTGTTTAGTGTTTTCCAATTTCCCCAGAAGTAGTTAGAGTCTATTGATTCTTCAATTACATTGAGCTGATTTCTGACATGCTGTTCCTTCTTTTTCCGTTGTGTATTTCTGTATTTTTTTTAGTGATTCACCATAGTGAAGGCGTAGGCTCAGGTTTTCTGGGTCTCTATGTTTTTGGTTGGATAGGTTTCTCAATTTCTTTCTTAGGTTTTTGCATTCTTCATCAAACCATGTATCACTGTTGTTACTTTTCTTCGGTTTTCTGTTAGAGATTTTTAGATTTGATAGGGAAGCTGAGAGGTCAAATATACTATTTAGGTTTTCTACTGCCAAGTTTACGCCTTCACTGTTTCAACACTACTTTCCTTCCATCTATAGCATTTCTTAATATTATTCAGTTCCTTTGGCTTTGATGCCTCATGATTGAGTATTGCTCTGTTCAAGTAGACTGTGATTTTGCTGTGGTCTGATAGGGGTGTCAGTGGGCTGACTGTGAACGCTCTGAGAGACTCTGGGTTGAGGTCAGTGATAAAGTAGTCTACAGTACTACTGCCAAGAGATGAGCTATAGGTGTACCTACCATAGGAGTCCCCTCGAAGCCTACCATTGACTATGTACATACCCAGTGTGCGACAGAGCTGCAGGAGTCGTGACCTGTTTTTGTTGGTTATGTTGTTGTAGTTGTGCCTAGGGGGGCATATGGGGGAGGAAATGCTGTCACCTCCAGGTAGGTGTTTGTCCCCCTGTGTGCTGAGGGTGTCAGGTTCTTGTCCAGTTCTGGCATTTAGGTCGCCACAGACTAGTACATGTCCCTGGGTCTGGAAATGATTGATTTCCCCCTCCAGGATGGAGAAGCTGTCTTCATTAAAGTATGGGGATTCTAGTGGGGGGATATATGTAGCACACAGGAGGACATTTTTCTCTGTTGAGATAATTTCCTTTTGAATTTCTAACCAAACGTAAAATGTTCCTGTTTTGATTAATTTAATAGAGTGAGTTAGGTCTGCTCTATACCAAATTAGCATACCCCCTGAGTCCCTTCCCTGTTTCACACCTGGTAGTTTGGTGGATTGGACTACCAGCTCTCTGTAACCTAGAGGGCAACCAGTGGGTCTGTCTCCTCTATACCATGTTTCTTGTAGGATGACAATGTCTGTATTTCCAAGCCAATGGCATGTACCAGATGCTCAGCAGGCTCTGCTCACAATCACTGACCTCGGGCCTTGGATATTCCAGGATGAAATAGTGAAGGCTTTGTGTTCCATAAAGTGTCTAATGTTGTTGGTTGTGTGGTTTGGCCTCAGGCCAGTGATTGTGAGTAGAGCCTGCTGAGCATCTGGTACATGCCATTGGCTTGGGCTAGTGTAAGAGTGGGTGTTGGGCCTGTTTGCCTGCTCACGGCCTGGGCACATGTGTGACTTTCATGTTGAGGCCCTCTTTGTGGGAGTGGGGTGCTTGGGGTGGATAGGAGGGGCATAGGTCTGATCTGAGGGGGCCTAAATGGGGTGTGGGCATGGTTGACTTGGGGGGGAGTTAATTGTAGATGTGGCTGATGGGGGTGTAGATGTGGCTGATGGTGCTGTGGTCTGGATGTAGGTCCTCTCTGCGGGGGTCCTCTATGTGTAGGTCCTGGGGGGGGGGGGGGGGTCCCGCAGGTCTGGGAGAGTGTCTCGCTGGTCTGGGCGGGGTGTCTGTTGATCTGTTGCTCCTGTGTGAGGTGTTGTGTCTGCGGTTGAGGGCGATATCCTTTAGGGTCCGGGCGAAGGTGGGCACTGCTGCCTTGTATAGGTGGACCTGGTCATAAAGGCTGTTCATGTCCAGGGTGGAGTGGTGGGCCAGGTAGACATTTGGTTTTGATGCACAGTCACGGGAAATACTTGCATTTACCAGCTGTATGGTAGCAGGGTGGAAGTCTTTTCGTGGTAACAGGGTTGAGATAATCACTTTTTCTATCACTCCCTTGAGTGCTGTGGCCACCCTTTCCTGCTGTGTTCTCAGGTCGTTTGTGCCTGTGTGTATTATTATGTGGCTGGGTGATCCTAGTCGGTCCTCAGACAGAAGGTCTAGGGTGCGCTGGGTGTTTGGACACCAGAGTTTAGACACTGTGTGTTTTGGAAAAAGTTTATTTTCTTGTATGTATTTCCCGTTTGAGTCCATAAGGAGTATGGACTCTCTCTCTCTCTCTCTCTCTCTCTCTCTCTCCTTCTCGCTGTCTCGCGCCGAGGGGGAAGACTCATCATCTTGATATATAGTATCAAACAAGTCTATCATCCCCCAGCAGCATAAATGAATGTCCTCCTCCTCAGTCCTTACCTCCACCTCCCTCTCTCTTTCCTCTCCACTGAGTCCCAACAGCAGTCCCTTCTGAAGATCAACCCTGCAGGTTTTGAGAGTGACTGTCAAATAGTGATCTCTGGTTTGAATACACCAAGGGTATATTCATTTGTGCACACTAGCAAAAAGTAGAGAAACGTTTTGCAACAGAAAACTTATTGTAACAAAAATTAGTTTCTATTGGACAGATTCAGGTATGTCCCTCCCTGTTTCGTTCTGTTTGCTTCTGTTTGCTTCCTAGTGAATACACCCCAAGTTATACACCAATGCCATGAATGAGCGTCTGTACTGTTTTCAATTCAACAACCTTTCAAGTTACACAACACAGTCAAATAGGTTCCTATACAGATGCACTTATTACAAAGTATTGCACCCAATCAGGGTCCCTGTCTCTCCCTCTCCCTGATCCCTGTTTCTCCCTGATCCCTGTATCTCCCTCTCCCTGATCCCTGTCTCTCCCTGATCCCTGATCCCTGTCTCTCCCTGATCCCTGTCTCTCCCTGATCCCTGTCTCTCCCTGATCCCTGTCTCTCCCTCTCCCTGATCCCTGTCTCTCCCTGATCCCTGTCTCTCCTTCTCCCTGATCCCTGTCTCTCCCTGATCCCTGTCTCTCTCTAATCCCCGTCTCTCCCTCTCCCTGATACCTGTCTCTCCCTGATCCCTGTCTCTCCCTGATCCCTGTCTCTCTCTAATCCCTGTCTCTCCCTCTCCCTGATACCTGTCTCTCCCTGATCCCTGTCTCTCCCTGATCCCTGTCTCTTCCTCTCCCTGATCCCTATCTCTCCCTGATCCCTGTCTCTCCCTCTCCCTGATCCCTGTCTCTCCCTGATCCCTGATCCCTGTCTCTCCCTCTCCCTGATCCCTGTCTCTCCCTAATCCCTGTCTCTCCCTCTCCCTGATCCCTGTCTCTCCCTAATGCCTGTCTCTCCCTGATCCCTGTCTCTCCCTAATGCCTGTCTCTCCCTCTCCCTGATCCCTGTCTCTCCCTGATCCCCGTCTCTCCCTCTCCCTGATCCCGGTCTCTCCCTGATCCCTGTCTCTCCATAATCCCTGTCTCTCCCTGATCCCTGATCCCTGTCTCTCTCTGATCCCTGTATCTCCCTCTCTCTGATCCCTGTCTCTCCCTCTCCCTGATCCCTGTCTCTCCATCTCCCTGATCCCTGTCTCTCCCTGATCCCTGTCTCTCTCTGATCCCTGTATCTCCCTCTCCCTAATCCCTGTCTCTCCCTGATCCCTATCTCTCCCTGATTCATGTCTCTCCCTGATCCCTGTCTCTCCCTCTCCCTGATCCCTGTCTCTCCCTGATCCCTGATCCCTGTCTCTCCCTCTCCCTTATCCCTGTCTCTCTCTGATCCCTGTATCTCCCTCTCTCTGATCCCTGTCTCTCCCTGATCCCTGTCTCTCCCTGATCCCTGTCTCTCCCTCTCCCTGATCCCTGTCTCTCCCTCTCCCTGATCCCTGTCTCTCCCTGATCCCTGTCTCTCCCTCTCCCTGATCCCTGTCTCTCCCTGATCCCTGTCTCTCCCTGATCCCTGTATCTCCCTCTCCCTGATCCCTGTCTCTCCCTGATCCCTGTCTCTCCCTCTCCCTGATCCCTGTCTCTCCCTGCTCCCTGTCTCTCCCTGATCCCTGATCCCTGTCTCTCCCTCTCCCTGATCCCTGTCTCTCCCTGATCCCTGATCCCTGTCTCTCCCTCTCCCTGATCCCTGTCTCTCTCTGATCCCTGTATCTCCCTCTCTCTGATCCCATTCTCTCCCTGATCCCTGTCTCTCCCTGATCCCTGTCTCTCCCTCTCCCTGATCCCTGTCTCTCCCTGATCCCTGGTCCCTGTCTCTCCCTGGTCCCTGTCTCTCCCTGATCCCTGTCTCTCTCTGATCCCTGTATCTCCCTCTCCCTGATCCCTGTCTCTCCCTGATCCCTGTCTCTCCCTGATCCCTGTCTCTCCCTCTCCCTGATCCCTGTCTCTCCCTGATCCCTGTCTCTCCCTGCTCCCTGTCTCTCCCTCTCCCTGATCCCTGTCTCTCCCTGATCCCTGTTTTAGGTTTTATGTAGGTTTTATTTAGGTTATATTTATTCACACCAAAGAAAAGAAGTGAAAGACAAAACAGTCCAGATAAAAACTGGTAAAAACGGTGTGCAGGTGAGGTTGGAAGCCCAAAAGGGCTTATATGAAAACCACACCTCAAATATAAGTACAAAAAAAAAAGTTTGTTAAATCAGTTAAACAGCAGTTAATTTTAATGTACATGATAAACTCAGTATACAAGAAAAAACATGTTTGAATATGTGTGTGTGTGTGTGTGTGTGTGTGTGTGTGTGTGTGTGTGAGTTAGGCTACATGGAGAATTGACTATGTGAGGTGTGGCAGTGGGGAGGGTGAAGGTTATCGCAGTGTATTGTGTTATATAGATGGATTTCAGAATTAACCTGGAAGAATCCATTGAAGGGTTTAGGTAAACTGTCTGGGAGGTATGAGTATTTGTACATGAAAGAGCATTAATTGGCGTACATTACTGTCATAAATAGACAGGATATACACTACCGGTCAAAGGTTTTAGAACACCTACTCATTCAAGGGTTTTTCTTTATTTTTACTATTTTCTACATTGTAGAATAATAGTGAAGACCTCAAAACTATGAAATAACATATATGGAATCATGTAGTAACCAAAAAAGTGTTAAACAAATCAAAATGTATTTTATATTTGAGATTCTTCAAATAGCCACCCTTTGCCTTGATGACAGCTTTGCACACTCTTGGCATTCTCTCAACCAGCTTCACCTGGAATGCTTTTCCAACAGTCTTGAAGGAGTGCCCACATATGCTGAGCACTTGTTGGCTGCTTTTCCTTCACTCTGCGGTCCGACTCATCCCAAACCATCTCAATTTGGTTGAGGTCGGGGGATTGTGGAGGCCAGGTCATCTGATTCAGTACTCCATCACTCTCCTTCTTGGTCAAATAGCCCTTACACAGCCTGGAGGTGTGTACCTCAAACAGGAAGTACCCATGCTAAGGACTATTCAACGCTGGTCTGACCAATTGGAATCCACACTTCAAGATTGTTTTGATCACGCGGACTGGGATATGTTCCGGGTAGCTTCAGAGAATAATATCGACGTATATACTGATACGGTGACTGAGTTTATTAGGAAGTGTATAGGAGATGTTGTACCCACTGTGACTATTAAAACCTACCCTAACCAGAAACCGTGGATAGATGGCAGCATTCACGCAAAACTGAAAGCGCGAACCACCGCATTTAACCATGGCAAGGTGAGTAGGAATATGGCAGAATACAAACAGTGTAGTTATTCCCTCCGCAAGGCAATCAAACAGGCAAAACGTCAGTATAGGGACAAAGTCGAGTCGCAATTCAACAGCTCAGACACGAGACGTACAGTCGGGAAAAAAAGTATTTAGTCAGCCACCAATTGTGCAAGTTCTCCCACTTAAAAAGATGAGAGAGGCCTGTCATTTTCATCATAGCTACACGTCAACTATGACAGACAAAATGAGATTTTTTTTTCCAGAAAATCACATTGTAGGATTTTTTATGAATTTATTTGCAAATTATGGTGGAAAATAAGTATTTGGTCAATAACAAAAGTTGCGATGACAAACTAGGATGTAAAATAGTCTGTGTGTTGTTGAGTGTGCAGACTACAGGCAGTGTGTCTAAATATGTGTAGGTTCCCTCAGAATAATGCCCTGAACCCAGATCAGACAGTTTGGATTAGTTTATTATCCTACTTCTGTTGAAGTTTCCACTACAGAAGCCTGTCCTTCAGCCCAGTTCCAGCCCAGTTTGACTACAGCAGCCTAATCCCAGCCCAGTTACAGCCATGAACACACAGATCTATGTTTGCTGACATGGCAACAATCTGAGGCGTTGTGGTGGTCAGTGAGATATGAGTGGAATCCTCTGTCGGGTGGAATATTTGCGGGTGGAATATATACTCTCATTTACAGAGTTCTGCTTTTGGATTTAAAAAATACATCCCTGATTTCCAGCAAAATAGTGAAACCTCTGGCAGAACCCACAGTCTGTTTTGCGATTAATACATTTCAGAGAACTTTGTCTGAGCTGAGTATCAATTAAACAACAATCACCAGCATTGTCCTGTATTGATTTTATGTACAAAGAAGAATCAATACAAAGGGTTTGTTTCTCACAAAAATATTGTCCAAACATCTGTTTGACATTCTAGACAGCAATCCAAAAAATATAAATTTTAAATCCAAAACACATGAGGATTTTTCTGATGTTATTAAAAGTTTCAAGTGTTGTTTTACTTATAGAAAACCCATAGTAAGAGGAATTCCACTGCAGTCTGAATACACAAGAGCTGTCAATCAAAAACACACTGTGGCCTTTGATTTACATGCTTTTATTTAAGTGTGTCAGCCGTTAGTGTCCCATGGAACCCATACTGTTCTACAAATACCTCTCATCATAGTGCTGGATTGTCTGTATAAGAAGGTGGTAGTGAATGGGATGCATATCTACACATGCATTATCTGGGATTTCTAATTGCTTGAGGGAGGATTGTGGCGGGAAGGTGAGGGGGGGGGGGGGGGGTGATGACAAGGAGAAGTGTACACAGTGAACATACTGCATGTGGATTAGTATACACGCTGCCACTACATACTGCATGTGGATTAGTATACACGCTGCCACTACATACTGCATGTGGATTAGTATTCACTCTGCCTCTACATACTGCATGTGGATTAGTATAAACTCTGCCTCTACATACTGCATGTGGATTAATATACACTCTGCCTCTACATACTGCATGTGGATTAATATACACTCTGCCTCTACATACTGCATGTGGATTAATATACACTCTGCCTCTACATACTGCATGTGGATTAGTATAAACTCTGCCTATACAGTGGGGGAAAAAAGTATTTAGTCAGCCACCAATTGTGCAAGTTCTCCCACTTAAAAAGATGGTGGAAAATAAGTATTTGGTCAATAACAAAAGTTTCTCAATACTTTGTTATATACCCTTTGTTGGCAATGACACAGGTCAAACGTTTTCTGTAAGTCTTCACAAGGTTTTCACACACTGTTGCTGGTATTTTGGCCCATTCCTCCATGCAGATCTCCTCTAGAGCAGTGATGTTTTGAGTCTGTCGCTGGGCAACACGGACTTTCAACTCCCTCCAAAGATTTTCTATGGGGTTGAGATCTGGAGACTGGCTAGGCCACTCCAGGACCTTGAAATGCTTCTTACGAAGCCACTCCTTCGTTGCCCGGGCGGTGTGTTTGGGATCATTGTCATGCTGAAAGACCCAGCCATGTTTCATCTTCAATGCCCTTGCTGATGGAAGGAGGTTTTCACTCAAAATCTCACGATACATGGCCCCATTCATTCTTTCCTTTACACGGATCAGTCGTCCTGGTCCCTTTGCAGAAAAACAGCCCCAAAGCATGATGTTTCCACCCCCATGCTTCACAGTAGGTATGGTGTTCTTTGGATGCAACTCAGCATTCTTTGTCCTCCAAACACGACAAGTTGAGTTTTTACCAAAAAGTTCTATTTTGGTTTCATCTGACCATATGACATTCTCCCAATCCTCTTCTGGATCATCCAAATGCACTCTAGCAAACTTCAGATGGGCCTGGACATGTACTGGCTTAAGCAGGGGGACACGTCTGGCACTGCAGGATTTGAGTCCCTGGCGGCGTAGTGTGTTACTGATGGTAGGCTTTGTTACTTTGGTCCCAGCTCTCTGCAGGTCATTCACTAGGTCCCCCCGTGTGGTTCTGGGATTTTTGCTCACCGTTCTTGTGATCATTTTGACCCCACGGGGTGAGATCTTGCGTGGAGCCCCAGATCGAGGGAGATTATCAGTGGTCTTGTATGTCTTCCATTTCCTAATAATTGCTCCCACAGTTGATTTCTTCAAACCAAGCTGCTTACCTATTGCAGATTCAGTCTTCCCAGCCTGGTGCAGGTCTACAATTTTGTTTCTGGTGTCCTTTGACAGCTCTTTGGTCTTGGCCATAGTGGAGTTTGGAGTGTGACTGTTTGAGGTTGTGGACAGATGTCTTTCATACTGATAACAAGTTCAAACAGGTGCCATTAATACAGGTAACGAGTGGAGGACAGAGGAGCCTCTTAAAGAAGAAGTTACAGGTCTGTGAGAGCCAGAAATCTTGCTTGTTTGTAGGTGACCAAATACTTATTTTCCACCATAATTTGCAAATAATTCATTAAAAATCCTACAATGTGATTTTCTGGATTTTTTTCTCAATTTGTCTGTCATAGTTGACGTGTACCTATGATGAAAATTACAGGCCTCTCTCATCTTTTTAAGTGGGAGAACTTGCACAATTGGTGGCTGACTAAATAATTGTATTCCCCACTGTATGTGGCAGGGTCTACAGACAATCACGGACTACAAAACGAAAACCAGCCACGTCGCGGACACCGAAGTCTTGCTTCCGGACAAGCTAAACACCTTCTTCGCCCTCTTTGAGGATAATACAGTGCCACCGACGCAGCCCGCTATCAAGGACTGTGGGCTCTCCTTCTCCGTGGCCGACGTGAGTAAGACATTTAAGCGTGTTGACCCTATCAAGGCTGCCGGCCCAGATGGCATCCCTAGCCGCGTCCTCAGAGCATGCGCAGACCAGCTGGCTGGTTTGTTTACGGACATATTCAACCCCACATGCTTCAATATGGCCACCATTGTCCCTGTACCCAAGAAAGCAAAGGTAACTGAACACAGGTGGTGAAGGTAGGAAAAAACACCTCCACTTCGCTGATCCTCAACACTGGGGCCCCACAAGGGTGCGTGCTCAGCCCCCTCCTGTACTCTCTGTTCACCCATGACGGCGTGGCCAAGCACGCCTCCAACTCAATCATCAAGTTTCCAAACGACACAACAGTAGTACGCTTGATTACTAACAATGACGAGACAGCCTACAGGGCGGAGGTCAAGGCTCTGGAAGTGTTTTGCCAGGAAAATAACCTCTCACTCAACGTCAACAAAACAAAGGAGATGATTGTGGACTTCAGGAAACAGCAGAGGGAGCACCCCCAAACTTTTACAGATGCACAACGGAGAGCATCTTGTCGGGCTGTATCACCGCCTGGTATGGCAACTGCACTGCCCGCAACCGCCAGGCTCTCCAGAGGGTGGTGCGGTCTGCCCAACGCATCACCGGGGGCAAACTACCAGCCCTCCAGGACACCTACAGCACCCGATGTCACAGGAAGGCCGAAAAGATCAAGGACAACAACCACCCGAGCCACTGCCTGTTCACCCCGCTATCATCCAGAAGGCGAGGTCAGTACAGGTGCATGAAAGCTGGGACCAAGAGACTGAAAAACAGCTTCCATCTCAAGGCCATCAGACTGTTAAATAGCCATCACTAGCACATTAGAGGCTGCTGCCTACATACATAGATTAGAAATAACTGGCCACTTTAATAAATGGAACACTAGTCACTTTAATAATGTTTACATACTGTATCTTGCATTACTCATCTCATATGTATATACTGTTTTCTATACTATTCTACTGTATCTTAGTGTATGCTGCTCTGACATTGCTCGTCCATATATTTATATATTCTTAATTCAATTGCTTTTCTTAGATTTGTGTGTATTGGGTATATGTTGTGAAATTGTTAGGTATTACTTGTAAGATATTACTGCACTGTCGGAGCTAGAAACACAAGCATTTTGCTACACTCGCAATAACATCTCCCTGATCCCTGTCTCTCCCTCTCCCTGATCCCTGTCTCTCCCTCTCCCTAATCCCTGTCTCTCTCTGTTTCTCGTTCTCTCTCTCCCTCTCTCTCCCCCCCGGTCTCTCTCCCTGTCTCTCCCTGATCTCTCTCTCTCCCTGATCTCTCTCTCTCTCTCTCTCTCTCTCTCTCTCTCTCTCTCTCTCTCTCTCTCTCTCTCTCTCTCTCTCTCTCTTCCTCTCCCTGTCTCTCTCCCTCTCTCTCCCTCTGTCTCTCTCCCCCTCTCTCTACCTGTCTCTCTCCCTCTGTCTCTCTCTCTGTCTCTCCCTGATTCCTTTCTCTCTCTGTTTCCCTCTGTCTCTCTCCCTGTCTCTCTCTCCCTGTCTCTCTTCCTGTCTCTCTCTCCCTGTCTCTCTCTCTCCCTGTCTCTCTCTCTCCCTGTCTCTATTCTTAGTCTGTCCACAGTGAAAGTGGTTGTCATAATGATACCATCTGGGACAGCAGGATGTCAGGATGTCTGGCTGGTTATATAGAGACAGCAGGATGTCAGGATGTATGGCTGGTTATATAGAGACAGCAGGATGTCAGGATGTATGGCCGGTTATATAGAGACAGCAGGATGTCAGGATGTATGGCTGGTTATATAGAGACAGCAGGATGTCAGGATGTATGGCTGGTTATATAGAGACAGCAGGATGTCAGGATATATGGCTGGTTATAGAGAGACAGCAGGATGTCAGGATGTATGGCTGGTTATATAGAGACAGCAGGATGTCAGGATGTATGGCTGGTTATATAGAGACAGCAGGATGTCAGGATGTATGGCTGGTTATATAGAGACAGCAGGATGTCAGGATGTATGGCTGGTTATATAGAGACAGCTGAAAGGTGTGTACATGCTTGTGTGCAGAATGTATGGCAGGGCAGGTATGGAGAGAAACATGGTGTGTATGCATAAGAATGGTGTAGGTGAAACTGGAGAATGAAACATGGTGTGTATGCATAAGAATGGTGTAGGTGAAACTGGAGAATGAAACATGGTGTGTATGCAAAATAATGGTGTAGGTGAAACAAGAATGAAGCATGTTCTGTGTCCGTGCCTGCTTCTTTCTGAGCGTGTGTGTGTGTGTGTGTGTGTGTGCGCGTGCGTGCGTGCGTGCGTGCGTGCGGTGTATCCATGCCTGCATCAGCATGTTCATGTTGATGTTCACATTGTTTGCAGCTCCAGGGCATTTGTGTCAACCTGTTGTTGTTATCTCTGAGCTAATGAGGACCTGTCACAGGACAGGACAGGACAGGACACCTGGTGTGTGTGTGTTTACCGAGAAGCAGACGCCATTAAGCAGGCAGGGAGAATGGTGATTCATACACACACACACACAGAAGGAGATGATTGCTCAACTTCCCACATTGTCTAACTTGAGTCATATAAAATAGTCAAGACGTTTCACTTTATATGTCCTTATACTCTGCTGTTGTGGCTGTGTTCCTTGTTGTACTATACTCTATTGTTGTGGCTGTGTTCCTTGTTGTACTATACTCTACTGTTGTGGCTGTGTTCCTTGTTGTACTATACTCTACTGTTGTGGCTGTATACTGCAATTAAGCTTTTAGCTGCCAATTTCATCATGTAATAAAAGCATGTAATAAAAACGTAATCAAAAAACTAAACTGATGGTTCTTCTGTAACTTCGATGGCACTAATACAAATTCCCATCAACCATTGTTGATTAGCAATAAAGTATGGATTAAATGAAATGTATGATGCTGAAGGCCTCCACAGTGGCAGTCGTCTAGTTACCACACCACTGCACTACCTTGGACCATAAGTACAAAAACATGAGAAAACATCTGTGAAGACTCAGGGATCCAATAAACACAACTTTATCTGACAAACAAGCTATGTTATATTGTCTCTCTCAGGTCTGAGTTATCTCTCTCAGGTCTGTGTTGTCTCTGTCAGGTCTGTGTTGTCTCTGTCAGGTCTGTGTTGTCTCTGTCAGGTCTGTGTTGTCTCTGTCAGGTCTGTGTTGTCTCTGTCTGAGTTGTCTCTGTCAGGTCTGTGTTGTCTCTGTCTGAGTTGTCTCTGTCAGGTCTGTGTTGTCTCTGTCAGGTCTGTGTTGTCTCTGTCTGAGTTGTCTCTGTCAGGTCTGTGTTGTCTGTGTTGTCTCTGTCAGGTCTGTGTTGTCTCTGTCTGAGTTGTCTCTGTCAGGTCTGTGTTGTCTCTGTCTGTGTTGTCTCTGTCAGGTCTGTGTGTTTGTGTGTCTGTGTGGGTCTGTGTCTGTGTGTGTGTGTGTGTCTGTATGTCTGTGCGTTTGTGTGTCTGTGTGTGTGTGTGTGCTATGTAAGTCGCTCTGGATAAGAGCGTCTGCTAAATGACTTAAATGTAAATGTAAAAAAATGTGTCTGTCTGTGTGTGTGTGTGTGTGTGTGTGTGTGTATGAACAAAATGGTCTGAGTCAGTGTTAGTGAAATCAGTGGCGATCTGGTTTTTCTAGTGAGTCTGGTCAGAATGACCCAGTTGTTCTGTTGAGTAATATTAGAAGAAAGACTGACACACAAGGTTTGTTTTGCTTCAGAGACACGTGCACACACACATGCATGCACGTGCGAACACACACACACACAGCAGAATAGAATAGGGTGTGTTTCCCTTCTGAAACCTAGTCAGACTCAATAACAACAAACACAGGAAGTAATGACCGTGGTGGGATTATCACAACCCAGATTAAAAACATACAGCTAGGTGGGTCTAGTATATTATGATCATCACAACCCAGATTAAAAACATACAGCTAGGTGGGTCTAGTATATTATGATTATCACAACCCAGATTAAAAACATACAGCTAGGTGGGTCTAGTATATTATGATTATCACAACCCAGATTAAAAACATACAGCTAGGTGGGTCTAGTATATTATGATCATCACAACCCAGATTAAAAACATACAGCTAGGTGGGTCTAGTATATTATGATTATCACAACCCAGATTAAAAACATAGATCTAACAAGTTCCTAGATGTTACAAAATGTAACATGGTGAATCTCTCTTCTGAATTAGAAACCTATATAACCATTTTAATATTTTATATCACATTTTCAAATCGATGTGATCTTTATTTAGATTGAAACACTCAATCGATTGATTGATTAGTATAAATAGAACATGTGATGTGGTTAAATAGGGAGCGTCTACATAAGAAGCCTTGACATGAAAATAAAACCTATTCTTATCTGTTTTTTTAAACAACTGAGGGATCTGGCCTGGAGAAATGCAACCACTCTCAAATCCATAGACAGAGCTTTGGATGCAAGGACTGACCATCCATTATATCAACATGATAGTTTTAACCATGTTTTGACACTATCATTTATTTTTCATTTTTTGACATTCACATTGTTTACAAACATTGGAGGAAAAACAAGTTAGTATTTTGGGTTCTGATGGGGTACGACAGTTGAACTGAGCTCACAAGGCATTTACAAGTTATATTATTAAAGAATTATATCAATACTTTATATCATTAATTTATATGTCCAAAAATTGATGTAGCAACTAAGGATTTCAGCTTTAAGCCAGCGGGTATTGAGGTA